>NC_142081.1:33242208-33545049 GCF_054644295.1 Miniopterus natalensis | reverse complement strand
TCCAACTTTTTAAATGTAGGACTGGCCTCTGGACAGGATGCTGCGCAGAGAGCGGCACAGCTGGCTCACAGGAATTCAAATGTGCACATAAACGCCGGTCGATAGAGACCCTTTCACCGGTTTAACAAGTTGCCGAGAATAATTCCGAATCTGAGACCACTGGCTATTTAAAATGCTCAGCGATAATTGAATACAGCTGTTTGAACATTTCTGAATGATGTCTATTTCAGAGTTAGGAAACACCAGAGAGACTTTTGTTGCTCCACTTACAAAAAAAAAAAAAAAAAAATAGAATTTATTCTCAGGGACTCTAGTTCTAGAAAAATAATTGTGCATGTGTTAGAGGAGGAAAACCATGCAGCCCCTTTGACATGTAATATATAAACACCAGTTCCAGGCCCTGCCCATCAACCCATAAAAGAAAAATATGATTTAAAATGTCTATTTTTCATGTTACTCCCGTGAATTATTATGAAGAGGGCCATATTTTTTGTTCATCAAAAAATAATTTTTTTCACATGTTCACTCCAGAGAAGTTTAAAATAATGGAACTTTCTCTTTGAAAGAAAGTGTTCTAGTTACTGTTGGTGCATAACAAATGACCCCAAAATACAGCAGGTTAAAACAACAACCATTTTTCATATGCTTAGGGATTCTACGGGTCAGGAGTTTGGATAAAGCACAAAAGGGTTGCATTGATTCTACTCCATGATATCTGAGATCTCAGCTAGGAAGGCTAGATTAAAAGCTTAGGGTGGTTCAAAGGCTGAGGCTGCAATCCTGTGGGGACTATTTCACTCCTATATCTAGCACCCAGGCTAAAATGTAGGATTGGTGACTGGAGTACCTACATGAAGCCACTCCATGTGGTTTGGCCTCCTCACAGCATGACAGTCTCAGCTCCAAATGCAAGTGTCCCAGCAAACAAGGCAGAAGCGGAATCATGTGTTATGGTCCACAGCATCACTCCACCACACTCTGTTGGCCAAAGCACTCAAAAGCCCATACAGATTTCAGGGGAGTGATACACCCCCCTATTTATAGAGAACTGACAGGCCACTTTGCAGAAGAGCACACGAGATGGGAGTTATTGTTGCAGTCGTCTTTGGAAAAATACAATCTGCCGTAAAAATAGAAAGTGCCAAAATGGTTCAAGATGCATATTATCCAAGAAAACGAGTTGACAATGGGAGGGAAAAATTTAATTGGAATAAGCTCCTTGAAGGGATATATACATATTTTATCCAGGATACAGTTATCAACAGTAGTAATAATAATAGTAACTAAATCGTGTAGTGTTCACTATGTACCAGACACTGTTCCAAGTGTCTATATTAATTCAGTTCATTCTCAGTGGAAACTGAGTTGCAAAGAGGTTAAGTAACAAGCCTGAAGTTACACAGCTAGAAATCAATAAAACCAGGCTTTGAGCCCTGGCAATTCAACTCCATTTGCTGTGTGCTTTAACCACTCTGCTATATTGTTTCTCCAATCCAATGGGAGAAATAGGTAAAGTGTAATGAAAAGCTAACTATAAATTGACGTTTATTACTTCTAGGCTATGCTAGGGAATGGGGACTGATCTTTCTTTCTTTTATTAAAATATGTCTTTATTGATTTTAGAGAGAGAGGAAGGGAGAGGGAGAGAGAGATAAAAACATCGATGACAGCCGCCTCCTGTATACCCCCTACTGGGTATTGAGCCCGCAACCTGGGCACGTGCCCTGACCTGGAATTGAACTGGTGACCCCTTGGTGCATGGGACAATGCTCAACCAACTGAGCCACACTGGCTAGGCGGGACTAATCTTTCTTGATTGCCTACCACATGCCAGGTATTATGGTCCACATGTTACAATAACCCTATGAGGTAGGTGCTATTACCACCATCTTGCAGAAGAGAAAATTGAGGTTCAGAGTTGTTAAGTAATTTGCCCAAAGTCATAGAGCTGACAAAGGATGTCCCTGTGATTCAAAACCAGATTTACCTATATATTTATTCAACTTACCTGTTTTTCTCACCTTTCCATAGCTACAGTCTGCCTGCTATCTAGGGGTTTTGTGCCGGGGTCCATTCAAAATCATTCACTCTGGGGCCTTTTGCTGCTGCTGCTTCTTTTTAAAAGAATGTTGATTTGAATAATGTTCATAAGGTTTAAAACTACAAAGAACATGATCTCCATCAATAGGAGAGTTGCTAAATAAAATACATGTCCATAGAGTGAAATAATATGCAGTAACAAAATGCAACTATAATACTGTCACAGAAGGAGCCATAAGACATACGGAGCAAGTTGCACAATACATATGCACACAGAGAATGCCCTTTATGTGTTTCAAAGCACACACAAAACAGTACCACTTATGGTTGGTTCTGCCATCGCACTTGTTTCTAAAACAACTTGTTGTGGCACAACTGATCATTGGGAAAGATCTGAGCATAGCACGAATTTCATGATTGTTTAAATGAAATTTCACCCACGAGAAAGTCGGTGAAAACAGCAACCCAGCCACATGGGAATCCAAAAACCACGCACATCGCAAACCCACCAGCTACCTGGGCCTGGCGTGTGTGTCAGCAGCCACAACTTTACGTTTTGCTTCAGACAAGCTTCCTACAGGACATGTCCGCAAGTCAACATCAGAGCTTTTTCAAGGTAAATGCCATTGCTATTCTAGAATTTACATATTTCTCAACAATTTAATATGTGTTTAAAACTGTGCAACTTCTATTAAGTTGCTAGTTTTTTAAATTTAACATCACTGACAAGGTTTTTGAGTGTGATGCCCCTTCATTCTACCTTCTGTTAGAAGTCCTGTTTTTACTCTGATTTTAGCACAGTGATTTCTTTTTAGGAACTCATATGTTGCATTATAGCAGAACTAACTATATTTCAATAGGCACATATACACACATAACTTGTTTCATAAAATTGTTAGCACAACAGTTATAGTTTCATGTAATCATGCAAAGCGACAAAGCATATAATACTATTCTGCAAGGAAAACTGGACTAAGACTTAGGAGACCTCGTCCTAGCTTTGCCGTAAATGTGCTATTGCTAGTACTTTTGGACAACTGATTTGACCTTGCTGAGTTTCCCACTATTAAAAATGGGATAACGATTTCCCACTCACCAAATACAGCTCTCCCGATAAATGAGATAATTGGCTTTCAAAGTGCTGTACAAAATATGCACGGCATTCAAATGAAGTGTGGTGGGATTACTGTTAAGAGAAAACAGTAATCACAGGGCAAAAAAAAAAAAGAGTAATTGAGAGCCCATGCTTCTTAAATCCGAGTCTGACCATCGAGTAGCGTTCCTTACTTCACGTTAAGTGTCCTCAAGCTCCCGGGCCTATATCCAATGGTAAAGGAAGTTCAGGACAGGATGTGACCCTAAACTGAGAATGTGCTGCACCAGGGACCACAGGTTAGGTCTCCCGTTTTCCTGTAGGCGTGGACGGCTGAGGCCAGCTCACCTGCTTCCCTTCTTAGACAGTGGTCCGCCAGGGCTACAAGAGTCTTCAGTATTATCTTAGGATCCTACGTCCAAACCAGAGGTGCCAGAGTGTTAGGCTACTCGCAAGGCCCAAATTCACACCCCGATCATCCTCTAACTGAAGCTGGGAATGTAAAAGAGAGTCCCGGGTAGTATTCTTGGAGCTCTTGGTGCAAGGCGGCACAAAGCTGTGGCCTACAAATCGGGATGAATGATCTAGACTCCGCAGGTCCATGTATTTTCTGATTTTATTGTGTAACCATCCCCACTCAGCAAGTCTGTTGTATCCCTCAAAGATGTGTTTAGGTTTGCCTTTCCCTCCGTTTTATAACAATTCTCAGTGTTGCTCATCTGGATTATTTTGCCACTGATGCCCTGAAATCCTTACAAAATGTCTCTGACCAGGGCTTCCTCAGTAACTTCCACATGTCTCCTTGACCTTGTCACATTGCCGGAAACAGTGTTGGGAATGCCTTTGGAGGTAGCAGTTTGTAAAGAAGGCCGGTTTGCCGTTGAAGCCCAAGCAAGACGTGAGCCCACCTGCTGTGGGAAGCAGTCTCCTGCTCCTGGGGCTCCATGAGACCAGCTGACACGGCTGGCGCCCGCTTCCCAGGCTGCCAGAGCCCTGCGCTGACTGCCGGCTGCTGCCTGCTGGCTCAACCGGAGAGTCTGAGGCCTGGCCTAGCAGTAGGGAGTTGAGTGGACATCTCTTGGCAACACATGGGCAAATAATGCAGTGTAGCTAGAAATCTTGTTTGGCTGCTTGTGTGGATCTCCACTAAGGCTCAGCAAGAGGTAGAGAATTGACCATTTGGTTTTTAAAACTCCCTGTGAGTGAAATTCTTTTCTGGAGTTCAGAAAACAGTGCAGCATCTGCTTCTCTTCTTTGTCAAATAAGTTCTGTATTGATTTTTTTCAGTTACTAGAAATTCATTTTTTCAATAGTTGGGGTAAAGTCGCTGCCAATAACTCACACAGTGTACCGGAACTGTTGGGCTGCGTCAGCTTCGCTCTTGCCCAGAATCTGACAGCGCAGGTTCTGCAGCAGGAAGGTGGGCGACTTCCGGTCGGGGGTCCTCATCCTAGCCCAAGGCCACCCACGGGGGCTCCCTGTGGAGCTGCAGGCCTTAGTCTGCCCACCCCCAGCTGAGCCCTGTGCACTCAAGAGGCCCCGCTGCGCCCCGATGCCTGATGCCTGGGCCCGCCCTGTGCCCCTCGGGCTCCAGGTGTCCCCTAAAGGCTAAGGCCCCACAGGAGCCTTTTGCTTCTTGATAGCATAGAATTTGGGGGGTGAAGTTGAATAAATCAGAGCAGCTAAAACCCCTTGGGGTGATTATGAAGCTTTGGGGACTAATGTGGCAACATCTGTGTTTGTCTTTGTAAATTCCCGCTGGACATGACTCATGACTTTTATCTTAGGTAATGAGCCTGAATTCTGGAAGGATTTCTCTCTCTCTCTAAGAATATGACTTATTGAATACCTGACATTTTCAAGAATTTACCCTTTGCCCTATCAGACCATTAAGTGAGCAGTAACTGCTCTGCAAACGTCTGTTTTGCTTGATCTTCAGCTATAATTTGATAGGCACTCAACCATAACATTATGATTATGAAGCACTTAGGGAGACGGTATCTGCAAGACGCTTTCTAAATATTTTCTTATTTTGTGCTTTTCCCTCTAAGTCTGCCATCCCAACAGTGCTGGGGCCCTTGACTGATTCTAAGAAGGTTTCTTGAGCTGCCATGGAAGAAAGAGGCAATTTGGTTTAGGGATCCAAAGATATCTGTATGCTCTTCCTTACCCATCTACGTGACGGACAGCTTCGGCTCCCGTGCCAGATTGCTCTCTTATGACTTGCTTCCTGTGCTGACAACTGATGTGTCAACTCATGAGCTGTGGATTCAGAGGGTTATAGTGTTTGCCCTTTTCTTCAACAGCAAAAATGGCACCAAATATATCACTGTTTAAAGACTGACACTGTGCTTTCCAGGGCTAGGACTTAGTGGACTTTATCCACAAAGCAAGTTGAGAGTTTTCAATTATCCATGCTCTTATCAAGTTATAATGACTTTATTTGGGATCACATCTGTTCCTATGGGATCGAATTTAAACTAATGACAAGAGATCAAGAAGTCACAAAGGTCTTAGACAATTACAGAATCTACCTACGCAACATTCAGGCATCAATACAAGTAGGAATCTAGTGAGTAAATGATATTTATTATCAGGATGGAACAGCCCTTTGGATGTGGGTTTGTTTTTGTTTAGTTTGTTTTCTAGTCCAAAAAGTTGTTTTCATCTTAGAGTATGTTTAGTGTTCAGCATGTAGTTCGTTTTTAATAGATGTTCATTGACTTGTTCAGAATTAGCTCAGAAACTTGTTCACGGGGCTTTGTTTTAACATGGAATCCATTGTCAGAGAAACTCAAGCAAGAAAGGGCTGAATTTTTTATATGTGGCTCAAACGTCCCAACTCTTCAGCTCAGTGCTCTCTGTTTGAAATCATCCTTAGCATTCAGTGGTCTAAGGTACATTATAAAATAACTGTGATTTACTCATGGTTCCACTGGAAACTTTATTTATAACTCGCCTAATCTCCTTAAGGGCTCCAGAACTGTTCACAGGACTTATTGCTTATAGTGGATACTCAGTATAATTTGCTGAACGATTGCAAGGACCGTATTCATCCATCTTATTAGGAAAAGTGTTTCTGTTAAGTTCCATCTCAGTCACAGAAGTTACTCATCAAATCCCATTCTAGATGAAACCGCTGTTCTTTGCAAATATTTAAAATATGCATGCTTCAGTGCTGGTCTTCAGTTTTCTTAAGGGAGCACTGGGAGGAGTGGAGGCCATCCCATTCTGTCTTCTGAGGCATACTAAAGTCAGTCTTCATCCAGATTAAAAATATACACATAAAAAACAGAATTATCTTAATCTCATTACAGGAAAAAAAAAAAAACACACCACACTCAAGCAAGTTGAAATAAAGAGTAATTTACTGTAAGGGTCTGAAGAAAGCCTATGACAAATGGTACAGCTGGGGACCTGTGGGAACTCATCTTCGGGCAGATCATTTCTCTTGGTCTTTCTCAGAATATTCTCTTTACTTCTCCTTGCGTGTCAGCTCCATCTTTCCTGGGGAAATCAGTTTCTTCCAAAGGCTTTTTAGGGTCTGCTTCCCCGTAACTTCAGCTACATTTAACTTTGCAGTTAGCTACATTTTTAATTTGGCCATAAAGCCAATTCTTTTGCCAATTAGTTATGTACGACCTCATGGCTCTGGAGCCTGAAATGTCCATTGGTTCAGTCTCTATCTTTCAATTTCCCAAATTTCTAGGAGATTTCGAATGACCTAGTTTGACTCACATGCCCACTCTTGGTCCAGTTACCAAGGGGATGAGTCGTATCCCTTCAAAAATGTTAGCAGGAAAAGTTCTCTAAAAAGGGGGGGTGGGCAAGAGGAAATGATGGATGTATCCAAAACAAGAAGCTTCAGGAACTACCATGGAAGTTTGTATTTGGAAGAAGGAGATATTTTTGGTCAGATTGTGGTAAGAACATTTAAAATAAAAATGATGAAAATTCATTCTCATTCTTTGTAGCTAATGCTACTTCACCTTTTACTGCTAAAATATATCTTCATCTCTGAATCTTCTATTTCTCTCCCACAAATTATCTTTAGAGGATAATTTTTTTGAACCCTGGCCTTGTAGGTCCTAAGTTAGAAGCCAAATAACAAGGATAAGTCCTTCAAACATTTCTTGTTGCTTCTGGCAATTTCATTTGTAATGATCATTTGGGCTAAATTAAAATAAGGTTGGAGATAGTGGAACTCAAACTCCAGGGAAAAGATTGAAAAAGCTGTGGATACTTTTGAAGCTTAAGAAGATGAAAGAGATTGTAAGTAGTCTTGAATTTTTCTTTGATAATTTACTCATTTAAAAATCTACTTTCTTCAAAAATAATACAAGAGTTTATTGAAGAATTAACTTTGGAAAGTATGGATAATCTTACATCTTAAAGATTGAGAAATGATTGTAATTTGAACATTAGACTTTTAAAACATGGTGTCATTTTAATTTAATTGTAGAAAATTTATAATGTTAATACCCTGTTACCAAGAGCTTGCTTCAGTTCAGCCTCAAATATCCCATCTACATTAGATATGTTTATAGTACCTGACAGCCCATAGTGGCTTCTAGTGAGGCAATCTCTACCAGAGAGAGAGGGAGAGAAAGAGAGAGATGACCCAGCCCACGCCTAACGTTTAAACCTTGATGTTCAAAAGACGTGTATACTCTCTCTCAGAAATGTAAAGTAAGAGATGCCAAGAGAAGGAACTCAGGAAGTATTATTGGGAACAGAAGCTGACTCATTATGACTCAGAGGGACTTGAGTTCCAATGTGTTCTGCAAAAGTCAAAGAGGGAAAAAATAATAGCGAAGAAAACCCTACTAGAGAGAAAGAAAAGCAGTAACACATTACAAATCAGGTATCTTCCGAGGGATTGACAGCCCACTGGTCCCTAGAGCTGCCTCGGTTCCATTTTTAATCCACGTGGGGACAGACTTACAGCAAAACCTCCCTTCTCTTAAAGTATCATGAGTGGCTCTCTGTTTCTTGTAACTCAAAAGGCCTAACTCCAGGGTTCATGTAAAAAAGCCAAGGGCTGCTAACTTACATTAGACAATGAAACTTGATATTTTGATATTCACAATACTGACATTGATCCTTTAAAAACTGAAATTTGAAAAACTTGGGGGTTTGCAGCAATGCAAAATGTTTGTATGTTGGCCTGCTTTCCCAGACTGATGAGCTTAGACATCTCCCTCACCCATGCTGATGTAAGCAAACTTAGCATCTGGCCAGGAACTCAGCTATTGTAGACACAACCACCAACAAAGGAATGACCAAACCTGTGTTGATTAGAGGTGACCGGGCCACCCCAGTCAAGGGCTGAGGTGGCCTTTCCAGTTCCTGGACATGCAGGGTGGTTCCTTGGCAAAGCCATGAACCCCCATCCTAAGTGCGAGGAGTCAGAAGGGCACTGAAGTGGAAGTTGAAGTTTAGTTACCCTATATGTACAGTAGTCACTCCGGTAGGTAGGGTAGAAATGATCAGGGAGAGAGCTGGATGTGCCAGTCCCCCTGTAATGATGAGGAGACTGAAGAGGCTGGTTCACCCTGAATGGAGTGTGTGTGTGTGTGTGTGTGTGTGTGGTGCTGAGGTGGCAGAGCAGTAAGCAGAGGTGAGCCTGGCATCCACTAAGTGGGAAATGACTGTGTTGCATCTCAGGAAGAGTGTTGAATACCTTAGACAGCTTCAAGAGCTTTAAGCTCTTACTGAAGGTCAACTAGGACAGGTTATGATCCCCTGCCCCCCCGCCCCAGTGTATTGAGAATAGGCATCTTTGGCCATGAGCTTTTAGTCGCTTTGGGAGATGGAGGTGCATCCAGTTAGTTAAGTGGGCCTACATGCTAGAAGTGCTGACGATGATAGGCGTATAAAAGGACAGTTAGCCAACATTGCCAATGGGTATAAATTAAAATTTTAAAAAGCAGTTAAGAGCCTCTATAGCATATTGCATGGATTCTGGAACCAGATACCCTGAGTCTAAAGCCCAGCTCCACCGCTTACTACCTGTATAACCTTGGTTAAGGCACTTAAATTCTCTATACCTCAATTTTTTCATCTATATAATGAGGGTGATGATCACAGTATCCACCTCCTTTGATTACTGTGAGGATTAAATGTGTTAATTTGTGTAAAGTCTGTATAACAGTGCCTGGCACATAATAAACATCCAGTCAATGTTATGGGTTATTATTACCTACTGCACTTCATGTATATGCATAGAGAGATGGAGACTTATTGAAGGCCATACGATGATCAGCCAAAAGTTCTTGTTTGACATTGGTTCTTTTTTTAACATTCTAAAATAAAACTAAACTTTGCATTTCTCATGCCTCTGTGAAGGAAGTAAAGTGTTACCCATATTTTATCCTTAATTATAAATGGAGAAAACCAAAGAATGAAAAATGAAATTTTACCTTACAGTTGACGTCACTAATTTGCTTTTTTTTTTTTTTTTTGGTCACTGAGCTGTCTGACTTTGCTGTCATTCTCTCCGCAATAACATGCAGGAGTAGAATCCCTTGGCTGCACTCCAGGCAGCGTATGCCCTTCAGATGCTCTAGAACCACACCATGAAAACATCCCAGGGCTCAGCACTGGGTCTGGCACAGAGTAAACACTCACTGTCTGTTCAGTTGGCCTAAGTGATTAAATGTCAACTTCCTTCTTGCCATTTGGACCTCCTCGCCTCCTGACTCGAAATCTTCAGCAAGACTTCTCTTTTTCAAGTTTAAATTATTTATCCTATATTTCAAACCTTTCAGTGATCTCACCTCGGGTGAACTTTCTTATCTCCATGTACCTAGTTGGTCCCTTTCACTGTTCCTCGCTTACTTCAGTTAATGTATCTTCTTTGGCTGTGTTCTTCCTACTCATTTTTATCCCACACATAGTACTAAATATAACTCCTCCTATATTTTAACATTTTGTTTACATTCAAATTATCTTGCTTTCTCTCCATTGGCATTATAGTTGTAGTTGACAATGTAGAGGTGTTTCATAGCCCACATCTCTTCCAAAACTTGCTTCATAGCAGCTGTGTTTGAACTTGAGGACCCTGACCCTTAACCCAAGCTGATGGGGAAAAGGGTGTTTTTTTTAAGCCACTAAGTTTTGGGGTGTTTTCTTTTGCAGTAATAGGTGATTTTATCATTATCCTCAAAAATTGCTTACTAAAATTTCTGATTGTGCATGAAAAATATACTTAGAGCTAGAGGCATTTCAACTGAATATACGTATGATTATACATATGATTTTATTACAAAAATTATGGAATGGAAGAAACTTCCATAAGGAATACGTTGAATATGATATATAGTACCGAACATATGGTAAGTGTATGATAAATGCCAGAGAGATTATAAATTTTAAAATGCCTAGAGGAGGAGGGAGAGGGCAAGAGATTTGATTTTTAAGATTTTTTTTTTTTTTTTTTTTTACTAGCTTTTAGCATCTGCAGGCCTGGACATAGAAAAAGATACAGTTAATAAGATGCATAACATTGAATAAAATGTTCATAATTTCATAGAAGAAATAAATTTGGTTCACTCAGTTAAGATTTTTTACTTCCCTGGAGTATTTGTGACTTGTTTTTGTTTAACTGCAAGTTCTTTCTGGCATATTGACTTTAACCAATCACAGCATAAGGACTGAACACAAGAGGGAAAAGATTCCTAATATAATAGACAGGTCACCGAGCAGAGAGAGAGGTTAATAGGAATATAATTTACCAGGCAGGTGAACATTTTGTGAATTAACAGTTTTGATTTTTGTGGGCCTTAATGTGTTTAATTTCCCCATTACTGCGATGAAGCTGCAACCTTGGTTTAAGGTCTTTCCAAAGGAATGAAAAATGTCATTTTGTTGTATTATTTCGCTTAGGGGAGTAGTTCTAACTTCTACCTATCTGGTGTTCGTTCCTACTTTAATTGTTAACCAGGAGGTCAGTTCCATCTGTGCTGAACTGTGTGTGTCAGTATGCCCTTGAATTTCTCGTGCAAACTGGCACATGGTAATGGAGATTAGGTCACTCTGCGGCATGTGTTGATTTTGCAGCTGAACACACCCGATCACTTCACCTGTGCAGTTTCAATGGCTGAATGTAAAAGATTATGCAAAGGTAAGAATAATACAAGTGCATTCAGCATCATGTAAGTCAAATGGACATTCATAAGCAGCTTGGAGATGGATGAAACAGATGAAACTTTGAGATCTAGCTTCCTGATACCAGCTCATCTTTTCTTACCTGCCTCATAGAATCATGCTATTGTATAGCACCTGGCAGTTTAGAAAGCACTTTCATTTGGGTTCACTTATTTAGGTTCCAAGGTCCTAGTTGCTACAACTGGAACATTTCACAACTAGCAGGAAAGCTACAGACTGTGCAGACTCTGCAGCCAGAGTCCCACACCCTCCCTTACTGCCCCTCATTGCGGCATCAGGATTTTACCTCCCCAGGGGGAGCCTCTGGGCCTCCTGGCCTCCTGCTGCCTTACTTGCAGCTGTGCCGCTTGCTGTATCTATCACTGTGCCTTAACATAGTAGGTCCTAAATAAATATTTATCAAACTGATCTATTTTCCCAGGGCTGCACAGAACAAGTACAGGAAGCTTTCAACACATAGGTATTAATTCATTATTATTTCATATTTGCATATCCTCCCTCTCACAATATTATTCCTGTAGCTTTATTAAAAAAATGGCAATACTGCCCTACCCAGTTTTGCTCAGTGGTTAGAGCACTGGCCTGAGAATTGAAGGCTCCTGGGTTCGATACAGGCCAAGGGCACTTACCTCATACCTCAGTTGCAGGCTCAATCCCTGCCCTGGTGGGGAGTGTTTGAGAAGCAACCAATCGATGTGTCTCACATGGATCTCTTTCTCTCTCTCTCTCTTTTCCTTCCACTCTCTCTGAAAAGCAATGGAGAAAATATCTCTGGGTGAGGATTAAAATAATAATAATAATAATAAAATGGCAATACTATATGTTTTAATACTTTGTAGTACATGTTACTGTCACATGCATTACTTCACTTAATTTTCTCAAAAACCTTCTGGGATATATAGGCAGGATATTATTATTCCTATTTCACAGGTGGGATAACTGAGGCAGGCATACAGAGATTGTGATATAGAACTGAAGTCCCTCTGTCTCCTAACCAGCCCTTTCTCCACTCTTTTAGGATGTCTTTCTCCTGCCTGTTTAACCTTGAATCTCTGTCTCAGGGGTGAATGAAAGTAGGGAGGCCCTCTTTTAGGACTATCTCATTGCTACACGTTCCTTTCACTATTTGCTGTGACTCTGGCCTTGGGCTAACAATGTAAAAATAAATTCTTGTATTCAAAATTAATTTCTTATGTAGCTTCTAAAATGTGTATCTTAATTTCAGCAAAGCATTTTATGATCTCACGTTATCTATATAGGTAAAATTGCTAGATGATTTTATTTTATTATTGTTTCAACAACCATATCCAACTCTCCAGTGACTTCCAACATCAAACAGAAGAAAATAAAACGTTTGCATCATTACGCTGATGCCCTGTATGATCTGGCTCTTACCTCCCTCTCCACCTTTCTCTCATGCCCCTCTCCTGCTCATTCAGTAAGCTCCAGCAACATGGAGTTCTATTTGTTTCTAACGTATGCCAAGCTCTTTGCTACCTTAGGGCATTTGCGCTTGTTAAACCTGCTGGATGGAATATCGTCAAATCCCTCAAATCTTGCACAAGTGACTCCGTCTTGCTATCCAGTCATCTGCTCAAGGGCTTTCTCAAAGGGTCTTATCCTGGGCCCCTTGTTAAGTGAAAAAAGCTAAGTATAGGATTAATATATATAGTGCGCTGCCATTTCTCTTAAAGATTATTTACACAAACAAGCACATACACAGAGACTAGCACAGGAAAAATTCACAAGGAATCGGTAACAGTGGTTTTCACTAGGGAGAACTGCAGGATGAAAGGTGGATTAAGAGAATTTTCACCCTTTTGTATCATTTGAATTGCTTATCTTCTGTATTAATACCTATTAAAATAACTAAAGCCTCTTAAAAAGAATGAGAAAAAAGAACTCATTGAATTATTCAAACTTTACAAATTGAAAATGTAACAAGAATAAATATTTAATATTTCACTTAGATTCAATAATTCAATTGTACAGGTCCTAGTGAAACGGACCCTACTTAAAAGCAGTTCATCTGGAAAAAATCTAAGATTTTATTGACCACAAGCTCAATATGACACAACCACGTGGCTGTTAAAAAAAGTAAATGCAGCCACCCAACAGCAGCAGAATATACACCCTCCCCAAGGGAACAGGCAACATTCTTCAGGATAGATCTCATGTTTGGTCACAAAACAAGTCTTAACAAATATGAGAAGATTGAAATCATAACCAAGTATCTTTTCTGATCACAAATGAATGAAACTAGAAATCAATATCAAGGACAACTAGAAACTTGAAAAATGCTGTATGCAGAAATTAAACCCACACTCTTGAACAATCAATGGGGCAAAGAAGAAATCAAAGGAAATTAGAAAATATTGAGAACAATAAAAATACAATGTACCAAAACTTACAGGATGTGGGTTGTGGTGAAAGCAGAACTAAGAAGAAACTTTGTAGTGATAAATGCCTACATTAAAAAAGAAGTAGGATCTCCAATAAATAACCTAATTCTACATCTTGGGGAACTAGAAAAAGAAGAACAAACTAAGCCCAAAGTTAGCAGAAGGAAGGAAATCAAGAGTAGAGCAGAAATAAACAAAATAGAAAAAAGACTAGAAAAAAAATCAACAAAACAGGGTTGGATAAAAGACGTGGCATATACATACAATGAAATATTATTCAGCCATAAAAAGAACAAAATCTTGTAATATGCTACAATATGGAAGAACCTGAGGTCAGTTTGCTAAAGAAGACAGAAGGGCAAATACAGCATGATTCCACGTATATGAGGCATCTGAAGTAATGAAACGCATGGAAGTAGAATGCACAATGGTGGTTGCTAGGGGCTGGAGAAAGGGAGAAGTGAGGAGCTGCTGTTCGGCGGGTGTAAAGTTTCAGTCATGCAAGATGAAAAGCTCTAGAGATACGCTGTTATGCTTAGAGTTAACGGTTCTGTGCTGTACTCTTTTTCTATTGTTAATCTTCATCCAAGGATATTTTTTCCATTGATTTTTAGAGAGAGTGAAGGGGGGGGAGAGAGAGAGAAACATCAATGTGAGAGAGACTTATCCACTGCTTGCCTCCTGCACTCAGAGCTGGAAGGAACCTGCAAGCCAGGTATGTGGCCCAGGCCAGGAATCGAACCCTCAGCCCTTTGGTGTAAGGGCCGACACTCTCAACCAGAGTCACAACAGCCAGGGCCTGTGTTGTACTCTTAAAAATTTGTTGAGGGTTGATCTCATGCTATGTATCTGTTACTACAATTAAAAAAATGAGTGCACCTCGCAATAACAATCAAAGAAATGCAAATTTAAAAAAATTATCACCTGTCAAATTAGTAAAGATTTAAAAATGCTTGTGAGAGTTCCCTAGGGCAGGCTCTCCCATTTACTGCTAGTTACAGTATAAATTGGCAGGCACAACGATTTTAAAAAATGCTTTGGAAATATGCATCAAAGGGTCTTAAAAATGTTTATACCCTTTGATGTAATAACATTACTTGTAGGAATCTGTTCTCATGCAGTAATAACAAATGTAAACATGTTTATTATTTATAAGACCAAAAATTAGAAATCTTCCAAACATTCCATAAGAAGGCAACGGTTAATAAATGTTGATACATATGATGAAACAACGAATATGTTATGAAGTTTTAGTAACAAGAGAAAACTGTTCAGAGTATCATACTAAGTAAAAAAATGCAGGATAATAAACTGTGAAGGGTGATTATAGTCAGTATTATCACTACTGTGTCAAAAAATTAAAACTAAAAAGAAGAAGAAAAGATGAAAAAATGTTATATGAGGTTGTTTCTGGGTAGTGAGACTATGGATATTTAAATTTTTAAAAAATCCTTTTTTATTTTTCATGTTTTCCAAACTTCTGACAAAGAGCTCATATTACTCTCTCAATCAGGAAAAACAGGTATACTTTAAAAATGAAATGTGATCTAGGTTTCATGAAAAAGATGATCAGTTTGTCCAAACATATATTTTTTAATACATTGTAAGACTACTCTTTAGTATTTGCAAATATAAACATGTAAGGCAGAATGCAGAGTGACAAAAAATTAGACTTTTCATCCTAGAAATACTGGAAGCTATTTGATTGATTTTATTTAATGTATGGTTAAGATAAACATAAACCTTTTCACAAAATCTTTTAATTCTAACTTAAAAGAGATAGACATAACAGGGGGAGAAATCAAGAGAAAACCTTACACTATTTATTTGTGAAGTAAACATATGGTCTCTCTTAGTCCAAGAAACAGCATAAACTCCCTCTGGGTGCTGTGTGTGGGTCATCCGCTTCAGGAGAGTGGTTTAGGGGAGACAGAAATGGAGTGGCAAGCAGGGAGGGAAAAGGAGGGTCTGCCCTGGCAGCCAGGTCGGCCAAACCCACTCTGGCTTTCAGTGGGTTGGCAGATGGCACAGACAGATTGTCCCACCAGCCTGGAGCTACTAACTAAAACAATTACATTCAAGAAAAGATAAATTTATGCTACAATCAGATTCCTAATATTAGCTGAGGATGATGGGGTAATATTCTAATTGGCTTAAGTTGTGAGCAAAAAATTCTCATAAGGGATGGGCAGAGAAAGGTACAAGCTGGCTTCCATAGGGACACAAAAACTGATCCTTTGAGAAAAAAGCTTATGTCCCACCACTCTGTTCCCCACCCTGCCTGCCATTTAATCTCACATGAGATGTGTTCTTTTACTTTCACTTATATATTTCCTTGAAATCAGAGAAAGCAGATTTGGGGATCTTGGGCTCAATCTAGAAAATAGATATGATTTTGGTGCACTATGCTGTGTGTAAAAAACAAACAAACAAACCAAAACCAAAAAATTTGAATGAGTTGACGACAGTTAAAAATTGAGAGATTTGGCATAAAAATCGGGATTTGGGGCTTTAAAAAATTAAATTTAGCAATGGTGAGCTGATATTGTCAAATGACAACAATCAGCTGGAGATGAGTGATGGACGCCCCTTTCAGGTAGCATAGGCTTACCAATTTGCCACAGTCCTCACTCAGCCCATTTGCCCATTTGCATTTCCATTCCTGGCCTCTGCACACACTCCAGAGGTTTTCAGAGTGATTTACAAAACTGGTGTGCTAGCCCTGAGCTGCCTACTATAAAAAGCTTCCTCTGATACAAAAGTCATTCAAAACAACTCTTTCTGTAAGTAACCCCGATAAAGACAGACCTGGTTCAGCACTATAAACATGCTCAAAGACATGCTGGGAAAGGAGAAAGAGAGATACCCGTCTGGAAGTTAGGGGTGCCATGTGTAGAAGCAGAATAGAGGGCCTTAAAAGACTGGGACATCTTATGGGAAACTCACAGCCTAGTGTTTGGAACTTAGTAGGAGGTTAATAAATATTTGTTTCCATCCTCCTAAGAGCAGATGCAGAGCACAGCGAGAAGGAAATGGAGCCAGAACAGTGTAATGCAATGCACAAAAGCACAGCATGCCAAGAGAGAAGGAGGGAGGAAGTAATTGTAGCCTAGAGAGCAGCAGCAGCAACAGAACAAGCCTAGAGAAGTTAGCATGACAGAGCCAGGTACTATAATAATGGGGACTGCATAATTGTGACATGACTCTGACAGATCTTTGCTAGCCGTGCATCTGTGTGTTAAGCAGGTACACAGAGTCGATAGACATGGGTCGTGGGAAAGAATTCAATCCTTTAATGAAAGGTTGTGGATTAAAACTATAACAATATGTATAAAAAATACAGGGAATAGGTAAAATTTGCAGAATACCTGTATTCAGTTGAAGGACAGAATTTCTATACTTAGCTGAAATAAGTTAATTGTTTAACATTATGTTTTGTATTGTTTTGGGCTTATCATTGGTGTGGCTTAAGTTACTTTGGAAAATTTATTTCTAAAGCCTCAATTTTAAAAAAAGTAGTTACTAAGTGAAGTAAAATTTCCTGAAGCATTATGTCACTACAGTAATAACCTGTCAGAGAATGTTAGAAAAAGGGTGTCGAACGTGGGATGGAAGGCTATAGATGCAATTGCTTTCTTCCCAGCCCTTTCTTAGGGTCATAGCCAGCCAGTCACTGTTTATGCATAGGGTAGCTTTTGCAGTATTTATTTCTTTAAATATTTAATAGTCTTGAGAGACAGTCACTGGCAATAATATGTGGACTTTCTAGCATGTTGTGAATGCTTAATAAATGGTAACAATAAAATCCTGCATGATGAAAACAGCAGTCAGTAAATCTATTATACTCTAAAATATTTTAAAGCCATAGTAGTAACTATTTAGAAAAGTATAAAAAGCAAATACAGTGCATTGACGAAATTATGGTAATAAAGGAACATTTACATTCACGAAAAAGTTCACCCAGGCGATTTCCTCTTAAATTCCTTAAGGAACTGAGAAAAAGTACGGGAAAAGTAGAGAGAGTATGGATTAAAAATAAAAAACTTTTTTCTTAAACCATGTGGAAACCTGCTGACGACGAATGGGTTAGCTACATCCTGTAGAGCGGCGGTGCTCCAAGTGCCTTCACACGCCCTCTAATCCCCCCCACCCGGCAAAGTCCCCTCAATTCCTCGCCGCCTGCAGGTTCGGAAGGACTTGGTTTGGGGAGAGGCGGCCCGCAGGTGCGTGGGCGCGACCCCCCAGGTGTGTGCCGTCACACCGTGACACCGGGGAAACGCGCCTGTGTCCCGACAGGAAGTTCTTTATTACGTCTAAACCCGGGAAACCGGGTACCTAGGACCCGGGACCGCTGGCTTTGCGGACCCTGCTTGGCCTTCAGCGACCCGAGAAGTCGGAGCGAGGGCCGGGGACCCCGCGCCCTAAGTTTAGGAAAGGAAGCGAGGGGGAAAAATAGAGCTGCTCCTTTAAGAACTTCCTTTCCCTTTTACTCTATGTTTACATAACACGGGGGCCGATCCACCGCGGGGCCCGGCGGGGGAAGGCGGGGAGTGGGCGCGGGAAGCCCCACGCGCCGGGCGAGGGAGGGCCGCGCGGGCCGGGGATGCCGGCTCTCGGCGGGGGCGGGGCGGCTCCCACCTGCCCGCGCGCGGCGGGGCGGCTCCGCGGTCCTGCCCCCGCCCCTCCCCCGCCCGCTGCCCCCGCCCCTCCCTCGCCCGCTTGTTCCGTTCCTCCCTCCCGCGGGGCTCCGGCGGCGGCGGCGGCGCTCAGCGCGGGCAGGTCCCCCTGCTGCCGGGTCCCATTTGTTGCCTAGTCTGGCTCGGGGCGGCCGCGACTCGCGGAGCTCCGGAGAGCCCGGCGGGGCAGCCGCGCAGCCACGACGGAGCAGCCTCGGGACTGGCCGCCCCGCGCCCCCTTCGCCGCCGTGCCCTTCCCCGGCGCGCTCACCCCCTTCTCGGGATGGGATTGTAGCGGCGGCGCGGACTCGGCGGGGATCGCGGCGGAGGCGGCGGCGGCGGCGGCGGCCGAGCGGGGCTCCATGTTTTCCCCGGGCCAGGAGGAGAACTGCGCCCCCAACAAGGAGCCAGTGAAATACGGGGAGCTGGTGGTATTGGGGTGAGTCCGGGCATCCCGACCGGGGGAGCTTGGGAGCGGGCGGCGAGCGCTCGGGGCTGGGTGGCCGCCGCGCGCCCGCATCCCCGAGCGGGGCCAGCGCGGTGGCTCGGGCGCTCTCTGGGGACCACCGGGGCGCTGGGAACGGCGGGAGCGGCTCGGGGGGCTGGGACGGCGGCCGCTGAGGAGGGAACCGGGATGCGCTGTCCGCTCTGAGGACGACGGCGGAGGAAGTGGAGGAGCGGGGCCGGCCCCCGGGAGGCGGCGGCTGGCACTGGGGCGCTGTGCTCGGGGACGGAGTCTGTGGTAATGCCGCGGGGACAGGGGCTCGACTTCCCCGAGCGCGCCGGGCTCCAGGGGGTCGGTAGGGGCCGGGGCTGAGGCGCCGCCGTCGCAGGCACTTCGCCGTGTCGCAGGAGACCCCCGATTGGCGGAACTGAGAGGCCCTCGAGGCCCGGCCCCGGGGGGTCCTCTGTCCCGGCTCCCTGTGGGCCCGGGGCCCCGGAACTCCGAGCGCGGCGCTGCCCGCGCGGCCTCTGCCGGGGCTGAGGGACCCGCGCGGCGGGCGTCCGCGGGCAGCGCTTTGCATATTGTTATGGTGACCGCGGCGGGAGCCGCAGCCCGCGGGCAGTGAACTGTCTGTGACCTGGGCGGGCGGGCGGGCCTGGGTTCGCCGCGCCGGGAGCGCCGGGGGGTGGGGGGGGGGGCGCCGGGACTGGGCGGCTCCGGGCCGCATCCCCTCCGTCCCTCCGCCCCGGCCGCGGCCTCGCTGACGTCGTCCCGGCGGCGGGGGGCTCGCCAGCCTCGGCCGCCTCGGCTCCTTCTCCGCTGGTGAAAACCACATTTTGAAGATAGTAATTATCTACAATCGTTAAACGGCAGCAATTAGAGACTTCATCTACTTCCTGAGTTTCCTTGTGACATTTCTATTGTTTACCCTTAATAAGCCGGGAGCGAGGCTTCGCGGGATTAGAGCGGGATGCCGCGGGCAGGGACGGGGGAGCGGAGCGGAGAGGGGGAAGTGCGGGAAACTCGGGAGCAGGAGCAACTTGGGTTTAGGACTGGAGGAGAAAGGATTATTTTTTCCTTTGGCTGTGTCACTCCCGGGAACCCGCGCTTTTGTCCTCTGTTGAAAGACCTGTATTCAGAACTTCGTGGGTGCTGATAAGGAGGTTTAGCGCGCATGTGAGAAATCATGGGTATGGAAAAACTCAGAACTCTGGAAAAAGTGTTTGATAACGAACACCTTGAAGTAAGTGCCGACTTAAAAATAACTTTAGAGAGAAGAATTTTTAAGAGAAGCTTCCAGACAGTACAGCCCAAAGTTGTCTAGTCCTCACTTTGTTGCTCTAGTATTAAGTGCAGTATTATTGGAAAACTCCTTGCCTATTTTGAAGCTGTGCACAAACGAGCGTTTTTCTCACCTGCATCCAATTGCACTTAAAAGACAGATGTTAGGGTTCACTGGAAGGAGGGAGGGATGACAGGAAGAGAGCCAGAGTTTAGCTTGTCTTATGTAACCTCAGTCCAACCTAATTTTGTGGAGTTTGGTTTTGTTTCTGCGGCTGGCTTCGAAGTATGTTTAACATTGTGAACCTGACAGGAAAGATTAACTTAGGCCAGAACTTTATTCCATTATTTCCTTTTGAGGAAATCATTGTTGAGATGTTTCAGAAAAGCAATGTGTGAGTGGGCCTGGAGAGCTTTTGTGTTCATAGCTGGAAGTGCAGGGCATTTCAAAGCCCTGACAAGGATTTATACCCTGGATTGTGCTGGTGTCATAGGCTTACTCTAAAGTAGGCTATGTAAATGCATGGCCAGTTGCACGTGCTCTGTCCTTTACTCGTGATTTTCCAGGAGACCCTGAGTATGACATAGCTGGCACCTACCAGACACTCAGCTTTTATGTGTGCATCTTCTGTATGTGCCAGTACTGTGTCGGCCTTGAGGATCAGCAGTGAAGGAGGAGCTTTCATTACAGTGGTGTGGCAGGCATAAACAAGAAACATGTAAACAAATGAATAATAAATGGCAATTTCAGGTGTTGCCAAGTGCTCAACAGAAGTGGGTTAGCTTAGGAAATGTCTGCACTAGGCAGGTATTGAGTTCTTTAGCTTAGGAGGTCAGGGCAGGTCTCTTCTGAGGAAGTGAAATGTAAGTTGAGACCAGACTGCTAAGAAGATGCTCATTTGGTTTTTGAATACTTAGAAGAATTGTGGTCTTTTTCTTTTCTTTTTTGAGAGTAGGTTTTGACTCTCCAGCAATATTGAGCACATTGAAGAATGCTGGGGGAGTAGTGAGAAGGTAGGTAGACTTTAAAAAGATCCTTAGACCTTGAGACAGTGCCCTCCCTCTTGAAACAACAACAGTCAAATAAAAATTAATATCAGCTTTGCATGTCTGATCATCTAGGACATAAATATTGAGAATTTCTAGTAGATTTCCTTATTGATAAAATTAACCTTGAGCTCTAAAAATGCTCAATATTGATAGAAGCTTTTGCTTATAAAATACAATGCTTTTTTTTTTTTTTTTGCTTTCTTTTTTTGAAATTGTTGTGTGACTTTCCTTTTTATTTCTCTTCTAAATTTCATAATGAAATGTCACTGAGAAATCCTGGAGTGCAGACTGAGGAACTGTACGCCTGTATATACAGTATATATGTATTTGTGAGGAACTGTATGTGTATATGTCTATGTCCATATAGAAATAGTTCTGCATATTTTCATGTGTTATGCAATATTAAGGGAGTTTCCAGGTAGTTAGGATTTTAGTAGGGTCATCACTTTCTTGGTAAGTGGAATTTAATTATTTCATGACTCCGACCAGTGAATGTATCATAGCCACAACTCTTTGTAGGGCCCATGACGTATCTGGAGGTACAGAAAATGTTCGGTCTGTCATGTCCTTTTTGCTATTTATTTTAAACCTGGCTACACTGAAAGTTGGGGAATTGTGTCAGAAATTGAGAGGCAGTTCAGTGTAGTGGGAAGAACATGAAGGGTACAGTCAGGAGACCTGAGTTTCATTCCTGCTTTCTTGCAGAGACTAGCTTTGTCATTTTGGCTTAGTATCTCATTCTGTCTCTATTTCTTTAGCATTAATGAAATATGATTGGATTTGGTAGTCATCAACAGCCTTCTTGGCCTGTACCTGTAATACTTGTTCGTTTTCCAAAAGTGGAAAATGTATAATTAACATATTCTAGGTAACCCAGTTTGTGTTGATTTTGTATATTCTTGAGCTGATGGTGCTAGAATTTGAATGGAAATTTTGTTTAAATAGCAGAAATGACCAATACTGTGATTGCTTTTTATGAAGCAGGTATGTGCAAAACAGTTTTTTTGTTTTTTTTTTTAAAGTTGTGGTATACATATATTTGGCTCATTGGTGTTAGGTTGTACATGAGGGCATTTAAATTTGGTAAAACTTTCTGTTCCAAGTTTAAGAAAGGTATTGATGTTTTGAAATTAAGCTAAGTAGGCTGAAATGGCAAGCATAAGGAAGAGATAATCTGATAGAATTTTAGAACTGGAAGGAGGCTAAGAAGTCGTGGTACATGTTCAGCCCTTTTATTTTGCTGATGGAGAAACTGAGGCTACAGGAAGGAAGGACTTTCAAGTTCATAGCTGAGCTGGATCACTCCACCTCCAGGTCACTGCTTCCCCACTTCAGTGCTGTCAGTTCCTCAAAGCTTTTGTTTTCTTGTAACTTGCATGAGGGGAGCCCAATCCCTTTCTGGATTCAATTTGAAGCATGCAATGCTCTTGCTGACAAATGGCCCATTGTGAGTTTCGGGAAAATACTGCTTATTCTCTTAGTTCCCCTAACCTCACACTTGAATGGATATTGTATTTTTGCTGGGATTTACTTTTCATTTGATGTTTCACAAATGTATTTTTATTGGCTCTTTCAACCAAGGGTTTTTAACCTAGGGTCCACAGATGAAATCCAGGGAGTCCTTGAATTTAGACCAGGGAAACATTGCATCTCTGTTTTCACTATAACTCAAACGGAAATTTAGCATTTCACTCAATTATGAGAATAGGCAACAAATAGACTTGCTGCTAGATTTGTTATTAATAGTACGCATACTATGTTATCACAGTTTAAAACTATCTTGATAATTAAGTATAATTGACTTCACTTGTAATCATTTGTATTTTACTTTATGCACTTAAAAACATTTTTCTTAGAAGGGCTCAGCAGGTGTTACCTGACTGCCAGTGGAATCCTTGGCACAAAAAAAGGTTAAAAACTCTAAAAATGAATGCTCATAAATATGATTGGAAATGAAATATTTTAATGGAAACTGACCAAGATCTACATAAATGTCAGGGAGTACCTGCTTTTTCCCCCCTTTGCATGGTGTAGCATTCTATCAGATAAAACAAAGAGGACTGTTGCTTGAAGAGTTTATGATCTTTACTTCTTTAAATAAGCAGCTCCTGATTTTTAGATGCTGTTTTTGTTTTAACCTTGGCGCTTTGCCTTGACTCCCCCTCCCTTTGGTGTAGTAATAAGAAACCTTGAAATACACCCTAACACTTTCCCTTTTCTCATCATCCTGTCTAATTTGGGCCCAAAGGCATCAAACACTAGTGTCCTTTATAGACTAAAAGCCTTTTGATTTTTTTTTTTTTTTTAATAAAACAAAATCTTTACTGTTACTCAGCGTCACTTGGCGTGTGGGGTGATCTGAAGAGCTCTGATCTGTTGGTGTGGATGGAGTGTCTAATTCTGTAGGCTATTAAGGGCCATGATGTTCCTGGCTTTGGGTTGCTATATATTCCTTTACTAACTTTAGCCTTGTTTGGGGTATGTGGCTGTCTGTATGGTTTCTTGTCTGGCTTGCTCAGATTTATTTGTTTCTCTCTTTAACACACCAAGACTGAAACCTTCACTAGGACTTTTCATTTTTGGTTGTATTTCATCATGTGATCAATATTTGGGGATGTTTTATGCGAACAAAAATAAAACCAGGTTGATTCAGATCCCAGCAACTTTACCGAACATGTTTTATGCAAAAGATAAAGCATGTACACAGAAAGCCCCCAAAACCCCAAGAACATACCAGTTGCTACATTTGAGGGAGACTAATACTGTCACATTGAGGCAGTGGTTTTGTATCTGCTGTGTGGCGATCAGCCGTGGCCTCCCTAAAGTATGTATGTGGGGCTGTATGTTGGCTTTTGAATGGAGACCACAGCAACTTTGTGGATTTCATTGGCATGGGAAAAAACGTATTTTAAACTTCTTTCAGTTTAATTAAAGGTTTCTCCTGAGGTGTGCAGAATCTGTTTTATAAAAAGAAAAGTGAGAGTACGAAGGATTCCATTATTAGTTCTTACTGGACTTATTGTCACCTTCATCTTTTGGAAAATATGAGAGCAGAAAGTGCTTCATATTTCTTAGTTTTGTTTTAGCTACTTCATATGTGATGATCAATTTTGAGTTATGTGGCCAGTAATTTTATGACAAGTAATAAATGATAAAGTGTGGATCTTTCAGATGATTCAGAGATGTTCCTTTAATAATGTAATTTTTTACCCACTTGCATTCTGATATGTTTTCTCAAGTGGGAGAGAAAGGGGTGGAGTTACATTAGGTAAGCCAGGAATTTATTCATTCAACAAATATTTATTGGGTGTTTATTCTTCCACACATGGGGAATACAGCTAGACAAGGCAGACACATTCCCTGCCATGGTGAATCGCTATTTTATTCTTGTCACAGCCCCTTAGTGAAGAGCCATTACCGATATACAGTTCATTTATTTATATGAGCATCTACATGCTGTGCTCAGATGCAGTGGTGAGCAAGGCAGGACTGGTCGTTTTCTGTGGAGCCTACATTTTAGTTAGGGAGATAGGAAGCAATTTAGAGCATAAGCTGTGATGGGAGTGGCATTAGCAGGGTCATCTAACCCTGTGCAGGATGAGAAGATGAGGGCCTGTGGAGGTGAGAGGGAAAGAGTGCTCTAGGAAGAGGAGACACCTTATTCTAAGACTCAGAGGTGAGTGCTTCTAATTCTCCTCCGAGTACCAGAGCAAAGAGTGGTTGAATGAAATAATGAGAGAGATGAGACCGAGGGGACAGGTCATAAAGGGCTTGTAAGTTATTGGAAGGATTTTGGATTTTATCCTAAGGGGATGGGAAACTGCAACTGGTTTTCAGCTCTGAAGCGGGAGTGGAGAAAGCAAAGAGGGATGCAGTGGGAAGTGAAGGGAGAAGCTGAGGCTAGGGCCCCAGAGACAAGCAAAGAGGGAACGGAGTGTGAGACAGCGGGCAGCTGTCCTGGTTCCAGTTTCTGGTTCTGGTCCCTCGTGAGACCTTGTTGCATCCCCTGTCCAGAGTTCTGTGTGATGGGCCATTCGTTCAATCAGTGACCAGCACTGCTGTAGGCACTGGGCCACATATAGCAGCAAGTGAGAGAGACTATGACCCTGCCTGCATGGATGGTGGTGATTGAACCAGCAAACTGGTTGATAAAACATTTACTCTCAGAGAGTGCTATGAGGAAAATAAAGCTGGATAGAGGGGAAGAAGGTGATTGGGTGGGCAGAAGTGGGGCCCCTCATGGGGTAAAGTGCTAGGGAAAAGGTAGTGGGGGAGGGGTCTTGTAGACAGAATAACCAGGAAAAGCTTTTCTCAGAAAATAGTCTGTGTCCTCTGAGAGTACCCACCTTTTTTCAATTTTTACTTACGCTTTTCTGTTTAAGCCACCCTGCGTGGTGGTTCTCCTACAGCCAAAGGATTCCAACTTTTCCATTAGTTAAGGAGGCAAATAAATACACAGTTTACCAAAGGGAAAAGAGAAGTGTGGGCAAACATAAGGATATGCCTTTAACGTCCCTAGACACAAACAGGGTTCAGTCCATTGTGCAGCTCGCCACGTGCCCAGAGTGGTAATTGCATTCCACTAGAGTTCATTGAAACTATCTGGGCTTTCCTTTGAAGTTTGCCCTTTGAGGGCAGGGACCCTGACTTCCACCCCCCCCTTACAGTGTGAGGCACACCTTTTCAGGTGCAGGGTAGGTACTCACCAAGTGTCTCAAAGGAGAAGGAATGGATTTCTGTGGCACACTCCCGCGCTCTGCTCGGCACCGAGATGTCTCTGGGGCAAAGGAAGACAGATTCTGTAGCACAGCTGCAGCTTTCTAAACAATCCTCTCGACCTTAACGGCCCAAGTTACAGGCTCCCTGCAGTACTAACCACCTACTTTACTGACATCAGATACTCCAGTTTCAACCTTTGTTTGTTTTTCTTTTTGTCAGTCACCTAACAGTCATTTTGTCACCTGCAGAAAGTTCTGCTTTGAAGGGAAGCAGGCCATCTGTTCTGATTCCACCAGCTGCTCTGAGCTGCATTGCAGTGCACCACGGTGGCGTTGAAAGGCTGTGGTCATTAGTGGCTGTTAATAATGGCTGGAAATACTATGGGATACAAGCCTCTTGGATGACAAACCTAATAAATATGCATCAGGGGTATTTTCAGTAGCAGGTTTTAAGACTATTGCAAGTCATTCTCTGTAGAGGTTTTATTTCCAGCCATCCACTTAATGCTTCTCACTCTCAAACACTTAACTCTCTTTGTTCCCTGTTTTTCTACTCATGCAGAATCTGTTTTCAGGATAAGAATCATTATTTCAAGCTTTGTACTTCCATTCTAATTAATGCTAGTTTAACAGAATCCAACCAAAGTAGGCAGTTGGCGTGTTTCGATTCTAGGCTTTTGGTGTAAAGCGGTTGTTTCCTATTACCAAGTGCTTCGGAGGAGCTCAGAAGTCCCTCCTCCTTTCCTGTTCATACCTGGCCTTGTTCTTCCTGCTACCCAGTTATAGGACATGGAGCTTGTGATGGGTAAGCAATTAGGGTTTCCTGGAGCCCTTGATTGATTGATTACCTTGAGGAAAGGCTCTTTCTGCATGAGGATTATAGACACAAAGGAGTATGCTTTACACCAGATCCCAGAAAATTAGGCAGACTCGATTCTTCTGTAGTACATGAGATTACATTATAGTTTGGATGTTTTTGCTATTACATGCTCTTGGATAGACTTCAGAATGAAATCTGTATTTTTCCTCGATGTGTTTGTCAACATAGTTTTTCGCATATTTTCACTTATAAGCTTTCAGTCGTTTGACCTTTTAAATCATCTAATGAAAGGATTGTACCTAACGGCCATGATGTTGAGGTGGACATTACCCAGCTTTCCCAGTTGGTCTTGTAGCCAGTTGGAGACCAGGTAAGAGAACTCAGGGTTTTGACTTTATCCCAAGTTCTTCCCCTATTGTCTTCAAATATGGTCAGCAATAGTTCCTCGTGTATGCGTGCTGGACCCCTATAAGGAGTCGACTCCCTCTTCTTGAATCTGGGCTAGTTTTGTGATTTGCTTTGACCAGGCTGCATAAAGGAAGTGAAGCTTTGTGACTTTGGGATCTTGCCTTAAGGGGTATTATAGCTTCTATTTTTGTTCCTGTATTAGTTTGCCACAGCAGCCATAACAAAATACCATTGACCCGGTGGCTTAAAGAACAGAAATTAATTTTCTTACAGTTTTGGAGGCTAAAAGTCCAGGATCAAGGTGTTGGCAGGTTTGGCTTCTCCTGAGGCCTCTGCTTGGCTTGCAGATGGCTGTCCCTTGCTGTGTTCTCTTTGTGTGCCCAAACCTGGTGGCCCTTCCTTTTTTTTTTATTAGGATACTAGTCATATTGGATTAGGGCCCACCCATATGACCTAATTTAACTTTAATTACCTCTTTAAAGACCCTATCTCCAAATATAGTTATATTTTGAGGTGTACTTGGGGTTAAGGACTTGAGTAAATAAATTCAGGTCTTAACACCCTCTTAGAAGGTAGTTGCCATAAAGAAGTCAGACTGCCCTGCTGGGGAGAGCAACTGTGTTGGGTGAGAGATTACAAAAGCAGAGGGACCAGTCCAATCCCCAGCCAGCAACTGAGGCAGCAGACCTGTGAGTGAAGCCATCTTGGATCCTGGGCCCATCAAGCTGCCCCAGTCTACTCCACATGGAGCAGAGATGAGCTGTTTCCATTAAGCTCTGACAAATTAAAGAACTGTGAGTACTAGTTGTTTTAGCCACTATGTTGGGATAGATTGTTACACAGCAGTAGACAACTAGGTACCATAGTACTATATCTGCATGTGGTTCAGTTGTTAGAGCAGACAGACTAATACGAAATAATTCACTGAGTTTTTGTTGAGTTTTCTGTTTCCTTCAGGTTATTTATTATTTTAATAAGCAAATTTTAGCCTTTTAGATGAGTTATTCCAAATATTAAGTCTGTATGGTCTGAAAATCTTAGCTAACGAAAGCACTTGTATAACTTTATCATGTATAAGTCATCTATGAGTCTCTTTGCATTTGTGGATTTCCATAATCAATATTATTTCATGAAATTCATTGAGAACACGGCAGTTGAAGAATGGCCTAGCTTAGCTGAGAACCATGCTTCTGGTTCGAACATAAGCAGATTTAACCCAGGACAGCTAATGTATGACACAGGTTTTCAGGCCTTTAAAGGCCACCTGACATGAAATAATACAACTAACAGGTTTGAGTACTGGAGGTCATCTATGCAGGTACAGGGCGGTGAATGGGCCAGAAGAATGTTTCAATACTGCAGTTGTGTCAGGTGAAGTGATAGGCTGGAAAGCTCACTCATATTAGTTATTCCATATGGAGGTAGCAGGCAGAGTTTCAGCTTTCTGAGAAGTGAGCTAACTAATTCTTAGGACAGATCTTATTTGAAGTCTCCAAAAGGGTCTACATTTTCTCTTTTTTCATTCATTTCCTCTTACCTTTGTCTCTTTTCCTCTGCCAGAGGACAGTGGCTCATGTTGGCCCTAGCACTCCCCTGGGAGATGGTGATAGTGGGATAAAGCCATCATTCCCTCACTCAGTAGTGTGTTTTGGAAGCTTGTGCTGGAAACCTGTGAATGTTTTGGGGTCAGACCCCACCCAGCAGAGCAATCAAGGATAAAAGAACCTTTATGCTCATAGCCAGCTGTCCTCTGGAGTCTTGCTTTCACTGATCACCCAAGTGATGGTGTCTTGTGCTTTGTCCACCGTCAGGTTCTGCAGCCCCACGGCTCTCCTTCCCCAGCCTCCGAGGAGGTGTGTGCAAACCACCTGTGAATCACCCTTGGGAGGAATAACTAACTGGGTGCTCTAACTCCAGGTTGTTATTGCAGCCCAGGGTCTTGGCTGTCTCTGGCTCAGCTGTGCCAGCAACAGAAGTGTGGGGACAGGTGGGACTGCATTGCCTATAGAACAACCCCTCTGGTGGTGTATTGATCCTGTTGCCAGGAGAGCAGAGCAGAGCAGATTTATGTTCTTGCGATGTTTGCAGCTGGTACAGGGCCTCTGATCACTGTCCTGTTTGCTCGCCCTGCTTGCCTATTGCTCCCGTGTCAACCTCTGCCTCATCTTCAGGGCTTTCTCTGCTCCTTTTGAATTGAAGTACAGGTCCCTGGTCAGAAACCTACAGTTTAAAATCATCATTAAAGAGGGAGCATCAGGATCTGAGCTTTTTTTCCTCCTCCCTTTTTTTCCTGCAAGAATGAGGAAATTCTGGTGAGCCTTTACCTGGGTCTTTCTCAGTTTGGGGAGGTGCACAGAGATGATGTCTTAGTATCCTGTATTGAGTGCTTACTCTTAGCCAGGTCCTGTGCAAAGTGCTGCTTAGGCGTGGCCTCCTATGTTTTGACCAAGGGAGGTGGGTACCATCACTCATGTGTGGCCGTTGAGAAACTTGTCTAGGTTCACTGGACTGTTACGCGATGGAGCTCTGATTTGAACCCAGGCCTTTCTGACTCCAATGCCCTTGTTTATAAATCCTGCCTCTACTGTGTGTGTGATTTTTCACCTTATTTATTTTTTAACCGAATCCTTTCCATATTGGGTATTCTCATTAAACACAGTGACCTTCACTCATTTAATGAAGTTACCATTAAGGTTAAATGTTTCTTTTTTAATGTTTACAACTTATATGAATATTTTGGGGGAAATTGCCTATATATGTACTTTGCCCACTTATGTATTATGTTCCTAGTGTATATAAAAAAAAAATCAAATGTATTTTCAAAAAACAAAAATCACATATATGATCTCCAGGGAATAAAAATGTGAATTCTCCTATCTGACTTCTTATTATCTGAATATATTACAGTTAAGTTAATGCTTCAAGGAAACCTGCTTTTATAATCTAAAGTAATTCAAAGTTTATTTCTCTGGTTTTGAAGCCATTCATTGAGGTGTTCTTCCTGGAAATCAGCTCTCTAATCTTGTTAGTTGTGGCATGCACCTCTGAAATATTCCTTTTCTCATTTGCTATAGTTGGTGATAATTTAGAGTAGCATTAGCTTTTTGTTTATAGCTTGGAAAAGGGGCTTCTAGCACTGTCTTCTCAATAAAGGTATGTCTTTGCCTCGATACTGATGTCTCTGTTGGTTTTTTTCTTTCCTGTCTCTTGATTTTCCTGTTAGTATTGATTAAGGGAAAGAAACCTTCATAGCTCCTCTTCGTCTCCTCACTAACAGTACTTAATACAACTTGTTCCAGCAGCCGCACTGGTTCAGCTAATCCGAAAAGTACAGGCCAGAAAAAGTGCCTTTTATTTGTTTATTTTAAGTGTTAACTTAGACCAGATGCCAACTTTAAGGCTTTGATGGAACTGTTGACGTAGACCCTTCTGGAAGCTGGCATAGCTTCATGCTGTACAGTTTCAACCTTCCTGTGAAGGCAGTTAAGCCTTTTCCGTTACAGATGTGGAGAGGCGCATTGGACCCAGAATTTCGGGGGGGGGGGGAGGTCATAATAAACAGGCATCCTAAGATATCAGATGGCAAAATACCAAAGGACAAATATAGCATCTTGATAAGCAATATTAGATGTTGTATGGAGAAAAAGCAGAGACTTGGAAGCGCTGCAGGGAAGTAATTCATTCCGGAGGTTCTGATAATGCAGTAAACTGCACAAGGGTGAAATTTGAGTGTTTTACACATACTAGAATGCCCTTCAATTGAATTATTGCCTTATAATGGTCATCTGTCCGTATACTGCTGTTTTAAATATTAAAAAAAATAGCAATTCACCTTTTTCCCAGTTGGGAGAGAAAAGACAAAAAGACACAAATCTTCATCACCTTAATAATCTGTGTACCTGCCCCCCCCCCCCCCATGACTGTCAAAGTTCATGGGTTTATTGGCTGAAAGTCCTGTTCTGAGTAATTAATCGTATAGACTCTGTGTTGTAGAAGAAATCAAACTGCTCCTCAATTGTGCTGAGTATGATTTAGCCATGGTGGCAAGCCTGCAGGCTTCTTTCGCTCTGAGGGTTACCCCCCACCATACTCCCCAACCACCATTCTGCCCCAGAAGAGAAGAACATGGCTCTGCCATTAACCTGCTCTTCATGTGCAGCTGGATAGTGATGCTTCTCATTTTGTAGATAATGAGGTCTGAGCAGACGGCCTTTACCCATACTGTGTTCTCCTGGCCCCTGGACAATTTACTGACTGTCGGAGGCAGTAAGAACTTGGGGTCCCTTGCATGGTGTGAGAGGCTTGCAAGGGGGCCCAAGCCCCTGCCATATGCTAGTTGCTCCATCTCATCAGGCCTCAGGGGATGTGACATCATCCCCATTGGAGAAATGGGGAAACGGAGATGGCAGGACATTTGAGTGACTCCTATGAGCCTGCACAGTAGTTTGTTAGTAAAGGATTTTGAAGTTTAGGAATTTGAATCCAGGTCTCAGGTTCTAAAACTTATGCATATTCTACTTCTCAAAGCCTGTGAATCTTACATCACTCTCAGTAATAACTTTTGATAACGACCTGAAAGGTGTAGCTCTTAGTGTTTGGCGTTAGGTTCTGAAGTTGTGTTTATAACCGTAGAGAAATGCTGGGGATTTCCCTGCAGGACTGGCTGGGACGGGATGGACAATGGTGTAGGCTATAGCTTTGTGAAGAGCCAGCCCCTCCTCACTGCTTGACGGCTTTGCCTGCTAACACTTCCCTTTATGTTCCTCTCCTTCAGGCCCATGGAAGGGGTCAGAGGATGCCTGCCCTTGTTTTTCCTGTTACCTCCATTCAGATCAAATGTGGACAATAGCTCTCCACTCCCTCAGGAGAAGGGCTCTTCGGGGCCCCTTAAACTCAATTGAAGTGAATTTCTCTCTGATCTAATTGTTGTATTTTAATCCTCTTGAAGACTCATTATGTTAGTTACCATAAATCACGTACTCTTCTCGAGTTTGCTTGTGTAGTAATTTTCACCCCAATTTCTCCTACAGTTAAACCACTTTTAAGTTACATGTCATAGACTCTTGTAAGTTTTAGATGTCAGCACTAATCAACACTAATCATTTTGCTTTCCTCCACTGACAGATCTGTAAATGGACATTTTTGTAAGGCAAACCATTTATATTCAGCTAATACAGAGTTAATTTAAAAAGCTGTATGCTAAAAAGATGATATATAAAGAAAGTTAATAAAATTTTGGAAGAAGGAAGAAAAATCACTTAAAATGCTAATATTTTTATTTTTTGCACATACACTTTTAGTTATTGTCCATGTACAAAAATACTTCATAACTTCATTTCATACATAGTATATGTCCTGCTTTTTAAAGCATTAGCTAACTGACCTTCATTTTAAGAATTTGATTAATGCTAGAAAAACATTTCAGGTAAGCCAAGATATTTTTTCTTGATCAGAGCAGCTATTTTTTATAGGTTATCTAACACAAATTCTGCTTTTTTGGGGGGTGGGGTGAAGTATCAGGAATTGCTATGTGATTTCTAAGGTTCTTATCTGTTTCAGCAGAATATATGAGAGGACAAATGCAGGCTTATTATACACTCTTGGAGATCTTTAAAAGATTCCTGAAAAGACTAGTATGTGTGCTAAGGAATGGCTTTGGAAAACAAGTTTCTTAGGTATTTTAGAGGAAAGGACACTTTGAAAGACACTAAATCCTAAACACTCCTCAGTCAGTCCAGCCCAAGATAACTTACTTTCTTGCCCTTGGGGTCTACCTCCTGGCTCCCCATTACACCTTCATAGAATTTACTTTCTCTTCTTCATCTTCTGTGCGTTTCCACTGTAGTTCCCTCTGCTCTGTCCTGCTCACCTGCTAAGATTTAGCTCAGGTGTCACTTCTAGCACAATGCCCTTCTTGACTCCTCCTTATTTTTCCTCCAGCCTGGAGCAATTTTTTTTTTAATCCTCACAAGAGGATATTTTTTTCCATTGTTTTTCAGAGGGAGTGGGAGAGGGGAAAGATGTGAGAGAGAGACATAATTTGTTGCTTTCCCCTAGGCACCCTGACTGGGGCCGGGGATTGAGCCTGCAGCTGAGGTGAGTGCCCTTGGCTGGAATGGAACGTGGGAGTCCTCAGCCCACAGGCTGACGCTCCAACCACTGAGCAAACCGGCTAGGGTGAGCAATTATTTCTAATGAGCTCTCTGTGCCTTGTAAATGTCCCCTTCTTAAGTAGCCCCTTCAGGCCAGTGCAGTTTCACTCACCTGCACTCTATTGCACCACCTCCTGCAGGTCAAGGATATTTATCTGATGAATGAAGAAATGCTGCCCTGGAAATATAAGCATTCTAATACGGATGGCTTTTTACCCCTTTTTTCTTGCTCCCTGCTCTGGTTTTAAAGAGTGGATTATTAACTTTTAAATAGGTATTTGGTTTATTTATGCTACTTTAATTAGCTTCCTAAAAGTATTGTCCTGTTTTTGTCTTCCAAGTTGCAGGGTTCTTCAGCATGTAAACATGATGGGTGCTCACTGACAATTGTCTGTTTGGCTTTGAAATGAGATGGTGGCGAATTTTCAATTTTCCTTTTAAACTTTAAGAAAGAGAAGGGGTTAAAGTGGATGAATATAGGGATGTTGTCTGAGCTGACAGTAATTTCAGCTTTAAATGATCTTAGTGTGTGGCATTAAAAATCACCCTAGAAAAATCAACAAAACCAAATGTGTTTTGACAGTGATAAATCTTTATTTTTACTCAAAATTAGTTGCTCTGGTGTCTTATCTTTTCACTCTGAATTCACAGATAAATATTCTTTCCATTATTTTTTTCCTGATGCTTATCACAGCTGGCTTTTGTGCTCATATGCTGGCTGGGTCTGTGCTTTTTCACTCTGCAACTTCTTTTCAAGTCCTTTCCTTTGAGTTTTAGACAGCTTTGTGCTTATAATGTGTATATGATGTTTGCTGTTTAGCCAATTTCGATGTGTTATTTTTTAAAGCCCTTACAAACATACTTGCTGTTTGTTGACTTTTCCCTTCCATCAGACCATGTTAAGTACAGCTTGTTATATATATTTGAAGCAAGACAGCTGGGGTACTCTGGAAGCCTACTTGAGTTTATTTTTTCATTTATTTTCTTTTTTTAAATCATTATCATGAAAAATCAGAGATCTTGCCATTAAACTGTTTCTTTTGCTGGAGAGAGTTGTGTATCACAGAAGAATATAAGCTATCTTTCTTCCTTATTTTTCTTTTATTCTGCTTCCCCCTTTCCCTCAACTCTAGAATTCCCCAATGAATATTTGTCTCCTTTCTTTATCCCCACTCCAGTTCTTATAGGGACCATAAGAGATAATGAAATGTCTAAAATTCAGGTTATTCATGGGATTTATAACAAATAAAAAGGGAAATGTGATATAAAAAAATGACTTATACATTGGAGAGCAGTGTGGGTGGTATAAATTAGTCTGAAGTAAGGCCCTTGTCCTTCCTCGTGTCTCTACTACCCCAAACCTGTCTTCTAAGTATCAGACCTACACAAATCTGGTTCTGTGAGCATGTGTACTGCCTCATGACTTACCAAGAAGTAGAAGGGAAATGGTCTGTCCTCAGTGTGTGCACAAATCTTTGGGAGTGAGCTGCAGTCCATTTTATTTATGAATTGTGGTTTTGTAAAGTGGCTTGATGAATTTGTTCATTTAATTTTGATTGGATCATAATAAGAGACTGTTATGGTGAGTACTAGGCTGATTATTTTTGCCTTGTAGATTTTCCTTCTGGTGTATTATGGGCACCTGCACTCAATAATAATAAAAAAAATCCAGAAATTGCAAAATATTTTCTCAAAATGAGAAATAATGTTCGGGGATGGTAGCCCAGAGACTTTGGTGGAATGTTGGTGAGTCAGTTTATTACTGAAGATCTGTCTCAAGTGAGATTTCTCCAACAGCTGACATTTTTTGGCTTTCTGTTATAAATGTATTAGCTATACCTGGTGACTATTATTAAATTAAGCTTTTATTTTTCTGATGGAAAACATTCCAGAAGCTGGAACTCTTGTCTCTTCTGAAACAGAAGTAACTGGGTAAAAAAAGACTAACAATATGCTACATTTTCTGCTTATTAAGAAAATTTAAGTATGGAGATTCCTCAAAAAATTAAATATGGAACTGCCTTTTCACCCAGTGATCCCACTTCTAGGAATATATTCTAAGAATCCTGAAACACTAATCAGAAAGAATATATGCACCCCTTTGTTCATAGCAGCACAATTTACAGTAGCTAAGATCTGGAAACAGCCCAAGTGCCCATCAGTAGATGAGTGGATAAAAAAGCTGTGGGTTATTTATACCATGGAGTACTATGCAGCTATAAAGAAGAAGAATCTTATATCCTTTGGGACAGTATGGATGGACCTGGAGAATATTATGCTAAGTGAAATAAACCAGGCAGAGAAAGATGAACATCACATGATCTCACTTATATGTGGAATCTAAAGAACTTAATAAACTGATGAACAAAATAGATTCAGTGGCATGGAAGCATGGAACAGACTGACGAATCTCAGAGGGAAGGTGGGGGTGGGTGGGGAGAGATTAACCAAAGAATTTACATGCATATATGCACAACCGAAGGACACGGACAGTGGTGGGGAGAGGGACTGGAGAGGGATTGGGGAGGGGGTGGGAGGGGTCAATGGGGAGAAAAGGGGACATCTGTAATATTTTGGACAATAAAAAAAAAATTAAAAATATTTAGCCAAGTAGGTAATAAGCTCAGCTTTATATGGTAAGGATTTCAGTTAACCAGAATGCTTCAGGCATGGCATACTTATGGACTGTCAAAGTTTTAACTGATGATTAAGTAGAAATTGCTGTAGAGGATTTTTTCCCTGAGATATAATTGACATATAACATTATATAGGGTGTTCCCAAAAATGTATACACACTTTTTTTTGATAGCTCAGTTGATGTTTCTTTCTTTTCAGATTTAACCCATTTGAATTAATAATTATTCAAAATGTGTATACATTTTTTTGGGACATCCTATATTAGTTTTAGGTGTACAACATAATGGTTTGATATTTGTATGTGTTGCTAAATGACCACCATAATAAGTTTAGAATATCCATCATCATGCATAATTACAGATGTTTTTTTCTTGTGATGAGAACTTTATAACCTGTAGAGGATTTTGTTAAAATACAATATATGGAGTCTACTTGAGTCTTTCTTTGATGGCTTAGGCTTGCCTTGTTGATCCTTTTGAACATTAGTTATCATTGAATAAATAACACTGTAAATTTTAAAGGTAGAAAACTGGGACCCAAGGGAATCTTCTGAAAATCTTTTTTAAACATTTTATTCCTATAAATAAAAATTTGAAATTAAAAATTCCATGTTAAAGACAACTTAGCTCTCTGTAAGAACAGATTGTAGGGAAGACATGTCTGCTGGTCGAGGGCTGCATTGGTTCACTTATGTTCTGCATATTTGGGTTTTTCAGTATCTCCCCGGTGATGTGGGGGAGTGCTATGGTCCACAGTGTTGTCTTTGGTCATGCCCAGAGACTCTGGATTTAGGTAGCGTGCCAGGAAGATAAACATATTTGCTTCTGTGGAGCATATAATTTAGAAGGATCACTGTTAACTGCCAGATTATATTTTTAACCTTTTAACTGGAGGTTTCTCTTAATTCACTGGGCTGTTGAAAATGAGATTAAATCAGGGTTTTAGCTGAGGAGAATTGGTACCAGACAGCAAAGCTAGCAACTGTCATATGTGAAGTATCATTCTCCATGGCTGTTCATTTGGAGGGATGCCTTTGTTTAAATAAGAGTAAAAATAACAATTGACTCCTTCAGCCCACTGACCTTTGTAATTGTGACATCCCCTGATGTAATTTTTGAATGCCAAATACTTTAAATTGATGTATAAAGCATGGAGTTTATATGGGATGCCAGCCAGTGGTCTCACTTTAAAGCTGAATGGCGTCTTTCTTCTCTTTTGCTCTTTCACCATTCCTGTCTTCTCTTCTTCCTCCTCCTCGTGTTGTAGGTGTGCACTCTGAGACCATTCCTTTTCAGGACACTGTGGCAGTTGGCCTTTGGTAATTTCCTGTAGGAGTTTCACAGGGAGAAGAACCTGCCATGTAGAAAGAGTTTGTTTTCCAGTTCCCCCTTGAAAAGCCACTTCACACCTCCTTGCCTTCTGGGTAGAGTTGACCGTTTTTTAGGGTTGGTGTCTGGTCCTACAGAGCTGGGAAGGTTTGGTTGGGTGTTAGCATAACAAAGTGAATTTCACCAGCCCAGTGGAAACTTTGTTTTCTTTTGCTTATTGTACTAAATTTAGGTGAGGGCATTCAGTTTATAAGGAGGAGTCCAAGATAAGGTCGGTAACCTCTTTCAGGAAGTAGTTTATGGCTTCTCATTAACATAAGAATCCTTAAGTAACTTCTCTTTCCTTGGGAAATGCCTGGTAAGATGATTTTCTCAAGTGAAATTTGGAGTGGGTAATAAGAGGAAAAGGGCTTTGGGGGCTACATTAACAAGTAATGGCTTCGTATCTGGATTAAAGTGGAGGAAAGAATGAAAACCTAAGCTACCCAGAGTTTAGTGGGCCATTAGATCCTGTTCTGTGGCCAGTACAGCACACTTTGCCAGGTTCCCCTCAAGGTAGCCTGGCTCCTTGTCACCTCCAGAGTGTTGCTGATCTGAATATCTTAGGTTTGAATCTTCTGCAGATGATGAGGCATGTGTGTAGACAAGATAGTTTTGTACAAGCTTCCCCCTTTTAGGATATTTAGGAGTATAGTTGGTGTATGAAAGATGACTACTCACTTTAGGTGTGGTCTCTAACGGTTTTCACCAGTCATTTAAAAAACAAGATTGTGTGATCAAATGGAGGCTGGCGATTAGGTTTTAGGAGATTGAACTGTTCTGAGTTCATTTAAGTTGCTTAAGTGCTTTATTTAGGGAGTCAAACACAGATTCATCTTTGCAGAAGAGTTTAGAAACCTATAAGAGTGATGCTTGGTTCATTTTCATAGAAATATTATTTTATTCTAGACATTTCTATTTGAAGTAGGGAGAATCAGCCCATCTGCTCTGGGTGGCAGGTCCTTGCCTACCATCCCTTCTTTTCTGTACAGTTCTGGGAGGCTCCAGGATGCCTTTCCCCCTTGCTCCTTTGCTGCAGACATCCGCTGGAGGAGGCTGCCTTGGGCGCTGTCAAATGCTCAGATGTGTGGAGCAGCCAGGCCACGTGTCCTGCCTCCCGCCCACCCGTGCTCTCTGCATCAGGGCAGCCTGCATCTGTTACATGCTCACCAGAGCATTACAGTGCTCAGAAAATTGCTTTCTCCAAGGACTGGCTGTTTTTGTTTAGAGCAGTCATTTTTCATGAGGTAAAAGTAACTTCAGGAGTAGTCTTTGAAAATTGTACATGTAGTTAGTAAAATGTGCTGAGTCCCAGAACAGATAGTTTGTTTTTACATAGGTTTTGACACAAAGCACCTTACGTTTGGAATTTTAGTCCTACCATGGAATTAGAAAAGGTACTTTCCAGGATTTGAGCATTTCCTCTCTTCGGAATGCCCTGCAACTTTTTAATCAAATCAAAATGCAGGTGGTTCTGTGGTTCTTTTTGTCCTTCAAAGACTAAAATACTTATGAGTTAATTACTTTTTTATAATATCTGTCCAGGAAAATACTATGAAATTCAACTTCCCAAGAGGAATATTAACTAATAGGCTATTTGCTAAATTTGAATTTCTATAGTTCTGACTTTAGAAACTTTGTAAAATGATCTATTCGGCACATTTAAGGAAAAGGCAGGTCTTGTTAGAGATGTATGAATAATGATGGAATATTAAAGTTTTAAAGATTTAATCCACCAAGTTAATAATAGCATTTATTTTATTTCTGACTGTAGTTGATTTGTGGCATAACTAAAAGATGAGTGAGCAAATTGTTTTCGGTATATTGTCAGTCTAGTAATGTCTGTTCATTCAACAAGTTTGAAGTCTCAATAGCATGATTATGGAAATACTAAGTTCACATTGAAACAATTATTTCTCCTGTGTTGTTGGTGTGTTTGTTTTCTCAGGTGCCTTTTCCCAGCCTGGCTTTCGCTTGTTTCCTGCTGACAAAGTTGATGAACATGTGGGGAGGCAATGGGAAAAAGTGGAGGTTACAAGTGATTCAAGCTGGTCTAGCCACAGAGAGCTGGGAGGATTTTCAGAATGTAGGTAGCACAGTTGCAGGGACAGCTGAGTGGAGGTGGACTCTTTGGATAAGCCACAGAATCCTTAATTATCTAACTGCAGGCCTTGCTTCTTGGATACCTAAATGATGGGGCATTACATACCTAATCATTTTCTTTGGTTTCGTGCTGGCAGGGGGAGCTGGAGGAGGGAGGAAGGAAAAGGAGACAGATGGGTCAGGAATGTGGAACAGTCGGAGAGAGGGCAAGACCAGAAAGACTATGGGGCTGCCAACAGAGTGGGGTTGAAAAATTTGGGGTCTTCTTTGTATTTGGTAGTTTCAAAGTTTAATTGTCTTAGACTAATTATGAAACTATTGAAAATTGGTATATCTGTATTTTGTATTCAATTTCTTGTTTTCTAAGAAGAGTACGCTATAATTTTTTGTTTAGTGCTTTTAAAGTTTATTTGTTATTGACCTGATCTCCTCTTACCATTGTTTACCTTTTCTTCCCTCTTCTTTGGGTACGTTTATATTTTGGCTTATTTTTTAAATCTTGGATTTATTTTTGAGTCAAGTGCCTTAGGGCCTTTTAAAAATGCGTACTGCCTTTTATATTTCAGCTTCTCTTTTTTGTTATTGCTGTTCTTCCATGCTGCAAAAAATTTTTTTAAGTTAATTTTCTAAAAATAATAATTTTGGTAATTAGCAAGACTCCACCAGCACAGATGAAGAATAGAGAAACTAGGGCCAGGAGAAGTCCTAACAATGATTCTATCACACACCCATTCCATTTAGCAAGCTTCTGGTTGGTAAAATTGAGCTCCTTTCTTTGGAAAGGGCGGTGCAAATCAGCTTCGTTATTAAAAGGGAGAGGTGGGATTTTAGTATTTGAGACTTGTCATTGGTAGGGCATTTCATTGTTGTTTAAATTGGTTTTCATCAGAAATCAATGACTAATTGTCTGAAAATGGGTCATTCTTCCTTCCCCACTTCTGTTTCCTCCCTTGTTAACATCTTAGTACATGTATGAATGAAATGAAAATGCATTCCTGTGGATTATGGCTAAGTCATGCATCATGCCCCAAACGTGTAATTCAGACAGGAGTATCTAAGTTGAGTATGTCTTAAAAGTTTGTAATTTTACAGAACCGATGCATCTTTCCCATTAATGTCTTTAGGAGTTGTAAACAATAGTTAATAACAACCCCTTCCTCCCCAAACACAAACAAACAAACTCCTTCCTCTAATCCCAGATAACCATTTAAAATGACTTAAAACAGTACCAGTGGTTGCTTTAAATGAACCATTTGAATACATTCTTGTTAGGTGCAAATTAATCTAATTTTTCAGAAGAAGTAACAGCAGCAGTAAATGCAACACTAATGAATCCTTAATTTTTATTTTACCTTTATAGTGAGGTCTAAAGAGAAAAGGACATTAAATTTAAGCAAACCTTTGAAAATGATTCCTTTGAAAGGAAGTTAACTTTCTTGAAAGTTCCTAAGTGAAGACTTACGGTAAAGGGTCAAGTGCAGACTTATACAGTAAAGGGTTCAAGTGCAGACACAGCACAGCCTTCAGCAAGATCACTAACCCTCCTTAAGAGGACCTTTGTCAGCATCTCCTTATAGAATGGCAGCAGGAAAAGAGAATGTTCAAGGCTTAAAATTACTTTGAGTTTTAAATTTGATGCCAAATTAGTTGTGTTTTTAGTTTGAAATTTTGGTTCAACCACAAGACAGGGAAAAATTGATGATCCAAGAACTAGAGCTAATGGAGTCTAGTAGATAAGTGGGGCAGTTGGACTTGTTATCAGGAGATGACGGTTCTCCTGTAGACACTGGAGGGAAGGTTGAGAGAATGGGCAGGTACATGGAGCTTGGCAGGTTTGTTGGCCAGAGCCTGTGGAAGTTGACATAGCAGCTGAGTGCTTATTTCTATCCTCTTTTCCCTCGTACATTATCATTTAGTTATCCTATCAGTTCAGGGGAGCATTAATTCAGTAATGTAAGAAAAGCAGTCTTGTCTAGTTTGGTTAGAACCCAAAAGGCCGTTCTAACCAAGGTCCGCAGGCGTGGACCATCAGGCTGGGATGGAAGTTGGATGGTACGGAACTGTTTCCTTGTAAATCTGGGATTTCCTTAGGTGAGATAAAAGTATCACTTGATTTGTTTGTGTTTCTTTCAGTTTTATTGAGATATAACTGACATACAGCACTCTTAAGTTTAAGGAGTTTATAGCATAAGGACTTAGCATTTGTTGCAAAAAATGATTATCACAAGTTTAGTTAACATCTGTTACCTCGTATAAAAGTAGAACTAGTTTTAATCAGTTGAAGGCAGTGATAATTTGATTTAGCAATGAAAATATTTAACACTTTTTGGGAATTATTCAATCTACTATGTGTATAGATCTGGGAAATTAAGCACAAGCATAGCTGTTGGACTGGAATCTTGCCTATGCCTTCAGTACTCTTGCTTCAGGAATGCGTGTAGAAGACTGGCAGGCCTGTGAATGGCCAGTTAGGCAAATACTGTTCTTTGGCCTAAGATTTTTCTGAGTGGAATTTGCCTTACAGTTTTTAGGAGATAATTTGTTTCATGGACCATATTCATGCATTTGAAGAATTTTATTACAAGGAAAATGCTTTGTAGCATTGTATAAAGACATTGGCAAAGCTTAAACAAATGCAGATGTATTGTGCATGGCCATTCAGTACAATATCAGCATAGTTCTCACCTTTTCCCATTCTTAGAGAGTTCCTTTATGAGCAATGATCTCTAATTTACTGTGATTTAAACTTGCCCATCTCTTTTGAGTGGCCTCTGAAATAAGGGGTAGCTGTGGGCTCACAGATATTAACAGTGGTCTCTATTCTACCTTTAAAATATTTGCTCACTGTTAAAGTTAAAACAACCTCAAGTTTTCGAGTAAATAAGCAATACATACATTATCCATTTATAAATCTTTGGAGCAGAACTGGGACATGATATGTCTTCAGTGTTGTTCTCTCCAATGGGGTTTTGTTCCACCTACGGCTCTGAGAATATGTGGAGCTCACACCAGGAATTTGCTCCCATTTACCAGTGATTGTCCTTGAATGTCTCACAGTCAGCAAGTTTTCAGTTAGGAATTTAATGCTTAGAATTGATAGCTTCTTCACTAACTCTGGGCTTCTTAGCCAAGAGATATTAGATTTCAGAAACCTTTGAGTAAGTTTCATATAGAGAGAGCCATGTCTCCCCAAATATAAAAATAAAATCATTTTCTTTTCTATCATTTTCCTGAACACTGTTATTAGAAAAAAGAGTTAAATTAGGAAGTCTTAGGGTTACCAGAAATCTACAGATAGAGCAGTGGCAAATTGAAATGCCTCCTAATTTCTGTTTACAAGTAATTGCCTTTTCTTAAGTAAGCTTCAACATGTTTGTTGTTGAAGATGTGGGAAATACAGAAATGTACAAAAAGGGAAATAAGGCACCTCACAGGTCTCAACACATGGAGGAGACAGTTGCTACTGGCACAGTGTTTCCCTGGCAGTCCCTACATTCCACCCCTGCTCCTCTGCTGGGCAGACCCACACAGTGGTGGAGGGCCAGCATGAATCCGATCCTGCGACATGCCTCTCACACTGTTCATGGCTGCCAGGGCATGTGCTTCCATGTGTCCGATAGGCTGTATCCTAGTATGTATTTTATATTTGTTCATTTGGCTTTTGTTTCTCTCACACTAGAATGTGTACTCTTCGAGCCTGAGGACCATGTCACAGTTGTACTTCTAGAACCTGACAGATGCCTGCAGTATTGTAGGGACTTAGTAGAAATTTATTAAGCAATGAATGAATGAATGAATCTTTTGGGCTCTTCTCTTTGCTTACTCATGTACACATAATTACGTATATATTTGTCCTTAATAAAATTCTTTACAAAATTCTCAGTTTTATTTCTTTTTTCCTTTTCATTTTAAATGCAGAGGATGTGATTGTAATGACACACTTTTTTTAAAAAGCACTAAAGATTGATACTTATAATAATAGTTTTTAATAAAAATAGGAGTACACAGTCTTCCTATTTTAAATTAAAAAGATCCAGACTACTGAACTATATTTAAAACTTTAAAAAAAATGTAGGGCCATATTTAGATCTTTTTTTTTTTTTTAATTGTAGCTCTTTTTTTAATATTACATAAAAATTATAAAAATAGTACAGAGTTCATGTATACCTTTTACCCTGCTTCCTCTAGTGTTTTCAACTTGCATAACCATAGAACAATGATTTAAGACAGGGAATTAATACTAATAGAATACTAGTACCCAAGCCACAGATGTTATATGAATTCTACCAGATTATCCCCTGATGTCTTTTTTCTGTTCTAGGATCCAGTCCAAGATCTCACATTGCATTGGTCATCATGTCTCCTTAGTTTTCTCCAATCTCTGACAATTCCTCAATCTTTGATGACCATGACTCTTTTGATAAGTTCTGGTCAGTTATTTTATAGGTTGTCACTCATTTGGGGTTGGTCTAATGTATTCTTCATGCAGTTTTGTTAAGAAGTCCACAGAAGTAGTGTGCTCTTCTTAGTGTATCATGAGGAGTACACAAAGATGAATGTCTCAACTAGATCACTTGCCTAAGGTGATATCTGCTTAATTTCTCTGTAAAAGTAGTATTTTGTTCCTTTGTAATTGCTATAATTGGAGAGAGAGGAAGGGAGAGGGAGAGATAGAAACATCAATGAGAGAGAACATTGATTGGCTGCCTCCTGCATGCCCCCTACTGGGGATTGAGCCCACAACCCAGGCACGTGCCCTGACTGGTAATCGAACCTGTGACCTCTTGGTGCATGGGTTGACCCTCGACCACTGAGCAACACCAGCTAGGCATTGCTAAATATCTTGGGGGGACACTTTGAGAGTAATTTTTGTGTTTGTTCCACTTTAAAAAAAGGATAACCTCCCATAGTTTAGCATCCATCAGTGGATCTTGCCTGCAATAGTTATTACTGTAATGTTTGCCTAATGGTGATTTTGTATGTCTTTCATTTCTCTTACATTTACTAATTGAAATTATTCTGTAAAGAAAGCTGTCTCTTCTCTTTCATATGTATTTATTATTCATAGCAAAATGAAGTTATAGATACTTACTTTGTGGGTAACAATCCAAAAGTGCTATTATTTATTTTTTGCTTAGATTGTTCCAGCTTTGGTCACTGGGAGCCCCTTCAGGTTGGTTCCATTTTTTTGTAGAGCACTTCCGTCTTTTCTGGCACCACGAGATATCCAGATTACTCTTGTATTTTTCCTTCCGCAGCCCTGGAATCAACCATTTTTCCAAGAAGCCTTGATTTCTTTTATTGGAGAATGATATTTAGAAACCCAGGTCTGGGTATTAAGGGAGCTCATTGCTCCTAGGCCCTCTCAGTGGACAGAGCTAGGGAAAGCTCAGATATATATTAACCTGTGCTTGCATGCACATCTATATTTATTTCTATGTCATTTATGTAAATATATATTTAATACCATTAGTTTGACTGATACCTCTGATTCCAGTCCAACACCACACAGTTCATTCTAGCCCTTCCCTCTTTCCTTATTTATACCTTCTTTCTTAGACATCAAGAAACCTGGTTCTCGACTGGCCGGGCATAGCTCAGCGGTTGAGCATCGACCTAGGATCCAGGCGATCGGGGTTCAATTCCTTGTCAGGGCACATGCCCGGGTTGCGGGCTCGATCAATGACTCTCTCATCATTGATGTTTCTATCTCTGTCTCTCCCTCTCCCTTCCTCTCTCTGAAATCAATAAAGATATATTTAAAAAAAGAAAAAAAAAGAAACCTGGTTCTCATTATCTCTAGGAGGGAGGGGGGACTTTTCTTCTGCCAAGGGCCATTTGAATATTTATAACATTTGCAGGCCATACAAAATTATCAACTTGAAAATTAACCCGCTATATTTGGTCAAATATTTAATTAACTCACCCCTAATGTGATGGCTGGAACTTCTCTTTCGTGAGACCTTGGCAGGGCCAGACCAAATGATTTCGAGGGCCATATATGGCCTGTGAGCCAGACGTTCCCCACCCCTGATCTATAGTATTTAGTTATTTGTTCAATCCTGTTGTATCATTGAGGGTTCAAGCAGAGAAATGGAACTAGTAGAAGATACATTAAAAGATCAATTGCAAGGAATCATCTCACATGACTGTGGGGGCTGGCTCGGCAAGTAGAAAATCCTTAAGAGTATGCCATCAGGCAGGGCAGGCTAGAACTCGCGGGCACAGGATGAAGCTGCTGTTCACAGGTAGAATTTCTTATTCAGGGAAGCCCCAGCTTTGCTCATAAGGCGTTTCAGCAGTTTGAATGAGGCCCACACAGATTATCTGGGAAATTTCCCTTACTTAAAATGATCTGATTTGGACTTTAATCACGTCTACAAAATACTTTCACAGAAACACAAGACTCATGTTTGAATAACCGGGGATCATAATCTAGCTAAATTGACACATGAAACTGACCACCACACTTTATATGTGCATGAAGTAGTTATAGATTTGCTAACACATACCTCTGTGAGAAATAGGTATGGTATCCCAGTTTGGTTTATAAACACTGTTTTCTATGTAAAATTTATAGATGTGACCATGAATATAGAATAGCAGTTGTCAGAATTGCCAATTTCCCCTGCTATTTATGAACTTGTTTATTGTCTCCCTCACTGGACTCATTCAGTCTTGCCTGGTATCCCTAAGACTTTGTATGGTGTCTGGTACAGTGAATAGCTGTTGAATTAACAAAATGAACAAGGTTATCCGTCCTATTATTTCCTTTTTATCAACTTTCCTCTCTGCCAGTGTTCGCATTAAGAGAGAAGAGTGAAGTGGCAGACCCAGTTTGGAAGGGGGTGCAAAGAGACCAAAAGATGGGTGTTAGTTTAAATTCTGGATTCCAAGGAAATATTTTACAAATGTTTTCTTTACTTTGAGTTAGTACTAAAATACTTTAGTGAAACACAGAAACCCATTCCTTTCACATAATGCCTGTGGCCCTCCCTTCCCTGGAGTCTCACACCCCCCCTTTTATAAGTTCTGCTTGGTTAGTTTTTCTATGTTTGAGAAAAGGATAACTTCCCATAGTTTAGAGCTTCAAAATAGGTTACTTGATAGGGTATTGCCAGACAGTAGCAACACATGTTTTTGCTGTTTTGGACTAGTAGCATAATGCAAACTGCCATTTAGTCAACCATATTTTATGAGTGTTTTCCTATGCCATGCATTTGGGCTATAGAGAGAAAAAGATATGGACCCTGCTAGTAAAGCATATATATTCTAGTGCACTGTTTTTCTAACTTGAGCAATACATAATTCTGTTTCAAAGGGAAAAATATTATCTGGCAACCCTAGTGTTGATTTACATACTTTTGTAATAATGTTACTTAGGGATGTACAGACACATAACTAGGAATAAATACCTTATGCTTATATCTATTTTACAACTATAAACCTAAGCCAATTTGCAGTGAAATATAAAACCACAAAGTCACTGGAATCCACATTAACTATCTTAATTTAACATGACCAATGATACTGTTTTGCTAAAACAAAACACCATTTGTGAGACAAAATATTGCATTGACTCATAGGGCCAAGGTGTTTGAGTTTGGCATGCCTCTACTGCCACGGGGTGACTCAGTCTTCCCACCACAGTTCCCTTTTGCAACTGCTGGAGTCTTTGTTCTTACACAGTGCAGTGTGATTTCATTTGGCCTTCTGTTGATCTATGTGCATCATCTGCATCTGTTGGTTTCTTGTTAGTACCAGACAACTAAAGTGGTAATAGTTAGTCCCATCCTGATTATCTGTGCAGTACAAACTGGGGCAGTGAAAAGGAAGATAGAAAATATACTTCTTGATATATTATGGACCCCCCCCCCCCCCAAATATGTCCATGAATTGCCGTTGAGGAATCATTGGTTCAGTAAAGAGAGGTGTGCAAATATAGTTATCATATGATGACTGAGGGCACTACTGGAGGTATGTATGGGCACACTGGGATGGTGGGAGAAGGTGTCAGGATATAGGGTGAAACTTGATGGGTGAGAAAGACTTTAGAGAACTAACAGCCTGTAGAAGGTCATGGGGGCTGGTGGCATGGGTAGTTTGGCACTTATGGAATATACTACAAAGGAGAACTTTTGAAGCTGATGGTAGCGTTCTCACACAGTCCTTACGGAATTCTGGTGTTTACAAGCTGAGAGAAATTTTGCTAGTGTTATGGCACTGTAAAATTAAAGCCTTCCTTTTTCTGTTGATGAGTAGTCTATTTTTCTTTTTTACAGGTTTATTTAGGTATAATTTATATGCCGTGCCATTTACCTATTTCAGCGTACAATTGAATGGTTTAGTAAATTTATATACTCATTTATAAATTTATCACCACAATGCAGTTGAGAACACACCCAGTGTTCCCTCATGCTAGTTCATTGTAAATTCCTGCTCCCACCCTCCAGCTCTAGGCAAACCACTGATCTGCTTTCTTACCCTATAATTTTGCCTTTTCTAGAAGTTTCATATAAACAGGATCATATAGTATGTAGTCTTTTGTGCCTGGCTTATATTATTTAGCATAATGTTTTTAAGCTTCGTCCGTATTGTAACATGTTTCAGTACCTCATTCCTTTTTATGGCCAAATGATCTTCCATCTTATGGGTGGTTGCTTACTCATTTACCAGTTGATGGACACTTGGATTGATTCTAGTTTTTGGATTTTGTGAATAATGTTATGGACATTTGCTTACATGACTTTGTGTGGACATATGTTTTAGTTTTCCTTTGGTAGATACTTAGTAGAATTGCTGTCTTACAATGTGTATATTTAACTTTTTAAGAAACTGCCAGGCTGTTTCCAAAGATGCTGTACCATCTTACTGAGTGTATAGTCTTATTGGCAAGAATGTTGTCGTTTACAGGTATGAGGACAGCAGCACATGCACATGAGCTGAGGGAAGGAGATGTGACAGTCATTATGGTGGGATAGGTTGTTCTTTGTTTCCCACTTGATGTTCTGAATTCCTACACAAAGTTGTGTAGGATGGCATTCTGAGGATATTGCTTTCTTTCTGTTTAGTGTTAATGTAATTCTTTTTTCTCCTTATGGTTTTATGTGAGCTATTTGTCAGACACTGGGATCTTGAAGAATACCCCTATAAGGATCTCCGACTGAGCTAAAGCAACACCCCCATAACTAACTGTCTGTCCTGTGATGGAATCCTCTGGCCAGCTTTTAGAAAGTGGGGGGAAAGTGAGAAATGTGTAGGAGGATAAGTGGATATTTTTAAGTGTGTGCTGGGTGTGTGTTGAAAAGGCAAACTAAAGTACTATTATGCCATCATTACCTGGGCAGTATTTTGACCACAACTTATTAATGTGACAAGTTGTCTTGGAATCAGATTTGTACGAGATGTGTGTTCTATGTATAAATAGAACAGCCAGGTTGAGGTTTATTGTTTTAATAGCAGTAGATGGGAAGTACAGATTACTTCATACCTTTTGGTCACAATATGTTTAGTACCAAGATCATGATCTCTCTTCCCTTTTTAATCTGATTCCTTCTCTGGGTGTTGGCACCACAAGCCGTGCCAGCCAGAACCAGGAAGTCCTTCTAGGTCCTCCCCTCACCTCCCACATTATATGGGTCACTGAATTTTTAAAAACTCTTCCTTCCGATTTGACTTCTCTTTCCTATCCCACCATGTCTGTCACCTCCTAATTCCTTTTCATTTTTTTTCTCCATTTCAGTCCATCCTTCTCTGTGCTACTGGAGAGATACCATTAACAATGAAAAGCAATTTATGTGATCCTCTTAGGATTTATATTAAAAAGTATGTGCATGTGTGTTGGATAAAGTGAAACTTTCTGGGGTGTAAAGGCCTTCGCAGTGCAGGGGCCATCTCCCTCTGTTCCCTGCATACAGCTTATAGCCTCATGGAACTGCTTGTGGCTGCACAGGTCCCTGGCTCTCGAGCGCATGGCCTTTGCAGATCCTGCTTTGGTTGTCTCGGAGATCCTGTCCTTCACCACTCTTGTCGACTCTGAACACATAAATTCATCCTTCGAAGACTTAGTGGTGGTGCCCAGGCTACCTGGCACCTTCTCAGACACCTTTCTCTCCCTACCCCTCTCCTCCTGTTGCCTTCCAGCACTTTTACAGACCTCTACGGATTTGACTTAGCCCCAGGATACTGTAACAGTGTGCTTGCTCCTCTGCCCTCTTACTGGGCTATGTGCTCCTTTTCGTATATGTTTGTGACCCTGACATCTAGTACAGTGCATGGCACCAAGGGTGCACTCAGGAAGGACTTGCAGATGAGAGAGCTGAGGAGTCTGGGCTAAAGGTGGGGGTGAGCGACAGATACTTGTGAGAGATGACAGGCCATCTGGGAGCATCAGCAGGAGGCATGTTGGGTTAGGCCCAACCCACTGCTGATTGATAGAACTTCATCAGATACCACCCCCTTATATGACTTGTTTCAGTAATCAAAAGCCCTGATGCTTAGAAAGTGTAGACTTATATTTTACTCAGAACCTTTACACTAGGGATGTAATAGTATTGAAATGAGAATTGTGAACTTAGGTGCCAAAAGGTGTGAACCTATTAGATAAGCCTTAAACCACATACCCATGATTATTGAAAAGCAAGAGCTTTGCACACAATGTCTCTTTTTTTGTTTAACTTTCTCTTTATGCGTAGCTCTGCTTTATTCTGGTTAGATATTCTGGACACAGCAGCTCATTCTTTGACCTTTTTTATTTCTACAACTTGCCAAGCATGATCACACGTGAAATTGTGCTTTATAAAAGGATGCCTGCCTGAAGGAGCATGGGAGTCCACGAAGACAGTGCTAGGAAGGAGGAAATGTAAGAATATATCTCATCACCAAGTTTTCCATTTGGTTTCAGTGGTTCCAGTTTCCTTGGAGATGGGGTCCCACCTTTTGGTACTTGTAAAAACTACATCACAGTTGTGAAGAATCTTTGTCATTCTGCTACATTAATTTTTACCTGAACTTCAGGAGTTGTATTGCCTCAGTTCATTTCCAGATTGTATCACTTCTCATACATTTGAAGCGTCTGTGAGTAAGGCGTTAAGATCCACCTCTATTTAAAATATTGTATACCTTTTATATTTTTGTACTTTGCCTGAGAGCTTACATCTGTCAGGGGATAATGCAAATGTTTTGTCTTTTTCTTTTACTTTTAAAGGACATTTAATGTCTTTTGTCGCATGTATAAAAGACACACTTTTCCTGCTCGCTTCCTTTTTTGGTGATGGTGGGAGACTTTTACAGGTCTTGCTTCCCTGTAACTTTCTTTGCTGGTCCCAGCTGTATTGTGGGCAGGATTGATGGCTTTTCGAGAAATCTATGGGATAGTCATTACCAATATGTTATTAAGGGGAAACTTTAAAACTGAGACCTCTATAATTATGCTTGCTATCTTCCTTCTCAAGGCAATTGTAAAGATAAACAACATATAGTGCTTTGATCTCCTCAAAAGCAAAACAGTTTAAGGAGGAAATATTATGGGGATTATGTCCCTGGCAGAAAGTACTATGTAACTGTCAAGTGTGTCTGGTGGTTAACATTAAGATTCCGCGTTAAGTGCCAAAATGCCAGTTTGAAGGAAACCATTTCCCCACATATAGCCAAAGTAAAGAAATTCATTTGATTAGAGTTTAAGAATGAAGGTGGATTTCAATGAGTGCCATGTATATTGATTGGTCCAGTCTAATCTTATACTTGATCCCATTTATTATCTCTTACCCTTTTGTTTGTTTATTTATTTTTTACCATTTTTAGGTAGTTTTTAAATATTTTTTTCAGATTAGTCTATATCTGATATATTACTGCGATGTGGAGTATTTATTAATGAATTTTGGGAGTAGATACTTTACATAATGTTTAAATACGTGTTTACATATATTTTGAGGTATTTATAGGAACGGAAAATATCTTATAACCTTTTATTTCTATAATTCTAAGTATTTGAAGGATTGTCAGATAGAAAAGGGGTGGATTCATTTGTGTTGCTTGAAATGACTTCATATAAACATGATAAAGAAGCCAGATTTAACTTCACATGAGGAAGACTTTTAACAGAGACATGGACTCCACCTGAGCTGGACTTCCCTGTGGCGATATTTCAGTCATAGATGGCTGGTGGGGCTTCTGTCCCAGAAGGAGCAGAGTGAACTCTTGGTGGCAGGGGAGAGGCTGGACCAGGTGATGCCCAATTTTCCTTCAAGCCTAGCTCCTGAGAAACTTGATAGAACTTTACACATAAGACTGAAGTCTAACAAGATGAAATGATATTGCCTCTTGGATGTTAAGAACTTAAAGAAATGAGAGGTTCACACTCCCTTGTTATGTTTACAGCTGGAGCTTAGGAAGAAAAAGTGAAAATGAGATTGAAGGTAAACTGGGTACTGCTGACCAGTTTTCTGGCAGTGGTGTCTGCCCACACCCACCACAGTACCCTGTGGAGCAGCCTCTTTGAAGCATCTTCATCCACTCTGAGAACAATTGGAGGGGTTCAGTGTCACACCGCCTTTGCATATACATTCCCTTCTGTTCCTCCCTGTCCCCTCCTCCCACCGACCTGGTGAATTTTTACTGGTGAATGCCTATCCAGTGCATTGCTCCACATTTTTCTGTGTGATCTCTCTTTTGACCATTGCTTACCCCATACTACTTAACTAGCCCCAGGCTCACCATCCTTGGTGCTTGGTTATTTATACACACCTGTTTTAGAACAGCACTCTTTATGTGTTACTTGTTTCTCAAGGGACTAAATTTGCTAAACATGTTACATGAACTTGACAATACCTCAACCATTGGAACATACCTGTTCAGCTAGGACATTAAATCAGAGTGTTTGGATTTTCATCTCAGCTTTGTGGTGGAGAGCTTACTTAACCAGTGCCTCAGCTTCTCATCTATTGGATAAGAATATTCACAGGGCCCCCCCATAGGATTAAGAAGATCAAATGAGTTAATATATGTGAAGTGCTTAGAACAGTGTTAAGTAAGCATTTAATAAGTTATATTATCTGGACCAAAGCCAAGAACCAAGTTATTAAGAAACAGATTATTAGTAGAGTTTATTTAAGAAGACAAAGCAAGTTTTGGGCTTGAAGTTAAGTTCCTCTTAACAAAGATACCCCAAAAATCACTTAAATAATATAGCTGAAATTTAATAGACATTTCCTCTCTCATGGAATAGGCCAACATTGAGCACTCACGATTGCTGCAGTCCACAGGGTCTGCAGCATTTAAAAAAATACTCAAAATAGACATTTAGAAGATATAGGAAAATATAAATAAGAATTAAATCATAATTATACTGAATATTTTGGTGTAGTTATTTTAGTTTTTTCCTATGAATATATAATATTTTGAATATATTAGTGATACCATATGTACATTTTGTTGTATTCTTGTTTCTGTAATCCTTTTTTATTGCTAGTAAGAATTTGTGGTAAGTACAATTTCATCATATAGAATTACATTATCTACTTAATCCATTATTATTGAACATTTAGATTATTTACTTTTTACCCTTATATATAATTACATAATTTAACATCTTTGTGCATAAAACTTGACTTGCATTTTAACACTATGTGCTGAGGATAGAACCTTCAAATTAGAATTACTACGTCAAAGAACATGAGTACTTTTATAAGGGTGTTGATATATGGTGCTGAATTATTTTGCAGGGAGATTAAATCAATTAAGATTCTCACCAGTGGTTTATTAGAGTACTGTGTTACGCCAACAGTTTGGTAATTGTATTGACAAATAATGAAATCTTGCTTTCATTTGCATGTTTTTGATTCCTGATGAGATTAAACATTTAAAAATATTTGTTTGCTATTGTTATTTTTTTTCTCTGGTTATCTATTCATGTTCTTTCCTTTTTTCTATTGTGTATTTATGGGGATATCTGTGTTTTTTCTTTCATTTATAAAAACATTTACCTATTAAGCTTTTGTCATGTTTTTGCAATATTTTGTCTCATTTTGTCACATGAATAAATTTATAATTTTGATATGAAGTTTTCAGATTTTTATGTATTTAAGATCTTTTTCTTTGTAATTTTCCCCCACTGCTTTTATGTTTCAAACATTATTTCTGATTCTGGGATGGTATAAACTTTCAGCTTTGTTTTCTTTAGTTTTGTGACTGTTGTTCACATTTACCTTTTGAGTGTTTTAGATTTTGTTTTGTGGTAAGAATGTAAGATGCAACTCCAAACAGTTGATTTTTTTTCCTTTTAAACAAAGTAGCTAATCAATTTCCACACACAATTAATTGAATAATCCAATTTCTTTCCCATTGACTGGTGGTCCTTTCTTCATCATCTGTTAACTTTCTTACATAGTTAAGAGTCTGGTTCTGGAGAGAAATATCTTCTGTTCCATTGATTTGTGGTTTTTTTTCTCAAGTAATATATTTTAATTATTATAGCAATAGTACTAGTTTTATGTGATCTTTTCTATACTTTATACTGCTTATTTCTAAGTCAGTGTTTTTGGTTAGGGTAGCACTTTTAGATCAGTGTTTAGTTCAAATGGTTAATAGTGAAACATCCTTGTTTTGTCCCTCATTTTTAATATAAATGCTTTAATGTTTTACTTTTAAATAATTTAAAGGGAAGGAAATATTCTTTTATTCTTGGCTCTTAAAAAACGTTAATCAGGCATGGATACAGAATTTTATCAAATCCCTTTTAAGTACCTATATTAGGCTTGAATTTGTAAGTTGTTTATAAAGTGAATTTTTATAAGTGAATCACACTTTACCAGAACTTACACTGTAAATTCCAAAATGTATCCCTAGAGAAAATGCTTTGGCTTCGAGCAAAATATATTTTTTGATGCCAACATATTTTCTTTCCCTCAAAAGGCAGTAGAACATTTTCTTAATTACCCAGATAGAGAGAAAAACATCTTCAAGCAATAGATGGAGTTTGAAAATGTCTTCTAGATCTTGGCATTATTCAGAGGAACTCTTAGAAACACAGTGTCCAGAAACTGTCAGATTCTAGGAATCTTGAGGGCAGAATTGCATTATGGTTCAGAATCCTATCACTGATTGGCTGTGTGACCCTGAAGGTGCCTCTTCATTTGATTTGCTTGAACATCTCTACTAGCATTGTCCAATAGAAATTTTGTGATGGTGGAAATGTTCTGTAGCTCTGACATGCAGCATGGTAGCTACTGTCCACAAGTGGCCATTAAGCACTTGAAATGTAGCTCATGTGAATTTAATTTTATTAAAATTTGAATAACCATATGTGGCTAGTGGCTATTATATTGGACAATGCAGATCTATTAAATGAATAAGTATTTATCTAAGGTAATTTGTGGCTCTCAAACTGTGCTTCTCTGAGTATGGCTAGACATTTCCTAAGAATCTTCTTATATTTTAAGAACTTGCAAATTGGGAGATTGCAGTGGTTAGAGGGAAGCTCTGATGTGTTCTGATTCTTAAATTATTGATAATATACTCCCTGTATTCACATTATGTACATGGCTGCTTACTGACTCCTATATCTATGTAAAAATAATGGTGTTATTTATGGTAATTGACAAGTTACTGTATTTTCATGGTGAATATAAAGGGTTTTGTTTGTTTTTCCCCTTTTTACAGCTGGTGGCTTAATGCTTCAAACCAAAATTAACTTCTTGATAATATGCATTGTAGTACTGAAGGGTTGGTTCTTACAAAAAGCAACCATTTGTAAGAAACCCCATTTGTGTAATTGACCTGATTCACCTACTACTATGCTATTATAAAATGAGGTTATAGAGAGTGCTTCCATTTCTTGAAATTTGATTTTTGTATCCATTTTTATTTCTAATATTTTTTAATCTTATGTTTTAGCTATTGGTTATATGTAGGTGTCCTAAGCAATAGATACATCTTCCTTAGAAAAGTTATATGAAAAAGGGTGAATCCATGTTGCATCATTAGACTTGATATAGAGCCATGAATGTTTTCATGCTTTGTAGCTCATTAAAAAGTATTTATATTTGCTATAAAATTACTCCCCCATCCCCAAAATTCTGTCATGGGTAATTGAATAAAGTTAATATATTTTATAACAAATTGTCTTGAGGACTTAATTGTTGTATACAATATCAATTATATATCTTTTTAGTGAGTAATCTATCAGGGCATTAGCCAGTAATATTCCAAAGTTGGATTTGCTTGCTCTGGCGTATCTATATTTCTAGGAATTTCTAAAAATTCCCTATGTATGCTATAAAAGTTTAAAGTAAATAAATATTAGTAAAGGAAAGCATGTATTAGTGTGATTCTTTTTAAGAGTCGTGAGGCATGCCATGAAATTTTAAAAAAGGGAAGAGTATTAGAAGTAATTATTTTTGTAGTTAGCAATAGTTATAATAAGTGATAAATGATACAGAAGAGATTCCAACTCTAGTTTTCATTTCTGACTTTAATACTTACTCAGACTTTGGGCCAGTAATCAAAGTTCTTTGTACCAACAAGTTCTTTACTTGAAATGCCCATACCTTCATACATGTTAGATGACAGCCTCAATGCTAGTTTAAGATGCTTCCTTTTTAGGCAGCCTCTGAGATGATCACTTTTTAGAGGCCTCTTACTATAGTAGAAGTTGTATATAAACAAGTTTAAAAGAATCATTGCTTTGCCAGATAATTACTAATTTATCCTAATTCTTTTATGTCTAAATTTGGATTTTAGAGAATGAGAGCTTTGTACACACATTCTATAGTTTATTTGAGGGATGGCGCATTTTAATTGACATAATGATTTATTGAAAAGAAAAAATAATATGTACAATTATGTATTTCATCTCTCTCTTTGAAGTGTGCATTTAAAAAACAAATCCCACTTTCTTATAGCCAATTTAAAAAGGGCACATTTGAAATTCTCATTTTAGACTTCTTCCTTCAAAATGAAAGAGTATAGTCTTCTATATAAAATTTTTGATGAGTATACATTTGATATTATATGTATGTGTCTTTAGCCCAGAGTCTTTAGGTGCTGAGGAAGTCTCTTAAGTCAATTTGCTTTTGAAGTGAAGGGTATCATTTAATTTTTGCCATAGGATGCTGTGTAGCAAATCATCTCCAGACTCAATGACTTAAAACAACAATCATTTATTCTCATAAATCTGTGGGTTGGTTGATGTGACTGCTTTAGTGGCTTTGCTTCCCCCACTGCATTTGTGTGGTTTGGGTTTCCTCCACGTGCCTCTTATCCTCCTGAACAGGCTGGCTGAGGCATATTTTCCTGTGGCCATGGCACAGGTGCCAGAGGATAATCCCAGCTGCCAAGCACATTTCAAGCTCCTGCTTGGGTCACATTTGTTAACATCCCATTCACCAAAGCAAGTCACACCGCCCCACCCAAAGTCCAGGGCAGGGAAATTAACTGTAAGGATAAAATCATGGCAAAGGGCATGTTTTCAGGGAGGAGTGAAGAGTTGGAACCAATAGTTCAATCTTCCACATACACCTGACCATCTTAATTTAGGTGATAAGAGGCTAAAATAAGCACATGTTAAAGTGATGGAAAAGGAATATGCGGGACTTAATCTGTTTTTCAAAATTATAATTGGTAAAATGCATAAAGAATGTGGAGCCCAACCGGGCGTGAATCAGCGGTTGAGCGTCGACCTAGGATCTAGGCAATTGGGGTTCGATTCCCAGTCAGGGCACATGCCCGGGTTGCGGGCTCGATCCCCAGTTGGGGGCATGCCGATCAATGACTCTCTCATCATTGATGTTTCTCTCTCTCTCTCTCTCCTTCTCCTTTCCTCCCTCTGAAATCAATAAAGATATATTTAAAAAAAAGAAAAAGAATGTGGAGTAAGATAGTACTAATTCAAGAATAAGATCTGATAAATCTTTACCTGGTTGTTCTTGAATTGTACAAATCTTGTACTATATCAAATCCACTTCTTGGGTTTTTCTCTTCATGTGATATTTTCTCTTCTTTTAGGAATTAAAAATTACTGCAGGGTAATACTTAAAAAATAATTTTTGCCCATAAGGTAAAAAATAGATTCTTTGATATAAAGCACTCATATAATATTAATACATACTTAATCAGAAGTGTTTGGGACTGTTGGAGCCAATGGCAAAATAAAAAAAGTAGTCTTACTTGTTTTAAGAGTAACATAAATAGCCTTCTGTATTCCTGACTTCTTGTGTACCTTCAAGTATTCAGTGAAAAAAGCTCTGCTATTGGCCCGCTAGCAGTGCTCAAAAATCAAAGATTCAATACAGTAAAAACTTTATCTTGTGTGATTCGGTGACAGTACCAATTTGAAATGGAAAATATCTTCAAAGGAGCAAATGCTTATTAGATAATAAATATTCTTTTCATAAACAGTTTATTTTTTAGGTAGACTGTATTTGCTTTGCATGTTCTTGTCTTTTGTTGGCCTGTTTGGAGGAAGAAGCAGGCAGGGAAGTGTGACCCTCCCGAGCCCATAGATATTGAATAAATTCAGGAAAGAACAGTGATTGCCCAGGGGTCATGGTAGGTGTGGTGCTATTGAGGCTGGGGTCAGCCCTCACCTCCCAACACCACACTGCACCAGAATCCAAACCATAGAATGTTATGCCTTCAGACTTTGTTGGGAAGGACAGTGAGGTTCTGAGAAGTTCAGAGACTTGTACAAAGTCACATTTAGGATTGGACACAGGGCCAGAATATGGTCCCTGTGTTGCCTTCACATCCTATCTTTTGCTGCAGCGGGCTGTGTGTGTGGGGGAGGGGTGTGTGTGTGTGTGTGTGTGTGTGTGTGTGTGTGTTATAAACCCTGGAAGAACAGCTTAAAATCTGCTTAGCGTTGGGGTAGCACTGTGTTCCTGATATAAAAAACTTTTTAATGTTTTGCCTTGGGAAATATTTTGTATGGGAAAGCTAGAAAACCTTGAGATAAGAGAGAGGCAACCTGGAAGTACACCGGCCACATTTCAACTGCCGCAAGGATGTGGGAGTCTTTTGGAACAGTAGCCAGCAGTTAAAATAACAACCACAGCCTAGCTGGGAGTGGCTCAGCAGTTGAGTGTTGGCCTAAGATCCAGGAGATTACGCTTTGATTCCCGATCAGGGCACATGCCCGGGTTGTGGACACAATCCCCAGCATGGGGCATGCAAGAGGCAGCCGATCAATGACTCTCTCATCATTGATGTTTCTATCTCTCTTTCTCTCCCTCTCCCTTCCTCTCTCTGAAATCAGTAAAGATATATTTTTAAAAAATTAACTGTAACCTTCACCTTTCTTGGACTGGATGCAAATAGTTTGTTGGATGAAATACCTTCTATGTCCATATTGAATCGAAATGTTTAAAAGCTGTTTGGGAATCTCCTTTTAAAATGGAATTTGTAACTTTGTGTTGTTATCTTTTTAGCTGAGGAAACTGAGGCCCATTTTAGGTAAGCTTTTACAGCACTAGCTAGGAAAAGCATTGGAGCTAGAACTCCTGTCTTGATCCCTACTATTTTCATATTAATGTGGTGACTGTTTTATTGAGCTTCTCCTCAGTTGTAAGGTACCATGCAGAGTGAAGGGGGGATATGCAGAGAAATAGGAAACTTCTCAAAGAGCATCCAGTCCAAATGGTGTAAGATAAATGGAAGATTAACTTGTGTTGTCGCACAGGTCTCGTATAGAAGACTGTCATTAAGGTTCCATGACTCAAATAATGTGTAGGAAACCCAAGACCCCAGGGTAGTGTCCTGATTCAAAGCTTACTGTTCTGATTTATGTTTTTGCCATTGTGTTTTGTTAGTTACTTTCATTAGCGTTTATCAGTGTTGTTTTATAGTTTTGTTACTTTGTCTGCCTTCTCCACCTGCCTCAGTCATCAAGAGACAAGGTGTCTTTTTTCATCTTTTGTCCCTTACTTACCCCCCCAGCCCTGGGGCCTGACTCACCTGAGGCACTTCATTTGATGCATTCTGTATGAATATGCAGGTTTTCATATTCAGTAGATCTTAAGTAGTTATTTGGAGCAAAGACCATGTCCAACCAGAAATGGGACATTGAGAATTTTCATTTTAAGGTCAAGCCTAGGAAGATTTTCTGAACAAATTGATGTTTAAGTGGCTGCAGCAGGTTATCACCAGAGGGGACAGACATTATGGTGCTGCCATCATTAGTTCTCTGGCTGAAAATGAAAGCCTACTGTTTATTTTACGAGATTCTACAATATGCAACATTTGTTAGGTACAGTAAAATAAATATCGTGTCCCTGGACTTTATATGTAAAGTTCATTCAGGCAGGGCAAGTCCAGTTGTGGGCCATAGGTCAGCTGATAAGGAGTTGGAATCATAGTGATGCACAGCTAGTGTCAGACACTTACTGGTTTCTGTGCATTTTCTTACACATCACAGTTGCAATCGTGCAGTCACTATTGGGATGAGTTAGTTGTGCTCCCTGAAGACAGGTGCCACGTTGCAGGGTTTTATCAGACTCCGTGCCCTGCCTTAATGTCTCTGGTCTCTACTGCCATTGATCTGTTCATATGCAGTGCACAGTCTACTTCAGTTATAGTAGTTGCTTGTGATTTATCTGTGACAGAGATGTTGCTTTCGAGGGAGGGCAGAGCCTTCAGTTAGTAATGAGAAGCAGGCTGCCTGTGGAACAGGATCATTTGATGCTGATGATGCCTCCGCTGTGTTGCCCATATTCTCTTTCCCAGTGCCAGGTGGATGCTGCTCTGTGTGTTCAGGCTAGTTAACATCAAATGTGATGCCTCCTAATTGTGACTGGGAGCTGCCTGGCACCCTCTGTCCGTGTTGTATTCCAAGAAATGCCTTGAATTTAAAAATTGTCAGTGTTGTCTACCGGAAAAAGTATGACACTTGGAGTCAGACAAAACCAGGTGTGGATTTGGGTCCTGTCTGCCCTGTCCTAGTTGTTCCAATTTGTGTGTTCAGCCATTCAATCCTTTTATCTGTCCACCAGGAGTAGTAACACCTCCCTCTCAGGGTTTCTTGGTATATAGTAAATGCACAGCAAATGCTATTAAAAAACATTAATGCGTAAACTCTGAATTTTCAACCAAGGTAAACACTTTATTACTCTGTCAACTTTTTTATACAGGTTTTTCATTATCCTTTGCAGCTTCCAAATACCTTTACTATGAAGACCAACTATTTGCTCTTGCCTATATGAACAGTTAAATTTTCATCACACATTTACTAAATAGGTCTCCAGGTTTATTTATTTTTTAATGTGAAGCTTGAAAGGCGACTTGTGGGTTTGAATCAAAGTGCTCCTGTTCAGCAGCTGAAACAGGTATGTCAGCAGCACTTGGGAAATCTTCTTTCTGCAAACCTATTGACTGGACAGCTTGCCAGGCCAGGAAACATTTTGACCTTTTTTTGTGGGACTTTTTGCCTTTGAAAGCAGAATCTCATCTTTGTGTTTGGGCTCTACTCCACCAGACAAAAGATGGTTCTTCTGTCCCATCATGCAGTTGTTTTGGAGGGTTTTGTGTGCCCTGTGCACTGGGTCAGGTGCCAGAGATGGGGGAAGAGGGGCCAGACAGAGAGGCAGGAAGGGGGAGGGGAAGACTCGGTGATAGTGTTCTGGAGGAGGTGACAGTGCGTAACTTGAATTAGGTCAGGGGATGAAGGAGAGACTGTGAAGCAGGGAGAGGGAGAGGGTGCTGAAGGGTTGGGGCTTGTTCCAGGCATCTGTTACTGTGTAACCAGCTACCCAGTCTTAGTGGCTTGAAACAACAACCATTTTATTTATTGCTTGTTTCTTTGGGTCAGGAATTTGGGCAGTGTTCAGCTGGGCAATTCTTCTGTCCCACATGGTATAAACTGAGGTCACTTGGTAGAAATCAGCTGATGGAATGGCTGGTATGGAGGGTCCAAGAGGCTTCACTCACACAACTGGTACCTTATCAGGGTGGTTGGAAGGCTGGGCTCAGCTGGGACTTCCAGCTGGAGCACTTGTTTGTGTCCTTCTCAGCATGGGTGGTCCCAGGTTTCTTACATAGAGCTCAAAGCTCCTAAGAGACCCAGGTAGAAACTGCAAAGCTTTTCAGACCTGGCTTTGGAAGTCTCAGACTGTCACTTCCTCCCTATCCTGGTGGTGTCAGTATGGCCAGCCCAGGCTTAGAGAGGGGGGCTTAGACTCCCCTTTCAGTGGAGTAAGTAACGGGAATTTGTGGCCATCTTTGGTTTAACACACTGAGTTCCTTGATAAAGAAAGCCATTGGTGGACTTTGAGGGGAGACAGCTGGATGGAGTGGTAGGTGCACGGCACATGACCAGATGTACTTTCAGATTTGGAGGCAAAGATCAAACGATAATGGATTGAAGATTCAACAAGTATTGGAAGTGGGATAGTGGGTATGGAGTTCTCTTTCAAGATTCTTGGCTATGAGGAGAAGATGGAAATGGGAGTGGAGATCAGAGTAAGACTGATAGTTGGAGAGGTTTGCTTTTTTTAAAATCCTCAGCTGAAGATATATATTTATTTTTAGAGAGGAAAAGGGGTAGAGAGAGAGCGAGTGAGAAAAACATTGATGTAACAGAGAAACATCAATCATTTGCCTCCCATACATGCCCCGACCAGGAATCGAACCCAATCTGGGTATGTGCCCTTACCGGGGATCGAACCCACAACATTTTGGTGTACGGGGACCACACTCCAACCAACTGTCCAACCAACTGTCCTACCAGGACAGGCTGGCTAATTTTTAGCTTTGCTTCTGTGCTTTGAAGATGGGTGAGGTGACCAATTTCCTGACCTTTTCCAAATCATATTTGTGTATTTTTGTTCTACTAATGTATTAAAACTGTTGAAATTCCCTCTTGTCTTTGGTGATACAACTTTCTCTGGTCCTTCTCCTTCTTCCTGTGACTAAGAAGGGGTTATTTCTTTAAATGGTGGTTTTCCCAGGATCTGTCCTTATCTTCTTTACTTCTTTATTTTGTATCTTTTTCTCAAGTAACCTCATCTGCTCTCATGGTTTTAACTGCTACTTGTATGGTGCAAGCACCCAAGTCTGTAACTTTTGTTCCCTCCTACATGTCTTCCCCTGGATGTCCCTGTAATTCCCATTCCTCTTTTTAATAATGCTATCACCCTGGCCGAGGCCAGAGCCTATATGACATTCCCTTTCTCTGTCCCTTGCTCCTTGCTCTGTATAGCTAAACAGATCACCAAGTACTATTGATTTTTGCCATTAAAACCAAGGTCCTCAAAAAATTAAATATGGAACTGCCATTTGACGCACTGATCCCACTTCTAGGAATATATTCTAAGAAACCTGAAACACCAATCAGAAATAATTTATGTACCCCTATGCTCAGAGCAGCACAGTTTACATTAGCTAAGATTTGGAAACAGCCCAAGTGCCCATCAGTAGATGAGAGGATAAAACTGTGGGACATTTATACCATGGAATACTACACAGCTGTAAAAAAAAGGATCAGCTTTGGGACATCATGGATGGACCCGGAGGATATTATGCTATGTGAAATAAGCCAGTCAGGTAAAGCCATGATCTCACTCATATATGGAATATAATGAACAAAATAAACTTATGAACAAAATAGATCCAGAGTCACAGAAGCATGGAATAGACTGAGGAATCCCAGAGGAAAGACGGGCATGGGAGGGGTTGGGGAAGGATTAACCTAAGAACTTATATGCAAGGACACAGACAATAGTGTGGAGAAGGCCTAGGGAGGGGGGGCGAATGCGGGGTGGAGGGGATCAATGGGGGGGGGGGAAGAGGACATCTGTAATACTTTCAACAATAAAGAAGGGGGAAAAACTCACAAAAAACCAAGGTTCTCGGCCCGGCCGGGCATGGCTCAGTGGTTGAGTGTCAACCTAGGATCCAGGTGATTGGGGTTCGATTCCCGGTCAGGGCACATGCCCGGGTTGTGGGCTCGATCCCCAGTTGGGGGCGTGCAGAAGGTAGCTGATCAATGACTCTCTCATCATTGATGTTTCTATCTCTCTCGCCCTTCCTCTCTCTGAAATCAATAAAGATATATTTAAAAAACAGAAAACAAAAACCAAGGTTCTCGGCTGTGGCTGCAAGTAAGTATCACCTATGGATATTTTACAATGTGCACACTTGGAGCCCTGCTCCAGAACTACTGAATCAGAATCTCTTGAGACTTAGGCATGCCTATTTTTATAAAGCATCCCGGGGATTCTGATGTTCACCTTGCATTGAAAACAATTCTCTAAATTTTTCTCTAATCCTCCAGCTTATTTCTACCATCACTGCTTTGGTTTAGGCTTTTAGAGTTTCCTATAGCTATCACAACAAATTACCACTAACATGATGGCTTAAAATAATGATTTATTCTCTCACTGTTCTGGAGGCCTCAAGTATGGAACCCCGATGTTGGTGGGACCATGCTGCCTCTCTGGTGGCCTCAGGGCAGGAGCTTTCCTAGCCTCCTGCTTCATATGGCTCCAGGCATTCTTTGGCTTGTGATTGCCAACTCCAGTCTCTCCCTTCATCTTCGCACAGTTATCGTCTCTCTCCCTGTGTGTCTCTCTACCATGTGTCTGTTATAAAGACATTTGTCTTTGGATTTAGGGCCCACCAGTAATCCAGGATGATCTCATTTTGCAATATTTATTTTAACTACACCTGTAAAGACATTTTTTCCAAATAAGGTCACATTCACAGTCTGGGACATGGACATATCTTTTTGGAGGCTACTCTTCAAACTACTGTATTCCTCCTGTGGTTATGATAGCTGTCCCCACCTGATCATCTTGACTCGAATCCAAATGACCATCCTGCACTGGGCTGCAGCTACTTTATATAGCAGGTCTTTGAATACTGTCCTTTTGTTCAACATCATCATTTAGTTATAACATTGATAAGATACCATAGGAACTTAACTCTTGTTTATATTAATTAGCTTATAGTAAAATTGGTTTCATTGTGCTTCATTTTGCTTAAAGTTGCAGAACCTCCGGGCCGGGTATGGCTCAGTGGTTGAGCCTCGACCTAGGATCCAGGAGATCGTGGTTTGATTCCCAGTCAGGGCACATGCCTGGGTTGTGAGCTCGATCCCCAGTTGGGGGTGTGCAGGAGGCAGCCGATCAATGACTCTCTCTCATCATTGATGTTTCTCTGTCTCCCTCTCCCTTCCTCTCTCTGAAATATATATATATATATATATATATATTTTTTTTTTTTTTTTTTTTTTTTTTTAAAGTTGCAGAACCTTTTTAACAACATTACTCAAGGACTTACTGTATATCCAATCATGTTAGTCCTTTGCTTAAATCTTCCCAGGTTCCCCATTCCTCCAAGGGTAAAAAGCCATGCCCCTTCTCATGGAGTATCAGGCTGTTATAACCGGCCCTTGCCTGCCTCTTACCTTCCTTCCCCAGTATTTCCTCTCCTCTTGAACTTTATGCTCCGGCAGTACTGAGTTACCTGTGGTCCTCCTTGCCTTTGTATATACTATTGCCCTGTGTTCCACATTTATTCATGTTGTTCAGAGTTCAAGATAGTTCAAGCAGTGTCTCCTCTGTGAAGCCTGCCTTAATGCTTAATGCTTGGTGCTACTAGTGCATAAAATGACAAGTGCATGTACATGAGTGTTTTATCACAGTTGGTTTCATGTCTTTCTTTCCTTTCAGCAGAGAGCTCTGTAAAGACATGGAAGCCGATATTTATTGTTGTAGCCCTAGTACTTGGCATTATAAATATTGAATGAATGACCATGTAGCTTAACCTAATTAGAAACTTGTCTCATCTTAACACTGTTTTTCCACTGCTGCCTTAGTTATTTCCAATTGGATTTTTTATTGATAATCATCTAAATATATTAAGTAGTCAGTTTAAGTAGACTGGCATATTGCTTGGCCTGCAATATCTGCATCTGTGCTTAGGCAATTTAAATTAAAATGTTTCTGCATATGTTAAGGTTGACTTTTCTGGTTTTTGTGTTTTTCCCTTTATATTAGATACAGCTTGTAAGTAGCAGAAACCAACTTGAGTTAGCTAAAACTAAAAAGAATTTCAAGAATTTCATGAACAAGGGTCAGAGTGTATCTGGGCCAATGGAAGCCCTTAAGGATCCTCTCTTTTTATCTCTGTTTGCTACTTGTCTCTGTTCATCTGCTTCATTCCTCACTTTCTCTGCTGCTTCATTCACATAACAGGTTGTGACATCCACACAGATCCTGTGCTTACGTTTTACAGCTCTAGCCATCCACAGAGATGGGCTGGTTGTCTCTCTGTCCCATTTTTTCTGGGATAAGAATGCCATTGGCTAGCTTGGGCCAGATGTCCACCTCCAGCCAGGGTGGAGTGGAGGGTGCTGGCCCGACCATTTCATTCACACATGGTGCTGGGGTTCACCTTAGGCAGTGAAGGGATAGATTCCTGAGAGGGACTATTGTGAGCAGATCCCTAAAAAGTGTCTGCCATGCTCTTATTAGGTTGGATCCTGTTGACCAGCAGTGGGTAGTTGAGAGGAAGATGTATTAGAGAGCCAGGGAAATGGGAGGGGTGCAGGAAACCTGGCTAGATCTGGTACCAGTTGCCTCTGGGCCACGGGGGTGAAAATGCTCCTCTTAATCGTTTGGAGTCCTGGCTTTAATTGATTCACATGTTTCTCCTAATACAGAATGCTCATCTTGATTTAAGTGATACGGAAATATATTAAAGCAAAGTGGGTTTAAATGGCTGTTTACTCATGGATATGTTCATTATATTAATCACAAATATGTTTTAAAAATAATGTACACTATTCTGATCTTGCCTCAGAAAAAGGAGATGAATAGACTTGAAATAAATTGTCTCTGTATTCTAGAGACATTTTTATGTAGCTGGCATTCCGTTGTGATGGAAATGTAACATTAAAACACAACAGGAATAATTTCTAATGATAATTTAAATCCATTGTCATACTGTAGCTACCCAATTGTAAAACAAACACACAAAACTACTGTTCTCAGTGGGCCTCATGTCCCCTCTCTGCCATACTGGCCACCATGCCGTTCTTCTGGGTATGAGCGAGTGAGTGGCAAAGGCAAGAGTGATAGGACAACGACCAGCCACCAGATGTGCTGCCCGCCTTTGGTGTTTGGAAGGACCCTTGCAGCTGTCACACTTACCCATGTAAATGTGGTTTTCTTTGGGTTCTCTTCTTGAAAAGAATTGCCAAGGGAGAGGTGGAGAATAGTCATGTCAGTGTGGCAACTTGAGACAGTGGTCGGAACATATGAGGACCCTTTAATTCAAAAAATACAGTTGGAAACAGAAACTCCACCTGCAATCCTGCATTTATTTTAAACACTGATATTAGCTTAAGGTATTAATACAGGAAGTCTGCTTAAGGACCTCATTTGTTTTCCAGGTGACTTTTTAAGTTATTTGATAGGTTTTTAAATTTAACTTAATTTATTAAAAAAATTTTAATGTTTACATAATTGCAGGTATCCCCCTTCCCCACACCCCTTTGCCCACCTCCATCCACCCCTGCTTCTTCCTCCCTTTGCCTTCACCAAACTATTGTTCATGTCCATGGGTTATGCATATATATTGTTTAGCTAATCCCTTCACCTTCTTTATCCAGTCACCCCCACCCCCGTCCCCTTGGGCACCGCCCGTCTGTTCCATGTATCCATTCTTCCAGTTCCATTTTCTTCATGATCAGTTTATTTTGTTCATTAGAGTCCACATATTAGTGAGATCATATGGTATTTGTCTTTCTCTGACTTGCTTATTTCCCCTAGCATAATACTCTCCAGTTTGTGGACTAAAACTCATCTTTTTTTTTTTTTTAAACTTTCAGTCATTTTATGGGCAGCCTTCTTGTCGAGTCATATTTTATGTTTTATTTTTGCAAGCTATTTCTTGGCTAACCTGAGAGTGTAGGCTTCAAATAGAAATGAGGATGAGTTGTAGAGAATTTAGAACTTTTAAGAATATAAGTAACTAAATTTGGTCTTTTTAAAAATAAAGATCCTATAGATATTAGCATGATTTTGGAGTGAGAGATGAGGTTCAATTAGTATGCTATTTTCTAACTAGTTCATTTAGAAATATTTCTTGAGTGTTTCTCTGGGATCCATTCAACTACACTTGCTGAATTGAGCCAGCACTAATACAGTCTCTATAGAATCCTCGTTTGCTTATTTACACTCTGTTTCCAAAAAGATTTGAAGAGTGACTTTATAGAATATGAAACCTATAATTACATTGTACATCACTCCTAAATTAAGTTTGTGGAAGTGATTTGAATTTCATTATAGCTGACGTCTGTTTTGCAACCCTTCCCTTTTGTGTGGTGTTTAGTGGGCAATTCTTTTATGACCAGTCCTGTCTTTACCCTTATTCTAACTTTTCATCTTAAAACTTTAAAAAAAAAATCTTTAAATAAGTGAACTCTTTCATTTTTGTTTATAGGTACAATGGTGCTTTACCTAATGGAGACAGAGGCCGTAGGAAAAGCAGATTTGCTCTCTATAAACGACCCAAGGCTAATGGAGTCAAACCCAGCACCGTCCACGTGATATCCACACCACAGGCATCCAAGGTAGGTGGCTTCTGCACCACTGGGAAGGGCTCGGCAGACAGTGTGACTCACAGGGATTCTGTATTATTCCTTGTCCTTTCAGTTTTATTTCTTTGTAGGACAATTTCTCAGCCATTTGAGACTGGATAATTTTTGGTTGTGAAGGGCTGTCCTGTACATTGCAGGGTATTTGGCAGCGTCCCTTGATCCAGTAGATGCCCATAGCACATCAGTCCCACACCACCGCCAACTGCCACCAACATTGTGACAACCAAAAATGTCTCCAGACTTTGCCTCATGTCCCCTGAAGGATGGGATGAGCAAATCCCTCTTGCCCACCTCATTATAAATCTCTGCTTTAGGTTGTAGTGAAACTAGCATGTATCAATTTAGAGTAGTTGTGGTTCAAAGTTAAATGCTGTTCTTTAATTTAAAGAGTGTTTTTTATTAAATCTTGGTGTAAACATCATTAAGATTTGTTCTTTCCCTTCTGTTGAGTAGTGAGTGTTTTCACATAATCTACATGTATGTGGAATTGAATTTGTGTAATTATTAGAAAGATTGGAAGTAAACAGTTAAGTGCTATACAAACTTCCTCTCATAAATTTCAAGTGAATAAAATGTTAATTTTTAGGATTATTTCATTTGTCCTCTGATATATAAGTGGGACAGAAATCTCAGTTTCCATTTTGGTTGATATAGTCTACCTGTTAGATTTATGACAGTTTTCCTTTTAATTAAATAGATTCTTTAATGTGTAATATAGTTTCCCTTTCTATAAAATGATTATACTTACCTGAAGTATTTCACATGGGGCACTGGCTCTACACATTTATCATCATGGGTTTCGACCATCTGGAATAAATAAGAGACTCGATTCTCCCTTTTACTGAAAACCCATGTTCAAAGAGGAATGAATGACTTCGTGGAAACACATTTGGTATTTATCCTTAGTCTTAGAAACAGATCACTTTTGTCAATGTTTTTATTTAAAAAGCTTCTGTGGTTGATTCTGAAGCAGTGCATGGGAAAAGTTAGCTAGACTGTACCAATTAAGACCAATTAAGACTGTCTTATATTAATGAGGGAATGGTTAGACAAGAAAGTATCAAGTACCAAGGAAACAGGAAAGGAAAGATGAATATTTAGTGGCAAAGTTTTTGGCTAGAGAAGGGGAATAAAGTAGAAGTTTTTGAAAGGGAAGGACACTTTAAAGGGAAAACAAAGGAAATCGGGTTTAGAAAGATTCTGAGAAATGGAGGAGGTGAGATAGCAACAGGATCTGAGAAAGTCAAGGAAATATTAGAAACATTTTATAGTCCAAAAATATTTGGTAAAGAAGGACAGGACACCAAGAGGAATGTTTTTGAGCATGGGATGAGTGCCAAAAAAATTCTAATATTATACATGTGGTCCTTATAATTTTGTCTGTGTGTTGACATTTATCTTTCCTTCCTCTGGCTCTGTACATTTTTATTACATTTACTTTTTTTTTTTTTTTAAATATATCTTTATTGATTTCAGAGAGAGGAAAGGAGAGAGAGAAACATCAATGATGAGAGTCATTGATCGAGCCCACAACCTGGGCGTGTGTCCTGACCGGGAATCGAACCCCGATCGCCTGGATCCTAGATCGACGCTCAACTGCTGAGCCATGCCCAGCCGGGCACATTTACTTTTTTTTTTAATCTCAGATTTTGTATTAATACAATGGCTTTAGATATTTTTTAAAAATTTTATAGAAATCTGACTGCTCAGGCTCCGTGTTATGATAAACATGAAAATTAGGTTCGATTGGAAGGTCGGTGGCTCTTTCTTACTCATTTTCCGTCTCCATCTGCTCCAGTTTTAGCCTGTTGTGTTTTATACATATACCTACATTTTACCTGAAGTTTTTAAGATTATAAATCTTTTGGTATTTGTCTTTGTAAATCTGTGTTTAAAACTATCACTTGCAGTCTAGTAGTAAGGCAAATTGGGTTTTGGCCTTGACCCTCTCATCTTATAACCTGGGGAAAATATATTCTCAGGGCCTCAGTTGCCTCATTTACAAAATGAAAGAGTTGGCTATAGGCAGGAGCCACGTTGAATCAGGTCAGATACTTTGGTGATAAGGAACATAAATGATTCTGGCTTTAAAAAAAGGAAGCAAAAAGGGAGAAATTATTAAAGGATAAGGTGAGAACAGCTCTCAGAATTGGGGGGAAAAGCTGCGTAACTAGGTTTTATGAGAAGCAGAGTATCAACAGGAGTTAACATGGGTATTCTTTCCAGGGCGTTATAAAATGACTTGGCTCCAACTACCTTGTATCTCTTTTAAAGGCTTTAAATTTTCAGGAATGAGAATCTGATAGGCCCAGTCTAGGTCAGTCAGCCATGACCAAGGGAGATGAGTAGACCAGACATATTTCTTGAGGAACTGATCAAACACCCCATATTGTACTTCCCTCACGCATCCTGTTCATCTTGGCGCCTGTAGGTTGAGGGCCTTACACCTAGTATTGCAGCCTAGCACCTTAGTCACAAATCACTCACTCCTGTTTCCTCTCCAGCTCCCATCCCTGATCAGTTTTGCCCTGCTACTCCAGCTGTCACCTTCTCCTTTGGCCCCTTTGATACAATCTCTCATATATTTAACTTTTTTTTCAGATGCTCTTCCTACTGCCTCACTTTAACTGAATCCTGGTTTTTAGTGATACATTGTTTTTACTGGTTTTTTCATCTCTTCCCGTTCATGGAACTAGACGTGACTGTATTCTTTTTCCATTTCGGTCTCCTCTTTTTAACCCTACATTATTAACTTAAGTTGCCCTAACCCTACTCCTGACCTCACTGACCTGCAGTTCACTCTTCTGCATATTTCAGTGATTTTGTACCTACACAGGCCAATCTATTTTCTCCCCAACCCCTTGTTAAACATACATTAGCATCCATGGTTCATATAGTGCTTTAGCTCAATTTCAGTGGCTGCCACTTCCATTCCACTTTTCCAGTTCATTCTACTTGTGTTTACATTTACTTTCTTACCCCATCAATACATCTGTCCCTTTCGCCTGTCCTTATTTGCCCCAGTTGTTAGCCCACTTCGCTTGTCCATTTATGTTGTTGACTTCACCTCAGATTCTCTTTCAGCACCTGTTCTTTGTGAGTCTGTGGCTCTGGTCCCTTCCCAAGTCCTGCTGGATTGTTTTTCTTGTCTTTTTCTTGCTCACCCCATTTCACATCAGAGTTTGTCTTCTCTGAAAGTTCTGATTCTGCAGTATTGGTAATGAAAGGGTCATCAGTTGTAAAAGTGAGAGCTAGAAGGGTGGATGTGGTTACCATGATTAGAATTTGAGCACTGGCCTTTTGACTATGTTGTTTCTTCCTTCTGCCATATCATTTCCTCTGCCTCACAGACTGGGGGCAAAACAGGGAGTAGCCGTTTGCTGTTGGTAGTGGCAGCTGGGAAATGGGACCTCTTAGTCTTCCATGCATGCCAGTGTCTAAGCTAAGTCAGATGAGGGTGGCAAGTATGCTACTGTTGTGTAACCTCTATTTGTGTAATCTTTAGTTGTGTACATATTTGCTCAAAGTTATTTCTCCTATTGTATAATGTATGTGTGTGTTTTTAATAAAGAACGCTTAAGCCATGTTTTACTTTTGGCATTTCTGTTACACAGACATAGGGCATTTAGCAATTTATTCATCCATTCATTTACTCACCAAATATTTATCTAGCTAGCTCTGATATGGCCAGGCATCATGCTAGCTATTAGATATACTATAGTCAACAAAACGTGCCTGCATGGAGCTAATTGTCTAGGAAGTAGGCAAATAGTAAGTAATCATGTGAATACATGTTTAACTGCGCATTGTGAAAAATCACAGTGGTGGGAAAGAATAAGGTGCTGTGAGAAAAGGAGTGCAGAGTTGAGGCTGGGTAGACAGGGAGGAATCTGAGGAAGTGGCTTGTGAGCTGTTAGCTGTAAGCTGTAAGGAGGAGCTAGCTAGCCAGGAGAGCAGACAGCTCTGGAGCTCTTGTGAGCCTGGTTGGAGAATTTGGAATTTTTTCCTGAGGGGGGAAACATTGAAGGGAATGGTATGATATGGCTGAGAGTTTATTTATGTTTGTTCCTTTGCTTTTTAATGATGTGGGCCAACTATTTTGCTCATATGTAATCTAAATAGTACGATGATGGTGGTGGTGGTGGTGGTGAATGGTGCCTGATAGGTGAATATTTTGTTAGCAACATGGTTTAAATTAGGCAACATTACTGTGGAAAGCTCTTCACATGATTGATTTTCCCTTCTTAGATTGTGCTGTATAGAAACCTCCTTTTTTGGGGGGTTATTTTTCCTTTTAAAAAGTAACTTGAATATCACTTGGTTCCAGCAGGCATATTTCAGGATGGAAAATGTCAGTGGTTGTACAGTGACAGTTTAGAGGGAAATTAGGGCTATTTAACGTGATTGCTACAACCAGGATTACTCTTTAGCTCTTTGCACTGGAATGGCTCTGCTGGTCGATAAGACACTGAAACTCTTCCTTATTAGTCAGTGAATAATGCAGTGGTAACTGTGTGAAGTGGCAGAATTAATGCATACATTTCAGTATAAACTCTTTAGTTCAAGCTAATTTTGTAGGTTGTAGTCAGGTTTACTTTTGAAGCACTCACCGTCTGTCTTGTCTATCCAACCTGAATCTTGGTGGCAATGGATGACATAGCTTCCATTTGGATAAGTTTTATCCCCTTAGATATCATAAACATGAATAGTCTGAATCTGTCCATGAAGAAAAAAGGAAATAGTAGTAATAAACTGCAGCCCAGAATACCTTTTGATAATATACAGGGATATAAACCTAAAACAAATAATTTGTATTTCTAGACTGAAGAATAACTTATTTCAACAAAACTATAAATACAAACAGCCTAACTTTATACTTTAAGGAATGAGAAAAAAGAAGAAAAAAGGAAGCCCAAAGTTAGTAGAAGGAAGGACATAACAAAGAGCAGAAATAAATAAGATACAAAAAAATGATAGAAAAGATCAATGAAACTAAGAGCTGGCTTTTTGAAAAGATAAACAAAAATAGACAAACCTTTAGCGAGACTCACCAAGGAAGTAAGAAAGGACTCAAATACATCACATTAGAAATGAAGGAAAGGTTATAACTGATACCACAAAAATACAAAGGATCATAAGAGCCTACGATGAACAATTATGTGCCAACAAAAGAGTCAACCTAGAGGAAATGGCTAAATTCCTAGAAACATACTAGCTACCAAGACTGAATCATGAAGAAATAGACTGTGAACAGACTAATTACTAGTAAGGAGATTATTTACATTTTAAATAATTTTCTGAACTTAAAGTATGTATTAAGACTTTAAAAATAGTTTTTATGTGAATGTGTCATGGCCGTTTAGAGCTCTAGTCCTGATTTTTGTAAACCATGTCTGTTGAGATAAAAAACAACTTTTTTAGAGAACGTAAATCTAGGCTGTGAAATTTCCATCATTGTTGACAAAGTTCCCACCATTTCACAAATAAATGATTTAATAAGTTACTTAACATGCAGTATTTAAGACTTTAAAGATAAATGATGGCTTTTGTTGAATTTGTGGAGTTGGAAGGAACAACATCTGAGATATATTAAACTTTATTGTCATAATCAAGAAATATTGTCTCAGTAAGAAATATTTACCTGAAAACTTTATGAATTTTATCCAGATGGTACAAGTTTAGTGTTAGAAAAAGGCTCAGCTTACATTCTAGAAAAACTTATGAATATTTTCATTTGATGCTGTCTTACTATATTTAGTTATCTCTGCATGATACCATAGAAAGATAAAAATCAAGTAAGCTACTTAACATTTTAAAAATATTTTTATATTTATCTTATATCAGATCTATGCCATCAAGTTAAATAACATATCTAAGAACTTAGAATTGAATTAATGAAGTGTTTGGCTTTGGATGGACAGCCTGTGGTATTATTGATGCAAACTCAGGTCAGAAATCACATGAAGACTTGAATATTCACTTTAATAGAAATTGTGAGATAGAATTTTGAATAATTAAATTTTTTAGAGATTTGGCTTTATTACATGCTATTCTAACCATTCTTAATTCTTTGTTTTTAGAAGAAGGAACTTTTCGATAATTAAAACAGATAGATTTACTTGACAACTAGTAGGTGATAGAACATATAAAACCAAATACAGGAAACTGTGATAGAGAAGTAGAGAATATTAGAGAATCAAATTTGTAATGAAGCAAAATATTCCAAGAGAAAAATTAAATTATCCAACAAGTTATGTGAAAATACACTTATTTGATGGCAATCTGAAGACTGTAATTAACTTGTAATAACTTTCTTTTAATGTATTGATTCTTGAAATTTAGCCAGTTGATGTTTTTAAGGCACCATAGATTGAAAGTAAAATTTTGTAAAATTAAGCTAGATTATTAAATATGACAGTTCAATAAGTGATTTCCATGGTTTTAGGTGATAATAGAAATAGTGATTATAAAAATCTCAATATTATTAGAGCTAGAAAAAAATAGAATTTAATTGACATTCGTTCAGTAGAAGGTAATAAGCTGTGTACCTTGAATAATATGATGTTATGGGAAAGTCTCTATATTTCAAGACTCAATTCACCCATTGTCTTGTCTATTTTCAATTAAATAGGGGATGCTATTGGAAGAGTTTGGGTTTGTTATTTAAAAACAGCTCAGGCATTGCTTAGCTTGTGACAGATAACAGCAAATAAAGGATTACACCAGTAATTCTTAACACTTAACAGATGACTTGGAAATTATTAGCATGATTTGATGAATGATTGATGTTCTCACTTGCATCACATGTGCGTAGTTCATATTATTTATTAACTGTGTGTAGTTCATATTATTTAGAGAATAAGTGGAATCGTATTAAAATTTTATGTATATACTTAATATTTTTATTACCTGAGTATTAAATATTATCACTCCTGACATGAATAATTTTCATAAATATATGTGATTAGGTAATTATTTCATTTTGGGTTTTACATAGCTTGAGTTTTAACATCAAGAATTGGTTATTGCCCTTGCTGGTGTGGTTCAGTAGTTAGAACGTTGGCTGCACACCAGAGGGTTGCGGGCTCTATTCCCAGCCAAGGGCACATACCTGGTTGCAGTTTTGATCCCTGGCCCCAGATGGGACTCATGCGTGAGGCGACAATTGATGTTCAATGTGCCTCTTTCACATCAATGTTTCTCTCTCTCTTTCTCTCTCTGTCTCACCTCCCCCCACACTCTCTCTAAAAAAAAAAAAAAAAAAAAATCAATTGAAAAAATATCATCCGGTGAAGTTTAACAAAAAAACAAACAAACAAAAAAGAATTGGTTATTATTAACTATGTACTACGTTTCTGTAAATTTGGGTGATCACTACTTTTATGTTTTTATAAAGTTTTTCACAGTTTTACCATTGCAAATAGTGTAAATTTAGTAATTTGGAGCTGTTATTTTCCCTTATTTTTTTTTGCTCAGATTTTTACTTTCTTGTTTAAGTACATTTTCCTTCAAATCTCCTAAATAAAATACTGAAATTTTTACTGCTGTGCTTAAGTTAGGCAGTTTGACATGCACTAAAACAGCATAATTATTTATCACCATTTCCCTTCAGATTTGTGTGAGTCTTTAAGGTAGGTTGTAAGATACTTTAGTGTATTTTTTAAAATTAAAATTTGAAGTATGATTCACAGTACCTACTGTGAATAATTCCAGAAAGAGTTGATTCAGAATATTACATTTTTCTTAGTTTCTGCAGTTAATATAGTTCGACACTAACATTTTTGTTTTCTCTGACCCTTCTTCTAGCATAGATAGTTTCATTGTTGCAAGCATTAACAGCTAATGGGATTTTTGTGTGTTCAGAATAATCACAAGGTCATTGCCTTCTTCATTTCTGTTCATTGATATTTAGGAAAAATCTCTGCTTTGCTGTGTGGTGTGGCAGAAGAATTGTTCATTGTTTTATAGTAAAAGAGATATTTATGTCTTTTCTGTATTTACAGTATGGTTGGCAGAATAATGACCCCTGAAGCTGCCCACCCCTTAAATTCTGGGACCTGTGTTTAAGTCACCTCACAGCTGAAGGGATTTTGCAGATGGCATTAAGGGCATAAAATAGGGAGCTTCTCTTGGGTTGTTGGGGTGAGCCCACTTTAGTCACAGGAATCTTTGAAAGTGGAAGAGGGAGGTAGAAGTCTCACAGAGATGTGCAAGGGAAGCAGGGAAAGTGTGGAGTCTGAGCAGGACTCAACCCGGGGTCCCTGGCTCTGAAGATGGAGGAAGGCACGATGAGCCAAGGAATGTGGCATCCTGTAGAAGCTGAGCACAACTATGGCAGGCAGTTTTTAGGGAAACAGAGGCCTTAGTCCTATATCACGTAGAATTCAACTCTTCAGCAGCCTGAATGTCCCCAGCAACAGATTCTTCCTTTGAGCCTCTGTAACGGAACACAGCCTGTGATTTCAGCCTTGAGAGACTTGGGCAGAGAAACCACCAGATCTGTGAGATAATAAATCTGTGTTCTTTGTAGCTGCCAGGTTTTGTGTTAATAGCAGCAAGAGAAACCCTATATATGCTATTTTAAGGGAAATTAAATACAGAGTACCTTGTATTACTGAGTAGCTCTTAACCTTATATTGGTGGAAAGGAAAGAATGGGGAGGCCATGAAGGAATTGGGGGACTGGGAAAGAGCTCTGTGTTTCTTTTCTTTTTAAATTCTTTTGGATCCAGAGTGTTGGACCAGGAAAGCTTGACTCTAGCACTTAGTAACTTATCATTGTCCTTTTCTGTATTACTGATATATAGTAATTATATTATTGACTTGATGCATATATTAGTTGGAAAAATCATATTTAATTTGTGTGTCCTTAAAGCACAATTTTATTAAAGATTTGCTTTTAACATATCAGTGTGGAAGAATAATTATATTTATACTTATAATTATTCTTTTACTCAAACTTACTTGAATTATGACCCTGATTCAGGCACTAACACACACCCATCTTGTTGTTGTTGTTTTGTGGAGGAAAAGAATCTTCTGCTATAACTTTCCTTTGTAAGAACAGTGAAGATGAAAGTTGGAAGAAACTTAGTCAGACTGACTCTTCACTTTACAAATGAGGGACATGAAGAAGTTCAGAGAAGCCTGATAAGGAGTCACGAAGCCAGGTGTGTTGCCCAGGACCCAGGCATGTTGGTCTGATGTTGCAGGTGGCAGATGGAAAGTGCTGAGAAAGATGGGAACCAAGCTGGGCTCCGCTCCTTATCCTCCCACCTCCCAGGAGTGTGACTTGGAAAATCCACTTATTTCTAAACTAGGAGTGCTGTAACTATAAAATAAATTAAGACAGTTGTTAGTAAAGATGGAAGGTCCTCTGTAGATTAGGAGCCCTGTTAGGATAAGCTGTCCAGTCTTAAATGAGATTCTATTCAGAAAGAGCCTTTTCAACAAAAGGAACAATGGTGGAGGCTTGAGTTGAAGTAGTGGGTTTGTTTGCAGTGGTAGTTGCAACAGTAAGTAGTTAAAGGTATATCAAAATAAATTCTGTGCAGCTAAAAGGAAGTCATAGCCTTCAAGGGAGGGCCACAGAGGTGTCACTGACTGACTTGGGTTAGCTGTGGCCCATTTTGTTACATCCATCACCTTTCACATTAAAGTGCACGATTGACCTTCTCTTTTGTGAGAAAGTACTTCAGCCTTTGAAGTCCTGCTGCTGACTGATTCGCAGGGACACCTACTTACAAACTCTTCATTGATCACACCCCTGTCACTGGTGAGGCAAGAATGAGGGGCTCCAGGAGCCTTTGGTTTTGTCTTAGAGAGTTAGAGTTGATGGGAGCCTGCTGGAGCCTGGCTCAGGAGGTCTCGTGCATAACTCATTCTTGCTTTGCTGTTTGTTCACCCTCATTCCGCTGCCAGGTCAGCTCTGCAGGACTGGCCCTCTTTTCCCAGGTTCCAGCCTGGCCATTCAAGTGAAACTCCCCCGTGGCCACGTTTTCCCTTCCCTCCACACCTTTGACGCTCTCATTTCTTACAAAGTGCTCCAGACTCCTACACCACCTATACTCCCACTATTCTTTAAAACACAACCCAGTTGTCATTTCCTTCTAGAATCTCCCCTGACACTGTTCTTTTGCCCAGCCTCAGTGAGAAATCCACTAAACTTGAAAAAACATGTGTATATCCCCCCAAGTGCTCTGACACTGTGTTAGTTGTCCTACTGTATCGTCATGCTGGGTGGCAAATTTTTTGAAGGCAGAGACTATCTTTCCTGTCTGTATTCCCATTGCCCAGCACAGTTTCTCAAATGTGTAACCAAATAGTGTGCCTTGCCTTGGGCATGTGCTAAAACAGCTGGTTGTTCAAATGGGCCAGTAACTTACACATTGGTATTCTGCAAACCCACAGGCACATGCACAGGTCAGTTTGTAACTTGGGCATATTTTGTAAATTAAAATCACTCTTTTCCTATTGTTTCTGAATTTTCTCTATTATAAATACCATCGTGATAACCAGCTTTATCAAAAACTTGTGTGCATCTCTGATATTTTTTCCATCTGATCTCAGGAATCACATATTTGTTATTAACAGTTTTAAGAAGTAGTAGTTAAGTTTTGTAAATTATGAAAATGAGAATTGAATGAAAGTGTGGGCTTTGGAGTTCAGGCTTTCTGAATTCTTAATTTCCCATGTTTACTAGCTTTCGACTCGTCGGCAAAATACTTTTCCATGGCTCACTTTTCATTTTTAGAAAACAGAGTTGTGTCAGTCAAAATAGGCCAGGTTATCCTGCAGTAACAACCGCCAGGTCTCAATGGGCTTACAACACAGCATATTTATTACTCACATTTCATGTCCATTGTGGATCAGCTTGGGCACTAGGTTCATTGTGGAAATTCAGGGACTCAGGGTGATGGAGGGGGCATCTTGACTTAAACTTCCAAGATCATGGAGGTGGTAAGAGAGAGGATATAGCTCTTAAAGCGTCTACCTGAAAGTGCCATGTTTGCTTTTCACTGGCTAAAGTGAGTCTCGTAGTGAACTGAATTCAGAGTTGGGGATGTATAATCCTTTTGTAGGGAGAGGCATCAAATACTTGCAAATAGTACTCTCTGCCTCCAGGTAGTGACTCATGAAGGGAAACACTTGGAACATATCATAAGACTAGGACTTGGTAGTGATTAATTAATGTTTTCTAATGTTGTTAGTGATTGGTTTCTCTGAAAAGTATTAATTATGTGTTATAAATAACTGTAAATAGGTCCAAGATATGATAAAACCCAGCATCCACACTTAATTATTGGCAGTTTGATTATATAAAAACTTTTATTTAAAATGCACTAGCCCGACCTGGTGTGGCTCAGTGGTTGAGCATCGACCTAGGATCCAGGAGATCATGGTTCGATTCTCGGTCAGGGCACATGCCTGGCTTGTGGGCTCCATCAATGACTCTCTCATCATTGATGTTTCTATCTCTCTCTCTCCCTCTCCCTTCCTCTCTCTGAAATCAATAAAGATATATTTAAAGAATAAAATAAAATACACTAATAGATTAAAAATTAAAACTGCAGCTTCATGATTTGAGTACAGGTTTTCTTTATAAACATTACAATTTAATTTATCATTTTCTTTAGGATCACAGCATTGGAGATTGGATAATGAATAGTTTCTGAATTAGTGAACACACTAACTTTGCAAATCAGTGTATTTCATCACTGGATAATGTACTTATGAATTAGAACATTTTGAGAAAGCATTCTTATGTGAAAATGCTTCTGGCCTAAGTTGGTTTTGATTTTTCATACATTCTGTAGACTGCCAACATTATTTTTAGTCCTTGCTTCTTGAACAAAGGAGTAGTCCTGTCTTTTCTAATGTAGAGCTTTGTTTCTCGTGAATAGTTAGATAAAATCTTTTTAGTCTTTTCCATAGGGCCTGCTTCAAATTGTTAATATCAAGATCAGTAATTTTCCCCTAACATTAAAAGAAATTACTTTTATTATTTTTGTCTGTAATCTAGCATCATAAATCCAAGAAAACCATATTTTTAAACTTCTAAATATCATTGATATTTATATTTTATAATTTAGGTAGAAGTAATATTGTTAAGTTTGGTTCCCTGAAAATGCAAAAGAAAGAGAATTCTGGTAAACAGATCTTACCTAGCACTTCTTATTTTAAGAAGACTTTCTTTAAAGTATAAAAATCATACATGTAGAGTTTGATGAATTTTCATAGTTTACACACTTTTAAGCAGTAGCCAGATCAAGAAACAGCATTACCACTACCCTAAGGATCCCCTTGCTCCCCGCCCCACACACCCCTCCCCACCCACAGTAACTAGTTAGTTAACTGTCATCATGACTCAGTACTGTAGGTTAGTTTTTGTACTTTATGAAAATTGAACCTACGGTGTAGGTTGTTCACTGCTGTGTGAATGTATCTTGTTGTTTAGTATGCTTTATAGTTTTAATCACACTAAAACCTCAGTTAAGTTTTTGTAAATTAGTAAAGGTATTTTTAAAAATTAGCTGTTTTACTTTAGGATATGAAGTCAAACAGAAGTAACAGCTACCAGCATTCATGTTTATAGCTTATAGCACTTTAAAATCTAACTACTTATTGCACAAGTTAAAAATGTAACCTCACTTAGGAAACTGATTTGCCTGTTAAGACAGTAATTATAGAATTGAATATTTTGGTGAAAAACTCTAATTTTATACTGAACTTTGAATTTTATGTGTGTTGTTTTCCTCTCCTGAAAAACGTATACGTGTAAAGCGAGGGGCCTGCTGCCACATTTTTCTCAGTTTTCACATTTGTGAAATAGGGAGGCACCCTGATGTAGGAGGCATACAGAACATAGACTCTGATGTCAGATAAACCTAACTGGAGTGAGTCTTGGCTCTTTCCTCTGCTAACCGTGTGACCAGGACAAGCCACAGAGCCCCTCTGTGTGTAACAGCCCCTTTCAGCTGTGAGGTTTAGACAGAATGGACAGTACACACACCGAACGCCTCCTGGCGAGGATGGGTTCTTGGGAATTAGTAACAATTCTCTAGGTTACCTCACAAGGGAATTGTAAGGATGTGATGGAATCATATGGTCTTTTGAGAGTCACTCTGTATCCCTCCAGGATAACAATTTTTGCTCACTGTAAATATAATCAGGGAATTGAGAAGACTTTAGAATGATTCCCTTTTTTAAGTGCTGAAGATGCTCATTCTCACTGACTGTGTAGTTAGATTTCAGTATTTAAAAATGTAAGCACATGCTTAATATTTAAACCCTTACTTAATTGCTCTCCAAAAAAATAGCATCCTTAAAACTTTATTCTGTAAGGTGAGTGACTTCTCAGATGCCCCTGCCTGTGAAATCTGTGTCCCAGTGTCCTGGCTTACATTAGACCTGTCCCTGTGAGTCTATGTTCCCAGTTGTCTGCAAGCTTCTGGAGAGTAGGCCCTGCCTTTACCGGCAGGTGCCTGGAGGGGAATGTTCAGTGACTGATGGAGTGAACAACGGTCTATGATTTTAGAATCTGTTACTTCCCAGTCAATTTACATGATTTCCTGAAAGTGCAAAGGAGATTAATAACTTATGCTCAGAGACAAATGAAAGCTTTTCTCAGAAAATATGTATTTATAGCATTCCAGATAGTTGAATTGGTTGAACTGTGTGTGGGGTTTTTTGTGTGTGTGAAAATTAATCTTTACCTGACACCTTAATGGAATCCTCAGGTGGGAAAATGAAGGGTGGCTGGCTGGTTGGTAGCAATGAGTCATAGGGAGTGTGGGGGTCAGGGGGTAAGGGAGTTGGGTGGGAGGTTGGGATTGGGTAGTGGGTTTCCAGCAGCAAAGCCTGTAACTCAACATGGAAATGTTGACTTGCGCATGCCATAAAGGAGAAGGCAGGAGAAATCATCAGATGCTAAGATCTGATTGTCTGCAACCAGCGGTAGAAGGGCTCTCGCATAAAGGGTGTTGCTAGAACCCATGAGGAGCTGCTCTCTGTCCTTGCCACCCTTCAGAGGTAAGACTGAGACAACATGAATTCCTCCAGTAGAGCCACCACCTCTTGATGGTCTTCAAAATCTGGCAACCCAAACTGTGATTTTTGAAAAGTTTTCTACTTGAATTGTGATACAAAATCAGTTTGCTTTTTAAAGAAGTTTTGACTCCTTTATAAAAAATTTTGTTTTGTTTTAGAATACAACACTTTTATTTCTATTTAAAGGGAAGTTATTTTTGTTTGTTTTTGAAAAATTGAATAAAAAAATTAGCACCAAGCCCTGGCCAGGTGGCTCAGTTGGTGTCATTCTGTACACCAGAAAGGTTGCAGGTTTAATTCCTAGTCAGGGCATATACCTAGGTTGTGAGTTTGATCCCTGGTTGGGGTGCATTTGGGAGGCAACTGATCGATGTTTCTCTCACATTGATGTTTTTTTTTCTCTCTCTTTCCCTTCTCCTCTCTCTAAAATCAAACATATCCTCGGGTGAAGATAAAAAAATGTAGCACTGATTTACTGAATTTGCTTCCACTTAGTCTTTTATTACACTGATGTATTTCTAGTGTTGTATGTTTCTTGCTCTTCTTTACTCCCTAAACTGTCAGGTTAACAGTGGTAAAGGAGAAAGAGATTATGGAGAAGGCCAGTGTTTCTCAGCCTCGGCAAAACTGTTTGGCTGGATCACTCTTTGTTATGGGGCAGTGCTGTGCACTGTGGGATGCTTAGCAGCATCGCTGGTCTCTACCCACTTGGTGCCAATAGCATCCCCTGCTCCCAGTTGTGACAACCAAAAATGTCTGCAGATGTTGGCTGAGTGTCACACCTTGGAGGGTAGAATCAGCCTAGTCAATCAGCCCACTGATTTAGACTCTAATTCCAGTCAGTGTGGAATGTGTGGTTCAGAGTGCAGGCTCTAGAGTGAGCTTCCTGTGGTGAAATCCCAGCACTTCTTTGGCCAGTGATAACTACTCTGCCCCTCAGTTTTCTCATCTCTCAAGTGACCGAAAATAATATTACTCAGCTCCTAAGTTGGGATAAAGGAGTTGATATATGTAAAGTTCTTAGCTTTTAGAATGGAGCCTAGCACATTGTAAATGCTCAGTGTTAACCATGATTATTACTGATTATGAGAATATTGGGTATCCTGTTCCATCTTTCCTTCCCCTCCTTCCTGCCATTGCTCCTTATTTTTTTGCTGTGTCACAGAACAGAGACCTGAGGGGAAATCATAATTGAGAAAGTTTTTCAGCAGATTAGTCTTTATTTTTAAAAGCTGCATTGCTTCATGCTCTGGCAGGCAGTGCGGCAAAGCTAATTGGTATCAGACTCTGACAGTTCCCTCTCCTCCTTGTTTGGCAGGAACCATTGTTCAAAATGGGGCTTCGTGGAGATAGAGGGGGTGCATTAGAAACTGACTTTCAGTATGGGGTTGATCTGGCTTTGGCCTGGATTAAGAAGAGCTGGTCTCAGCTCTGGTCTCAGTTCTTGGAGCCCCTCTCTTCCCAGGGTTGGAGACACACTTAAGATCTCCTGTCCCCAACCTGGGACGGAGGGTGGTGAGAGGCTTCAGCATGGGGGTGTGGGCTGGAAGGAAGGCTGATTTTCGCTGTTACCCTAGTCAGTTGAAGCTCCCTCCTCATTGAATTTAACCCATTATCTAACCTGATAAGGATGGATTCATTCTGCCAAAGCCTTGATTTTGGCAGTCGTTACTAATTTCATACAATAAAAAAAGCAGTGTTTGGGGAGAGGGGCAGGAGCATGGGTGGGGGAGAAGGAGAAGGAGCAACAAAGGTATTTTTGAAAGAAAAAAAACCTCTAAAATTTCTAGAATGGAAAAGGAAGAGGGAAGGATTTGCAAACAAACCTGTAATCATACATACCCAGACAGACCGAAATAATGTAAATCAGCAAAATATTTCCTGTGGTGATACAAGCAGTTGAATTATACTTGGTTTATAGGTTAAAAATACGTAAGAGTTCATTCCAGATAGGTTAGTGAGGTATTCTTCGAACGTTGTTTTGAGTTTCTGACTTTTAAAACACACTTTTGATAAAGAATAAGAATCTTCAGTTTAGAAGTATATTTTAAGTTAAAATGAGCTTTTAAAAGGTAAGTCAGCTTCTGTTTTTGTCAAAATGAAGGAGTGTATAATTTGCCCCCATTTTTCTGTGTTACATTAGGAAGATTCTAATTCTACCTGGTTACTTTTCCCAGCATTAAAACTGAGGCCTACTGTACATCCCTGTGGCTCTTCCGTAACTGCCTATTTGTACTTCGTGATCTCTTCCCCTCTTCCGCCCACCCCCAAACTCCCTTCCCTCTGGCAACCATCAAAGTGCTCTCTGTGTCTATGAGTCTGTTTCTGTTCTGCTTATTTATTTTGATTTTTAGATTCAATTGTTGATAGGATATGTATTTATTGCCATTTTATTCATATTTTTTTACCTTTTTTACAATTGAAAAATAAAATTATTTAAAACAAAACAAAACCGAGGCCTAGAGTTATAGGACCTCTCTGGGATTGCTTGGCTAGCTTGAGCCAAAGTTTCTTAATTCTTGTTGGATTCTTATTTGGTTTGAGAAGTTGATGAAAGTCTTTGTCACCTTGCTTTTTTTCGAGTAGTCACTGTTTCTGAAATCTGTGGACTCTTATGCTGTAAAAAGCACTTTTATAAAAACACAGCTGAGTATGAGGTGTTTTTATTGCCTTACTGACCATGAGCATTCCCTCTGTAGTGGTAGCGTTTTCCAGTGTATCCCTGCCTCTCTCCCTGTCCAAGTAGTATCTCTGTATCTGTCTCAACACCTGCTTCTCTCCATCTGGCTCTCTTCTGTATTTCCTGTCTTTCCTTATAGTCCCAATACCACCTGCCTTGTAGTTAAGTAAGAACCTTGTCATTATGCTTAACTTTTTCTTTCCCTGAATGTATCCCTCACCTCCAGATAGTCCCCAGATTCTGTGGAATCTACATTTGCACTGATCCAATGTCCCCTCCTCCCCAACTCCATTGCCAATCCCTAGTGCAGACATTGGCAATGGTTCTTGAATGGACAGATGGATGAACCTGCCCATAGTTTTTCCATAACAGTTAAGGCCACAGTCTCTTCATGCCTTTTAGAGGTAACTCAAGTGTTAAATATGCTTTTAGAGTAATGTGAAGCTCTCTCTCCTTTATACTGCCATTTCTGCTCAGTGACATCAACTCACCCAGTTGAAAGCTTGAGTCATTCTTCATTATGTCAAAGATACGGCCCCAAGTCCAGACACTGGCACATGAAATTTTTCACAGAGTAGCCCCTATACCTTTCCAGCCTCCCTTTCTCCACTAGCCATGGGAATGCCAAAGACAAAATTCCTGGCATTCAAAATTCACCCAGTGGGGAATTGTAGGGGATTAGTATGCTCAAGATCTTGTCCTCCACATATGTGAAAATAAGGACTTACTGTTGGTTCTGTTATTAGAATTCATGGGCCAGCTAAATTCAGATATCCCTGCACTCACTATATGGGGTGATGGTCCTAATGAGTGCAGTAGAGTTTACTTCCCATTGATGAGAATTAAATCTAAAGCTGTAAACTGGATGCTCATTAATGTCTTTCCTTGACAAGTTTTAATAAAACTGGTTTTGGGCATCCATATAGGTGGAAGGATGCATGCAAGCCAGAGGTAAATAAGGCTAGAAAATGAACATAATTCCTTTTTTATATTCTTTGTAACAATCCCTGTAAAGGGGACCCTGCACCTAGAAAATAAGCATGTTTCTAATCTCTTGGGGCTCAGTCTTCTCACTGTTCACTTGTAATGTTGTGTCTTTGTGTTTGCTTCTTACCCTTTCACCATTCTCTCATTCTCTAGTTAGGGACATGGGTGTCGAGAGACAAACATGGAGATGCAGCTGTTTCACCTTCCCATGTACAGCACTCTGCTGAGGGCACCACTTCTCTTTTTTGTCTTTGATGCCCCGTAGCATCATCCATTCTCACCTCATAGCTGGTTTGAAGCTGAAGCAGGTTTCAGTAGCATCTGTTCACTAAAGCAGTTATGCAGCTACTTGGGTGTTTTAATGGCCATAAAACAGAATTACAGTGTGAAAGACCTTTTGGCAGTTTAGTTAAAGGCTTTAGTGGCAGTGGAGATATTTTCATTTATGAAAACTGGCACTCATGAAATGTGTGGGTATACCTTTCCTCTAAATGCCACCACCTTCTACCTTAAAATACTACAGACCACTCATCAGAAGAAACTTCCCCATCTTTGCTGTTTTAGTTTATAGCCCACCATTTCTTAGATTTTGGAGAGGTTCCACAGGGATAATTTTGGTTGTTTAAATGTGAATCAGACCCAAAAGCAACCTCCAGATTTAGTGTAATCCCTGTCAAAATTCCAAAGACATTTTTTACAGAAATAGAAAAAACAATCCTAAAATTCATATGGAACCACAAAAGACTTTAAATAGCCAAAGCAATTTTGAGAAAGAAGAAAGCTGGAGGCATTACACATCCTGATTTCAAACTATATTACAAAGCTACAGTAATCAAAACAAATGGTATTGATGTAAAAACAGATACATAGATCAGTTAAGCGGAAAGAAAGCCCAGGTCAGAAATAAACCTGTGCATATGTGACTAATTAACACCTTGCTGACTGGTCATGAGTACACACATATTTCTGTGTACAAATGTTACTGATTGGTTACTCGATAACTTGTGTCTGCATGTACATTAATTTAAGTAATTTTTAACACCTTGCTGACCAGTCATGATGGAAAAGTAGCTGGCCTCATGGGTGAGTTCTGGTTCAAAATAGCTGGTCAGCAATTAATTTACTACAAAAAAAGCCAAGAATACTTGGGAAAGTATAGTCTCTTCAATAAATAGTGTTAGGAAAACTGGATAGCCACATGCAATGGAATGAAACTGGTTTCCTGTTGTACACCATACACAAAAATCAACTCAAAATGAATTAAATTGTTTAATTTAAGACCCCAAATCATAAGATTGGAATTTCTGTTCATTTCCTGGCATTTATTAAATATCCAATATTTAATATAGGGGTTGAGTAAGCTCCTTGATATGGGTCTTGGCAATGATTTCTTGGATTTGACACCAAAAACGCAGACAATAAGTGGGACTACATCAAATTAAAAATCATCTGCACAGCAAAGGAAACTATCAACAAAATGAAGAGTCAGCCTGTGGAATGGGAGAAAATATTTTCAAATCACATATCTTATAAAGGGTTTATATCTCAAATGTATAAGGAACTTATATAATGCAACAGCAAAAACAACAACAAACCAATCTGATTAAAAAATGGGCAGAGGAACTAATAAACATTTTTCCAAACAATACATCCAAATGGCCAACAGATACATGAAAAGGTGATCAACATCACAAATCATCAGAGAAATACAAATAAAACCACAATGAGATTATCACCTCACACCTGTTAAAATGGCTATCATCAAAAAGATAAAAAGGCAAGAATGTGGAGAACAGAATCCTTGTGCACTGTTGGTGGGATTATAAATTGGTGCAGCCACTATGGAAAACAGTATGGAGTTTTCTTTAAAATTTTCAAATAAAACTACCATATGACCCAGCAATCCCACTCTTGGGTATATATGCAAAGGATCTCTAAGAGATGCATGCACTCCTGTGTTCATTGCAGCATTATTTACAATAGCCAAGATATGGAAACAACCCAAGTGCCTGTCAGTAGATGAGTGGATAAAGATGGGGCCTGTATGTATATATAATGGAATGTCATTCAGCCATGAGGAAAAAGGATATCCTGCATTTGCAAAAACATAGATGGACCAGGAGTGCATTATGCTAGGTGAAATAAGTCAGATAAAGACAAATACTATATATTATTTCTATATGGAATCTAAAGAAGACAAACTCATAGAAACAGACTAGAATGGTCATTACCCAGGGATGGAGAGTAGGGGAAATAGAGAGATGTTGGTCAAAGAGTACAAACTTTCAGTTATGAGTTCTGGGGATCCTAGCGTATAGCATGGTGATTATAGAAAGTTGTTAAGAGAGTAGATCTTAAATGTTCTCACCACAAAAAAGAAATGGCAATTATGTGACATGATGAAGGTGTTAGCTAATGGGTGGTAAAATTATTTTGTAATATGTAAGTTTATCAAGCCAACATGTTGTACACCTTAAACTTATACAATTTATATGTCAATCATATCTCAATAAAGCTGGGGGGGGGGTGTGTGTGTGATGTGAATCACATGTCAGAAAGCCTAGTCTGTCCAGCTGGCAGGTTTGCACACCATTATTGGAGGCTGAGGACCAACATGAGCTGTACTTTGCCTGCGTTGTTAGGCAGATTGTTAGTGGTGATCCTGACAGGAGAGGATCATGTCTACAAATAAATTCTCAGTTGGTGGAATATAGTTTCTATGTGACTTCAAAATGTCAATTTATGATTACCCAGCAGGGGGAGTGGGAGATGGGCTATGGTAGAATTAGGTATTTACTCATCTTAATAGATGAGTAAAATAGAATACAGAAATACTTATTATATTAACTGTGGTTTTTAAGTATGATTTCCAGGATTGTAGAGGTTATATTCTCTAAATAGAATTAATACAAAGTAAAATTTAAAGCTAGAGAGAAGCAACAGATTCCTTAGGAGTAATTTTCTTTCTTTAAATAACTGTTTCTTCCAAAGCACTTTTTTGGGAGGGATACAAATTGTGAATCCTGAAACTAATGTGTTTGGCATTCATTCCTGAAGAAGGTACTTCTGAGTCTTCGTTTACTGAGAAATTTGAGCCTCAGAAAAATTTTAGTCCTTGATAACTTGCTATCTGGTGAAGAGACTGTAATTGTCACTGTCTCTGGGTTGGTAATCTTTCCTTTGGAAAATGTGTAATCCTGTACTTCAAACAAACTAGATTCATTGCAGATGTGGCTGTAAGGAAAAAACCTTCAACCCTTTGCTTTCCTACTTTCCTTTCTCTTGCTGAAGCTGTCTGGCCTACTGCACTGTAATTACACTGCTGCCCACGTGAACCATTTTTAAATCATTATTTTCAATCTTTTAAAAATATTTTTAATTTTTATTTAAAAACATTTAATTTTTGTCAATGTGATGGGTTAAGATTGGAATTTCTGTTTATTGGCATTTATTAAATGTTTTTGAATTATATTGTTTATCTTTGCCTATTTTTGAATTATATTGCTTAACTTAAAAAATTTTTTAAACCTCTTTGCTGTACATGTTGCATATATTTTCTTTGCATTTTAACTTTGTTCATGGTGTCTAATCCCATAATTGCTGTTTTTTTGTTTTTGTTTTTAACCTTGATGTAATTATATCTGGAACTTTTTATTTATGATTTATAAGTTTCCTGTTTTCCTTAAGAAGTACTTATTATCTGAAAATTCATATCTCCTCCTATTTTTAAAAATACCTTTATTTTTTATATTTAGATATTTCTTCCATTTAATTTTTGTTGTTTTAAAATTAATATTGATTAAGCATCTCCTATCTATAAGGTCCTGGGCTCTGAACTGGGATGAGTAAAACAGACATGGTCCATGCACTAATGGGGATTATAGTGGCAGAGTCAGGCAATAAATAAGTAGCCAAACAAATAAACATTTAATTTTTATATGTGCTCATGAAACAAACAGTGATGAGGAATACCTTGCAGGCCAGGGACACAAGCTTAAATTATGCTGCGTTGTGAAGGGATATATAGAATTTAGTCTTGCAAAGAGAGAGGGGGAAAAAAATGCAACTGTAGCATACGTCAGAGTTGGTTAGCAGTGTCTACGGCCATACCAACGAGCCTGATCTCGTCCAACCTTGGAAGCTGAGCGGGGTTAGTACTTGGATGGGAAGGTTGGTTAGCAGAGAATTGGATTTGGGATGAGATGATTGCCTGGACGTAACGGATCCTTTCAGGTCTTGGTAAGAAGCCTTGGTTTTCATATAAGTGCAGTAGGAAGCTGTTCAGGGTGGTGGGTAGCAAGAGTTTTATGACTGAAGAGAATTTTGTGCTGTTGATATGGAGGGTATGGATGGGAGCAGAGAGACTAATTTGGCTGCTACTACAATAGGTTTGACCAAAGATGAGGTAGCTTAGACAAGTGAAATGGTTAATTTTATGTGTCAGTTTGCCCAGGCTGTGTAACCCAGATATGTGGTCAAACATTATTCTGGATGTTTCTTTGTGGGTATTTCTTGAATGAAATTAACATTTTAATCAGTGGATTCTGAGTAAAGCAGATTGCCCTCCATAATGCTGGTGGGTTTCATCGAATCAGTTGAAGGCATGAATAGAAGGAACTGATCTCCCCTGAGAAAGAGGGAATTCAGCAGATGGTAGTCAAACTTGAATTGCAACTTCAGCTCTCCCCTAGTCTCCAGCCTGCTGGGCCACCCTGCAGATTTTCAACTTGCCAGCCTCCACAATCACATGAGCCAATTCCTAAAAAGAAGGGGAAAAAAGTATTTCTATATATGCACACACATTAGTTCTGTTTCTCTGGAGAACCCTGACGAATACAACAGAGGTGGTGGCAGTGGAAATCAGAGAAGTGAGCATATTTTTGAGGAAGAAACAACAGGACTCACTAAGAGGAATAAATTGTAATTGAGTGGATGGTGCTGCCATTTACTGAGGGGAAGGTAACAGAGAATAGCCAATTTAAGGAGAAATTCAAGGGTTTGGTGTAGGACCTGTTTAGTTTGAGGTGCCAATGAGATCTGAGTTGAAGGGTTGAGGGCACAAATTGGAGATATGATTCTGGAACTCAACAGTGTAGAGAGAAGGGCAGCAGATTTAAGGCTGAGTACTGGAGAACCCAATGTTTAGAAAAAGACTAACAAGGAGTGAGCAGAAAACTAGGAGGGAGAACCAAGAGGGCGTGGCACCCTGGAAGACAAGAGAGGAGTGTTGCTAGAGCAGAAGGGGGTAGCTGACAACATCAGACACTACTGAATCGTCCAGTAAGATGAATGTTAAAAAGAAGCAACTGTTAGATTTTACAGCTTACAAATGAGTGGTCACATTTGCTAAAGCAAAGTTGATAGAGTAGCAGGAACAAAGTCGAGAATGGAGTGGGCTAAGGAGTAAACTGGAGATGAGAAAGTGAAGAGCCCACCTTGGGAACTCTTTGGCCAAGATGTGCAGTGATGGGGAACAGTAAAACTAGGGGAGGGGTAGTTGAGGGCTTTGGGGTCAAGAGAGGTATTTCTTTTTTACTTTTTAAGATAGATGATAGGAGGGCATGTTTATATGCTGATGGAGATGATCCAGTAAAATGGAAGATTGATGACAAGGAGAGAGAGGGTGTAACTGAAGGAACAGGGCCTTGGGAAAATGAAACAGAGCTGTGTCTCAGAAAACACATACTTGTCTTTGTAGATGGTAGTCACAAGATAGTGGGGAGGGAAGGAAAAGAGCACAGCTGCAGGCAGGTGTGCATATTTGCTGCTGAGGATGAAAGAGCTCCCATCTGATGGGTTTTTGTTCTCACCATGATTAAAAGGAATGGAGTAGTAGGAAGGAAGTTTGAGGTAGGAGTTAGAGTGGAAAAGAAAGCTAACTCAAGAAGCAAAATCTCTAGTGTCGAGAGCCCATTTGAGGGTTGAGACTGATTTAAAAGGACACTAGTCTATCTTTGTTTTCCCAGGCTAAATATTTTGCCGCTTGGCTGCAGCTGTGGAGAAAGAACAACATTGAGTTAGAGTATGACAAGCAGGACAGAGAGGGAAGAATTTTAACAGGAGTGGTTAAAGTGATAGATGGAATTTCTGTTTGATGAAAAGGGTACTGCTGGATAATTAGAGACAAGAACTTGTGGTAAAGGACTTGAGCAAGTAATCTGTATGGATGAGAGGTTATATACATGGAGTGAGGTAAGGAGTCCAAGTGTGTTATTTTTCAGAAGTTGTTGTGTCCCAAACCTTTATTGAGCAGTCTATCTTTTCTTCACTGCCTTTACTTCCCACTGTTCCCATATATTAAATTTCCATATAATTCTTGGAGCCCTCTTTGGCTCTGTGTTCTGTTCACCACATCTCTTTGCCTTTTGCTTTGAGGGCACACACTGCTTTACTGTGGGGCAGAGCAGTGTCCTTCATGTACATGTGCTGTAGTTTCTCCGGATCTACCACCCACAGTGGAGTTGCTTGGTAAGACATAATGTGTTCATCCTCAGTGTCATTAACTATTGCCAAATTGTCCTCCAAGATGCTTGTAGCATTTTACATTCCTACAAGCAATACATGAGTTTCTATGTCTCTACATTTGTACAAATACTTGAGGTTTTCCAATTTGATCATTGAATTTTGGGAGAGGATTTGGTTGACCACCTCTCTTCCATCATGCAGGAAGTCAGAAGTCTCAAGGTTTTAATTTTTTTTTTTTAATATACCTTTTTTATTGATTTCAGAGAGAGGAAGGGAGAAGGGGGGGGAGAGAGAAAGAGAGAAAGATCAATGATGAGAGAGTAATTGATTGGCTGCCTCCTGCACATCCCTTGCTGGGGATCGAGCCTGCAACCCAGGCATGTGCCCTGACTGGGCATTGAACCTCGATCTCCAGAATCCTAGGTCGATGCTCAACCACTGAGCCATGCCCAGCCGGGCTCAAGGTTTTAATTTTAATGCAGTCTGATTAATCTGTCTTCCTGCCTCCACAACCCCCACCCCCTTTGTGGCTTTTCTGTTGTGTCTCTTATTTAAATAATCTTTCCCTACCCTAATGTCATAGACATTGTTGCTGATATTGTCTTTTAATAAGTTCTAAAGTTTTGCGTTTCATAGTTAGGTCTTTAAGCCATGTAGAATTTATTTTGTGTAGGTTGTAAGCTAAGTAAAGATCAAATTTTGCTTTTTCATGGCTGTAACCAATTTTCTTTTCACTTTCTCCCATTAGCTTTCTCAGTATAAACTAAATTCCTGTATAACATGTGGACCCACATATAGAGCTCTTCATTCTCTTCCATTGGTCTGTTTATCCCTGTACCAACACCACACTATTTTAATTACTACAAGTTTATGATTAACCATAATGTTTAATAAGATACATCCCACCCACTTTGTTTTTGAGGACTGTCTTGACTATTCTTGGTCTTTTTCTCTCCCTATGAATTCTAGGATCAAATTGCCAAATCTCCTCAAAAGGCATGTTAGGGTTTTGGTGGGAATTGCATGTAATTTATAATTAATTGGGGTAAAAGTTGTACATTATTGAATCTTCTTATCCACTAACATGATTTCTATTTATTTAGGTCACTTTTAAGATTTTTAAATTTTATCTCCATAGAAATCTTCTATCTCTTTAAAAAATTTAGCATGGGTAACGTATGGTTATCAAGGCTATCAAAAACACATCTATTTTTAAAATTATGTTTTACAGGTTTTTGTTGTTTGTAAAATGAGTGCTATTGATTTCTATACATACATGCATAGTAATTGGTGTGTGTTTTTTTCCTCCCTAGTCTTTGATCAAGTTTAATAATTTGATATTTTGTTTGAATGTCTTCCCTTTGCTTTGGATTTACAAAGTTATACATAATACATTTCTTTTAATCATTCATATCTATGATTATACCCTTTTTTTATTCCTAATATTATATAGTTTTGTTTCTCTTTTCCTTTTTTTTTCCTATTAGATATCTTTTATTTTACTCGTATTTTCAAAGAGCCAGCTTTTGACTTCACTTATTTTTTTCTAATCACTTATTTTCTTAAACTTCATTAATTTAAGCTCATAAATTCCTCTTCTCTTTTTACAGTAATTCTCTAAACAAAAACACTTTTATTATTATCATGTGTAAGCCAGAAGTTTTATCTTGCTGCTCCAGCCTTTCTCATGGGAGCAGTCGCATGATGTTCTGAGTCATCTGCAGTGACTGTCCTGAGTGTCTCCACATGTCCATGTTTGGAAATTGAATGCCTCAGTTCTGCTTGGGCTCTAATAGCAGCCATTTACTTCTATTCCATTTTGTGTTTATACAGGAGACAGTTTAGTCTGGGTCATTTCTCATCTTCCTATGTTGCTGCTGAGGTGGAATCCAGTTAAAGAACTAAGAGCTATGAGAATGAGAGGGGCCAAGTAATCACAGATGATAGATCCCCAAACCTAATTAAAAACTATTCTTTATTATCAGGAGAATTAAATTGGAAGATTATATTTAAATTATCTAATTTAATTTACCCAATGCTTTATGGTTTTTTTCTGTTGATGTCTCAGGATGTGGTTAGCAATGAACCAAGGTTTATAACTGACAAGTCTGAGTGAAAACCCTCCTTATAAACAATTAAGTTTAATGACCAGTTTGATGTATTTATTCTGATTACACCCAAACCCTACTGGTTACATAGACAAGTAAAAGTTGTTTTGGTAAATTAAAATATTTGAGGATACATGATAAACCAGTCTCTCAGCTATTTCTCCAGTATTCATGTATAACTTGAACTTGGCTTACTGGGATTCAAGGATTTAGTTCTGTTGTATTGCAGGTTCTGCTTATGGTCATGCCATATATTTCTCGAAAGTGATTGAGAAATCTTTCCTGACTTGATGTTGTTTGAATGTCCCTGCAGTTTGCCCTCATTGTAGAAGTCTACCTTACATGTGTGCCAACACATGATACATTTACCCAGTAGACAAACAGGTCTGGATCAAGTAGGCTTTCTGGCAGTCAGCAGAGTAAGTAATTAACAAAGTTTGTACCAAACAGGGAACAATGACTTAAAGCCAGAATTCAAGGCCTCAGTATAAATGTTTATATTGTATGTAATCTAGTTCATAATTCATCTTCTAAATATTTGTAGTTGTTACTTGAGACAAACAGAATGGTTTTCTACTTTTTTTGCTATCATACCACACTGCCAGAATAATAATGAGAACTCAAATATAGAGTGCTTAGTGTCTGCCAGATACTGTGCTAAGAGATTTTCACACACTTATTTATTTTCTTAACAGTCTCATGAGGTAGGACTTCTTTCATCCCCATTTTTCAGTTAAGGAATCTGAGGCACAGCATGATTAAGTAACCACCCCAAGGTCACACAGCTGGTGAGACGTGGCCTGGAGACTCAGACCTGATCTATCTGATGCCCAAGCCTGTTTTCATGACAACCCCACTGTATTCGTACGCTAGAGGGTGTAATCTGGAACTGGAAGTGATGACTGAGAAATCTTTATTAAAAGATTGAAATAATCAATAAAACCGCGATTCAACTAAAAGTACATTCCTGTGTGTTGAAATATTGAATTTTAGATTTTTAAACTTATAAGTGAACAGCCTGCAGGTCAGGCAAAGATGATTCTTAAAAAGAAAGAGAGTAACTGAGTTTCTGACTCAGGTCTCTCCGTGTTAAAGTTCTTGTTAGACTAGTTTTCCCTATCTTAGTGGTCTTTAGCAGAAGAACTATTGGCATGTTCCTTAATTATCTTATATTTGCATTTCAAACATTTGATTGTTTGTCTCGCAGATTTTTCCTGCTAGAGGCCATTAGTGATCGTTATTAAATGAAACTGTCTAAGGATTTCACAATTATGTTTGGATTTAACAAGCCTCCTTTTTCTACATCAAAAAGGCACACAGTTATTTTTAATATTAAAATATGCCTGATCTAGGCATAAAACACCAAATAAAATAACATTAAGCTTCAGTCTTTAACTGTAAACCTAAGGCAGAGCACTGGCCTGTGAATTTGGAGGTCAGGAACTTGCTCCCTGCTTGGGACTCCAAATAAATGATTGACTTTCTCTGAGCCTCATTGAGGAAGCTGAAAAATGAAACTGTAAATAATTCTTGTTTCCATGCAGTTCTTCACACCTCTTATTCCATCAAAGGATGACTCTGGATTTGCTGGTAGTTTTTTCATGAGACTGTTACTTAGGAGAAAGATAGGAGATAGAGAGAAAGATAAGCTGGAACCTGTGACAGATCTTTTTATTTTTCTTTAAGTTGTCTTGCAAGATGCCTTCTCCTTAATGTAAGATAGTTTTTCATCCTGGAGTCTTGCACATAATGCATCTGGTGGTGACATTTATCCAGGAAAGTCCTAGGGATTGTTAAAAGGATAGCAGCAGCACTCTCCTTTAATTTCATGTTCCTGTGTACAGCGAATTTTGCACACATTCAACCAACATTTATTAACATCTACCATATAGATGTTATTTTTTAAGAAAAACAACAACAAACCTCCTCCCTGTGTAATTTGGTTGAATTGGATTGTCCAGCTCCACCAGAAACCATATGGTGAAGTGAAGTGATGCTTTTGAGTGCTAAACTATAACTGATGAGTTATAGTGGATGGCTCAGTTTTACTGTGGTTTATCGAGATGCAGTTAGGAATGTTTAACCAAGAATTCCACTAGCTAATTATTTACAATAATACCATGAATCTATAGTCAATCAGTACAGATTCTTTTTCTACAAAGGCTGAGTCCTTATTGCTGAGTCATTTTAAAATTGAAACAAGCTTCTTTTTTCTTCTTTTTTTAAATATATCTTTATTGATTTCAGAGAGAGGAAGGGAGAGAGAGAGAGATAGAAACATCAATGATGAGAGAGTCATTGATCGGCTGCAGCCTGCAACAAGGGCATGTGCCCTGACCGGGAATCGAACCCCGATCGCCTGGATCCCAGGTCGACGTTCAACCGCTGAGCCACGCCCGGCCAGGCGAAACAAGCTTCTTAACAACAGGCTTCTAGCAATACTGATAATATTCACTATGATTGCAAAAATGTATTGAACATTTACTCTGTGCTAGGTGTTGTTCTAAACACTTTACATGTCCTAACTAACCTTATTCTCACAACCTAATGGGGTAAGTTCTATTACCCTTATTTTATAGATGAAAAAAGTGAGGCACAGAGATGCATGAGGTAGCCTGCCAGTGTCACCCAGCTAGTAGGTGAAGTGCCAGATCTGCAAAGCCCACACTCTGAACCAACTAAAAATTAGCCAGCTGGGACCATAGAAAGTATTTTTGTAAATGGAAGGGAGACGTAGATAGAACATCATCCTTTTAGCAAAAAAAAAAAAAATTATTTTAGGAAATTTTGCCTGAAATATAAAAATAATCCTGCAGTTAATAATTGTTTCCTTTTTTCTTTTTGCTTAGTTGTCAGTTTTTCTATAATGGCTTCATACCTCCTCTTTCCCCCTCTCCAAATCTCTCCTTGGCATCATCTGACTCATCAGTTATCTGTCACTTCTGTTTTTCTGAGTGCAGACAGCCCTCCTGGAACCTCCACTTGTTCACTTCACTCAGAGCTTGTCGCCTTTCAGGCCTGCTTGTTCTGTCTCTCTCTGTCTTATCGGAGGCTTTCCTACCTGTCTGGTGGTACTTCGATATCTGTTCTCATGTGAGGCTGATTGGAATATGGGTGTAGGGAAGGGGTAGCGGCTCCGGCAGTGTGGGCTTACCTGCACTATGATTGAGTAGGGACTCAGCCATGTCTTTTGGGGGCTGTGTCTCCTGATGTGATGCCATGAGAAGTACACAACATGTCATCTGAGATATATTCTTGACAACAGCTTTAACTTGTATCTGACATGAAGAAGTAGCCAACCAAGTAGATCATGGGCATTTTATAAGACACCTGGCCTGGACTTTTCAAAAACCTCTATCATGGAAGACTGGAACATTTAAAAAAGCATAAAGGGTAGGGGAGCCATTCTCTATTAAAGGAGATTAGAGATGTGGGATGGCCAAATGCAGTGTGCGATCATTTCTTGGATCCTGGATTTTTAAAAATACTACTAAAGTGGAAAGTTTAAACACTCGGGGAAATTTTTAAACACTGGGAATTGTTTGATTTATTATAAAAACATTAATGCTTATTTCTCAGAATTAGACAAAATGTAGTGAAACAGTGAAAACACGATGTTTGTGAGGGCCACTCACTTTATAATTCATTTAACAGAGATCCACTGGGCACCTGCTTTTGTTAGATCCAGACCTCCTCTTAGTCGGCCTTCAGTCCAGTGTGAGAGCATACAAATATTGACAGGTGTTGTTTCTGAAAGGGATTATGATGGTATATAACATGAGCTCCCACCCCAGTGTGGAGAGGAGAGAAAATCAGCTTCTACAGAAAGTGACTTACTTTTCAACTGAGTCTTCTGAAGAAAGACAGGAAGTTCCCTCTCTGCTAAGTGGGGAGCAGGATAGGAGGATAATAGTATGCAGTGAAGGAAGCCAGTGCAAAGCTGCGGCAAGAGAGCATGATAGCGATTCCGCTGCTGGAGGGGTTAGGGTTAGAGACCTGAGCTACAGCAAGTCTCTTTACTCAGAGCTTGTCACCCTTGAATATCAGGCAGGCACTAGGTCCCTTCATCAGGGGACTTATGGGATCAAACTGCCATTTAGAACAGTCACATTGACAATCACTTTGGCTTTGTAGAAATGATCAAAGATTTCAAAGGTTGGTGACTACCAGGAGGTCAGTTAGGAGCTGTTGCAGCAATCTGGGCAAGGGGATGTGACATTTAGACTGAGAGGTGGCAATGGAAACAGAAGTGGACAAAGGCACTTAGTAGGTTAACCGGAAGTCTGGATAGATCCTTAGACTGGTTGGATGGCGACTGAGAGAATGAGAAGGCTAGGATTACTCCTAAGCTGCTTTCTTGAGGACACGGATGGGTGGTGTGATCCTGGAGGAGGACCAGGGTTTTTTTGTTTGTCTTAGAGGAAGAGGATAGGAAAACACTTCAGTTTTGGATATGCTGAATTTAAGGCGTTTGTGATACCTGCAAGAGTGGGTATTCAGAAAGAAGACTGAAATGTGTGGGTCTGGAGCTCAGAGTGAGGTTTGGGCAAGATTAGGGAGTTGTTGGCATAAAGATGGTATTTAGAGAGAGAGTACAGCTCACCCCTGGGGAGAGCTTTTAAACTGGTAAGAAGACGGTGTATTTGAATGGCCTGGTAAAGAGGGACGGTCTAGAAAGTGGGAAGAGAAGGGGAGGCCAGGGGGCTTCAAGACCAGGGTATTGGGGAGCAGGCTCTGAGGCTATGAAGAGGTCAAGCAAAGAGAGAATTGAAAAAGCCCCACGAGATTTCTGTGTGTGAGGGTCATGGGTACCTTAACAGATGCTATTTCACTGGAACATGGAGAGCTGTTGGGAAAGACTTGATCAAATGTACTCTGAGGTGGTGGGGAGGTAACAACACAGAGCAGGCATAGGGAACACGTGAAGTTTGCACAGGAGATGAGAGTGTAATATTGGTAGGGGGATGGAGTCAAAGAAGGGTTTATTCATATATTTTTAAATATAAAAGTGTTTAAATGCTAAGAGTCATGAACCTGTGGGGAAGGGGAGATTGAAAATACAGGGGTGGGGGGGGATGATCATTGATTGGGCTGGATCCTACAGAAGGCAGGAGGATTGACTTGAGCAAGCATAACATTCACTTCTTTTGTAACAGGGAGGGAGGAGGAAAGCTTGGAAGCATAGAGGAAGGTAATGACTCAATGGAAGTTTAAAATGAATACTTAAAAGCAAAACCATTCGGTGATTTTGAAAGTAAGTGAATAAAAATTTGTACCTTCAAATAGTATTCCTGTGGAGCTGAAGACATGGCACGTGCTTTTGTGGAGCAAAGCACCACTCCATGGATGTACCCAGGACTGCTGCAGGCTGCTGGCAGGCTCCTGTGCTCCGGGACACTCCCAGTGCTGGGCACTGGGTCTGAGGGTTAGGAGGTAGTTGGGAGAGGGAAGAGAGTGGTTAATTAAATGCAGTTGAAATAAAAAGCTATTCTAAGTATCATGGGTGTTTAAAGCGATACTTGGCGAATTGTGTTTTCTTTTCTTGTAGACTAATCAGTAACCATTATTTTGCTGCATGGAAAGACCAGATAACCTACCAAATAGTAGTTAGCTTATAAGCAAATGTTCCCCAGCAGGAAGTGTGGCAGCCATTCAGGAGTTTCCTCTCTTTGCCAAGGCTGAGTACTGAGGTGACACACCTCATTTACTAGGGTGGCTGCAGGAGGAAGTGACCCAATTAGAACAAATGGTAACTATAGGAACTTTCTGGTCTTCTGATTTACAGGGTCAGTGCCTCAAATTACTTCTCTTTACCTGATTGAAATGGATTAGTTATGACTTGTTACCAGAGTTAGAGAAAAACAAAAATTATATTAGGATGTGGATTTGCATGTCACCCCTCCGTTCCCTTTCAAAAAAATCTTTTAAGTTACTCTTTTTAAAAATATATATATCTTTACTGATTTCAGAGAGAGGAAGGGAGAGGGAGAGAGAGGAGGATAGAAACATCAGTGATGAGAGAGAGTCATTGATCAGCTGCCTCCTGCACACCCCCTACTGGGGATCGAGCCTGCAACCCTGGCATGTGCCCTGACTGGGAATCAAACCATGATTTTCAGGATCATAGGTCAGTGGTCAACCGCTGAGCCACGCCAGCCAGGCTTTAGGTTATTCTTTAAAAATCTCTCAGCTTATCCTCATCCTACAACGTTCTCCTCCCCAAGTGGATTACACTTTGTCAGCCTTTTAAGAGCTTCCTTCCAGTTTCACATCTCTGTCATAGTCACACAAAGTGCTCTGGTATGTTGTCGTTTCAGAGTGCGGTAAACGACCCTGTTCATATCCTAGGCTGGATGCGATATTTGTTTCCAATATTCCACTAAAGGCCACTTTTCCCCCTAGTGGTTCTATGTTTCTAGAATGCACAGAGTCGCTTCCCTTCAGATGTTTTAAAAAACATAAAAATCTTGTAATCTGTCACTAGCCCATGTAGTCTGCGACTTCGCTCCTTCCTCCGTGAATGTTTTCTTTGTTTCCTGCTGTCCAGTGTTTATCAATCTAGCACCAGTTTCCCTCTCAGTGTATGGCTCTCCTGCACTGGCTGTTAACCTTTGATGTGGAACTCTGTCAAGTGTGTGCTGAAATTCCACGATCACTGCCACTCCTTTTATTGAACTTGTCGGAACCATCCTCTGAGGGATTTGCTGCGTGTTACCTGAGGATGACTTGCCATGCCTGAAAGCTTGTTGACTGTGCCTAATCAAAGTGTGCTCAACAGGTTATCAAAGAAGGGCCCTTAGTTTTCAGTGATTACATGACTATTGAATTGTAAGTCTGCAGTGAAATCCTAGGAAGGCAGCAGAAATAACAAAAATTGCCATCTAAGAGCAGAAGGAACGTAGAGTTTTTAAAAATACATATTTTATTGATTCAGAGAGAGGAAAGGAGAGGGAGAGAGAGATAGAAACATTAACGATGAGAGAGGGTCATTGATCTGCTGCCTCCTGCACATCCCCGACTGGGGATTGAGCTGCAACCTGGGCATGTGCCCTGAATGAGAATCAAACGGTGATCTCCTGGATCATAGGTCGATGCTCAACCCCTGAGCTATGCTGGCAGGGCCAAATGTAGGGTTTTAAGATTCATGAACTACATTATTTCTTATTGCCCTTAGATTCATGCTAAGATTATTAGATGCTAATAAGTAATAGTCTTTGCACATTGTCAGTGAGGGCAGTAGAGCAAAAAATTACTGAACGAGCTCTGTATGAATCCTAATATTGCTGACATTGTCATCATAGCCATATCAGAACAGCTTCCACTGTTGCCTCCTGACAGTGTCTTGGTCACTGTGCTAAGAACTTTGTATACATGATCTCATTCAAGTGCCTCAGCAGATATGTTTTGAGCATCTACTATATTCCAGGTACCATGGTAAGTACTGGGAACATTATACTCACTACTGTTCAGGAATTTATAGTTTAGTAGGAGATCTTAGGAAGACAATCAGGAGTCCCATTAGAGCATGATAGTGCTGGGTGCCTTGGGAATAGGGAATGATTTTCTAGCACGTTCATTTTCCTTTAGCAGATTGTATTTCCATAGAAACACAGTATAACACAGTGTGGATAAGGCACAATTAAGCTTTAATGTCACCTAGACCCATTGCGGGGAAGGAGGTGGTGCAACTTAGCAGTAGAGGGTTGTAGGAGCCTCAGTGCATCACTCCACTGGGCACTCTAGTGGACTTCAGCACAGACTAATGGCTGAGAGGGGGCAGCTGTCAGGACAGCTGAACCCTTCCTTGTCCGGCCACAGGAGAGAGGGGGCCTGCATCAGTAGGGTCCATAGTACAGAGCAGTGGCCCTGCCTTAGGCTGTCCTAGAGAGATGTCCATCTTGCCTTCTCTCTGGATGGAGTCTGGACCCTTATCCAGACGTCAGGAACGTTGGGGGACTGTCGGAAATTCAAGACTGGGACTCACAAGGCAAACATAAAACTCATCTTTTTCAGACACATAGGCAATAAAAGCTGAACACCTCTTGCATGTCAGGCATGGCATTGGTGCCTACAGTCAGAGTGCTGTGTTGTCACGTTGTATCAGCCAGCTTTATAGAGAGAGCTTTAACAGTTTAGGAGTCCTGAGTGCACACCACAATGAGGGCAGGGACCGGTGGGGAAGGGATTCTCAGGAGCTCCTTACTTGCCACAGCGTACAGGTATGTTGCAGTGGCAGAGGGCAGCCTAGCCTGATTTCAGGGAGCTAGAGAGGGCTTTCCAGAAGAGATGACATCCAAGTTGTGAAAAATAAATTGTGAAAAACAAATAAGTTGTGACTTTTGAGATCGGTACAGCAAAATTTCCTAGAATTAGATCTATTTCTATTTGATGCAAAGGTACAGAAGAGAGAGGGGTTAGGAAACTGTTGCCTTTGCCTTTCCCTCTGTGTTGACATTTGCACTTATGGTGCAAAAGCAAAGGTGGGTAAAACTGCTGGCACCTTAGCACGAATCAAGGCAGTGGCTCTAAGCTGTAGTCATTCTATTCTTCATTGCCACAAAGCACCTGCAGTTAAAAAAATAATGCAGTTTCACTTATTGAAGCAGTAAACATCATTTTTTATTAAATCTCATCCCTGAGTACACACATCTTTTCATTATGCAGGAGGAAATGGGAAGTGCATATAAAGAATGGCTGTCTCATACCACGGTATGTGAGTTGCATAATTGCTGGCTGGCTCTGGCCACCGGGAAGGTTGGGTTTTTTTGGTTGGTAGGTGGGCCTCTGAGTTGAGATGTCACTGCATTGTTGTGGCCTGTGTGTCACCTCTTGTGAAGCCTGCCCTCAAGTTGCCACCTCTTTTCCCCTAACATCCACAGTCTGGGTAAGTGCTCATATACTACTTGTTGTGCATCTTTATAGAGCATCTTGTATTTTGTACGGTACATATTTTCAGGTATGTTTTACAACTTTGTTAGTGTAGAGAACATATTTTACTGATGTCTGTATCTTCAGCTCTAATCATAGTACTTGGCATCTAGTGAGAAATATATACTTTGGGGATGGATGGATGGGTGAATATAAATAAGACAGGCATTTGACTTATATCAAAATTTTAGAGAAATTTCATTATGAAAGCATTAAACAAACATGTTATTTTTGTATTTGTAGTTTCCAGCTGGTAATGTTGCTGGATGGCTGAATTCCAAGTCAGAGGTGGGATGGGGATACTATTAAAAAAGCTCTTGAATTTTTTAAAAATTGTAGATCTAGCTAAATCATTTATTTTCCTTTTGTAAGAGGAAAAATCCGTGCTACCAAAATCTAGAAATTCATACAAATGCACACATGCTGGCTTTCCCTGGGGAGAAGTGTAATTCTGTGGAGCATTGCAGTAAAAAACCTGAAGTCAGCTAGCTAGGATCTTCATCTACTCAGCAAAAATGTATTAAACGCCTGTTAGGTGCTAGGAGCAGCCCTGATCGTCACTCTTTGGGACAAAAAAACAAAATATAAAAACAACAAAGAACCAGTTGTAGATGTCACCAAAGAAGAACAAGGCAGTAAAATTAGTTGGAGGAGAAACAGGGCAGAGACAGTTTTCTTAGGACATTAAACATGTGTCCAAACAAACTGGGCGCCTATAATCTGAAGTCCACAAAATAGTCTCTTATATTGTTGAGTTCTGAGCATAACTGAGTTTTAAAATTCTGCCCTACGTTGCTTTGCTTTACAGGTATTACTGTGCTATGTTTTATTTTTCATTGAATAAATTATCACTATTTCTTCCTCAACTCTCTTGCTAGGGGCAGCTTGCAGTAGGTCACAGATCCTTAGTCTCTGCTTCTTCAGAAGCCATGACCCAGACACCTCTTGTCTCAGGCATCTCCTCCTCCCTCCCCTGGCTGGGCCCCCATTTCCCCCAAAACTGAGGCTCTGTGAGTGGGATCCTGGCCCACACAGATTTACCAGAGCAGGGGAGTTGGAAGCCATGATATATGATATGAGGAAGGAGTGGTGGGTGTCAGGCTTTCTGGGGACAAGTGAGGCTCCTTGGTGCTGCCTTATTGGTCTGCTTTTGGAGGAAGAGGAGTCTGACTGAAACATCCTGTCACAGTCACTCAGGTGGGAGTTCAGCGCCCAACTCATGCAGTCAGTGACTGAAGCCATTGGAGAGCATTGAGACTCACCATGACTCTTGGTCTTCCTTCAGCACCTCCCAGAGGCTGGAACAGGATAGTGCCACACGGGTTCCAGTGGCCAGGCGAGGTATGTAAATGGGCTGAGCACATGCCTGCCTTGCAGGAGAGGTGAGGCATGAACCATGGCTAAGAAATCAAGCTGAGGCCAATGGCCAGAGGTCCTGGAGGTGAAAGATGGACTGGGAGGCAGAGTCCCGGAGTTTATGCTTGGCCTACCCATGCTGCATGCACCTTTTCCGGGAACCCTGGCTTGAGAGTGGATGGCAGGGGCCTCTTCCCCAACTTGTGGCTTGCCAGCCATTGCCCTTCACTCTTTTTTTTTTTTAAATGTATCTTTATTGATTTCAGAGAGAGGAAAGGAGAGGGAGAGAGAGACAGAAACATCAATGATGAGAGAGTCATTGGGGATCGAGCCCGCAGCCCAGGCATGTGCCCTGACCGGGAATCGAACCTCGATCTCCTGGATCTTAGGTTGATGCTCAACCACTGAGCCACGCCTGGCCGGGCAGCCCTTCACTCTTCTTTTTGACTCTAGAAGTATTCCTAAAACTAGAAAGTGACTATCCAGGCTGACTGACCAGAGTATCAGGTTATACAGAACATGAACTCTGGCCTTGGGAGACATCCTTATCACATCCTCAGGAAGTAGAGACACAGCCTGGGTAATGACATCTGTTCTCCAACATGTGTGGATGCAGTTACAGTTTGTATTATTATGAATTATTTTTATATCTGTTTTGCATCTGACCTTTGGGGCCCAGGCAAAGGTTTTGCACAGTAGAGGCAGAAGGAGATCCAAAAAGGAATGAGCTGTTGGAAGTCCCAGGGCAGCATAGTTCCAGGGCATAGAAGGGCATGACCGGAGTTAGCAGGGGAGGCTCAGAGCAGACCCACTGCGCAGCGTGGGGCAGTTCCCAGAGGGGAGGGGCAACGGCCAGATTGCAAAGAATAAGTGGGAAAAGAGCTGGGATTCAAACCCTAAGAATTTGGCAGTTTGATGGTGAAGGAAAAAATTAATTATGGTTGTGGTGATTTTAGGATGGTGGGGGCAAAAAATGAGTTTGGGCGTAAGGTTAATAAGCCAGTGGTAGGGAGAGGGGGATAGAAATAGTAACACGGGGACTCAGCGTGGGTGTTATTGATAAGGGGAAGGAAGATGCCAGTGAAAGCTTAGTTTTATTTAGTTAGTTGATTTTCTCCTGGGGGATATATCAGTTTTCTTAATGACAACTCTATGCCTCATGCAATGGTAATTTTTAAGGACTCATTTACAAGGTTTGTCCTAATGTCACTATAATTCATTAAAACTCATAGATTCCAAAATTAGGATCTATAGGGACACCCTCTATGAGGCATTTGACAGTCTCAGTGCCTCCCCACCCACGTCTACCCTTCTGACCAACTTCCTCTCCTGACAACCAAGGACAGTACTATTGTTGTTTTTGTCCCTCAATAAATGAATATCTCACAGATACAAAATATATGTTGTGTTCCACTTAAATTAATTGGAATGCAGAGCCAGACACTTTATCTTGCTTTCTTGCCTTGGCCCAGGGACTAGGGAAGCCAGCAGAGATGGGAGTTTGCCCCTTCGGGGCTTGGGGTGGTGGCAGTGCAGGTAAAGGGGCTGGGAGGCACTAAGCCTGTGCTGTGACTTTGACAGGCACCCAGGTGAGTTTGAAATGGGAAGTGATGCTAGTTTTTCTTTGAACTCGTTTTTGGATGTTAATGGCACTCACCAGTTGGATTGATTGGGTTTGGGGACTATTGTGTGGAATATCCATAAATGATAGCATACCCATGGTCATTGCTTTTGTAGAATATACTCATTTTTAGTCTCCTCCTTCCCAGTCCTCCTCCTGAGTGTATCCAGTGGTATGACATTTTTCAAGTGGTTTCTTCTTGGTTGGTTGTCTTGGTAGGAAGAGGATTCAGACCCACGTGATCTAGAGGGGAAATGAACACTAAGTCAGTGGTGGTTATGCATCAAGCACAGCCTTGGAGGGGGCTGGTGGGCATGGCAACCTCTAGAGTTCAGGAGATATGTATTCAGTTTCTTTTGGTGGAACACTTAATATATATTTTGTATCTGTGAGATATTCATATATTGAGGAACAAAAACGAAAACAGTACTGTGCTTGGTTGGCAGGAGAGAAGGTTGGTCAAAAGGGTAGACTTGGGTGGGGAGGCACTGAGACTGTGTCAGATACCTCATAGAGGGTGTCCCTTCAGACTTAACTACCACCTGTGGTGTGCCAGGGACCTAGGTGTGATGCTGGGGCTAGAGAGGCTAAGATAGGTCTTACCCTCAGGGTGAACAGCCTGGGGAGGGAGATGGCCCAGGAGATAAATAATGCAGTGCTGTGTTATCAACTTTGACGGGAGCTCACAAATGGAGGAACTGCGTGGGGTTAGTACTCTACCTGAACTTCATCTTTTTTTTTTTAAATTTCTTTTTAATTTAGAATGCTAGGAATTTTTTAAAACTATTTCGCTTAAACCTATATTTTGAAAATTTCAGATTTGATTAGTAATTTGAGAAGCGAAGGTATCGGTAAATAATACCTGCTTTTCACTTCGATTCAAGATGCTGACATATCTCATTCATGAATCACACAGTTGTGATTATCTGGGTAATTGTCTCACTTGGTGATATAGATGATGTCAAAATAAATCTTCATCAGTTTAATTTGTTTTAAGGCTCAACAGTTCTCTCATCCTCAGAATTATATGTACTCAATAGTAAATAATTCTGTAGTGATAGGCTTTAACGTGTCTTGCAGGCTAAGCCCTTTTGGTGGAGCACAAGGGTTTTCGGGAAAGGGCATTTGAGGATAGATGCCCTCTCATACTATTGCTGTAGCCAAACAGCCCACAGAAAAACAAGCTGAAGGGAAATGTTGCTGATTGCATTGTTAGTGAATATACTTTGGTATTCTTTTGGGTTTCCTCAAATAGGTGCATAGAAGGAAACAATACTTGTTTTCTAGATTTGACTTATTTATAGCATTTTAAAAACATCATTGGTTCATGAACTACGACTAAAAGAATTGATTAGAAACAAAATAACTTAAATCAGTTGTTGAAAATTTCATGTTGGTGTTAAACTGGAATAATGTTTTAACTGAACTCTCCGTTTTGGTAGCATCACACATGAGTTATGGAGCATTTCATTTTCAAAATTAACTGAGTCTTAAGAATTAGAGTCTTGAAATGCAGCCCAGTTTTGCAAATAAAAACTTTTAATTGAACTCACCGTTGTTTAATTACACCTGTCAGCTCTTGCCACTTTCACCACTGGTGTGGAATTTAGGTGCCTAAGGTTTGTGAGGATCCGTCAGTGGCTTAAAACATACAGAATGTGACTGCAAAGTAATGACATTGCAGCAGCTTATAGAAGTCATGCAGTTTTATTTTGTGGTCACATGTCACATTGCTGTAATGCTGTGGAATATATGTCCCACTTGTGCTAATATTATCATTTTATTTTTACATGGGAAATACATGTTAACACTACTTGAGACCTTGCTTAATCTGGTTTATATTTTGCAAAGAGGTCAACTCTGAACTTTCAAGGTAGCATTTAATTTTGCTTCGTTGTTTAATGAGTATTATGAAAAAAATAAAAACTCTGTGCAGTTGCTGATGCATTGGCTTTTGATGTACCTGTGAAATAGCTTGTATTTTATTTGGTTTGGATTTCATGTATGTGTGTGGGTTCTTGACTGGAGGGTGGGATGGAGGCTGTTGATGGTCTTGGGAGCCATGCTCAGTTGGGCTTGTTCAGTTGTAGTGTTATTTGTTAAGGTTCGTTTCTGGTTTGTTTTCTGCCTTCTAAGCCAGTTGTGGAGTTACCCTGTGTTCAATCTGGTTTTCTAGATTCACTTCCAAGTTTACTATAACAGTATATTCAACTACTTGTTCAGCACAGCGTGAGGTAGTATTGTTGGACATTCGGGTAGGACTGTTATTTTGTAAAATACACATATTCATACCCAACAAGACATAGGCTTTTCCTGCTGCAAAAATAGTAGCTCCTAAAGGCAGATATTTCACATAATTTGTATCATTTTTGTCAAATTTATAACTTACATTTGTAGTGTCTGAGTTTTCATACATCTGATGACAGTTTTTCAGTGAACACTGCTAAGCAGTTACAAACCAGTTGTGATTGCATTCATTTTCATCTCATTCAGAAGGAAGAAAGGGGCAGGATTCTGCAGGCAGGGTCCGTGCTGTGTTCAGAACTCCCTTGCTATCAGGATTCATGTCATCATGGCTCAGTCTTCTGGCTCCTCTGAAAAAGCTAATTCAGCTTCTTTAGGCATTTACTTACCCAGCAGACAGTTGGCTCTTTGCCATGAGCTGTTGACAGTTCTTGCTTCTCCTGAGGCTGATTAGCATGCACTGTTACAATATCCCTAAGAATAATTTTGCTCATCTATATAATAATTTAAGAATTTAATCATTGTCAAACATGTCCTAAATTATCCAGTTCTTTGTCAGCATCTCAGTTCAGTTCTGGAACCTTTTTTTTTTTTTTTTTTTTAAGTATTTGCTGTGGGGGTAATAGTGTGTTAAATACATTAATGAAAGTGTTTCCAAATAGATTGTTGTTTGTAATAGCAGAATTCCTTATATTCTTTTGCTGCTTTATAGTGTCACACACATCTCATTTGACAGAAATGGCAGTCCTATGAGGCAGAACTATCAGCAGTGTATCTCCCTTTTCACAGATGAGAAAACTGAGGTCTTGGCTGGGCAGTGGATTTGCCTAGCTCCGCACAGCTGTAAGTGTTGCAGGTGGGTCTGTACCCAGCTTGCCCCCCTGCTCCTGTGAACTGTACTGGTGAGGTTAATGTTGTGTTGTTACTATAGGAGAAGGACTCGAGCTTTGAAGGGGGCAGGGTTGCGCCAGCTGCCACTATGTGAGTGACAGCCGAGGCCAGGATCGTTGTTTCCCCTCCCTCACTGGCATCAGGGAGCCTTTACCTGGTGCCATTTCTGACATTTGGATTAAAGAAAACATTTGACACCCTTTCGCTCTGCTGCACACTGAAAGCTAGACACGTTTTATTACAGGAAGAACAAAAACGAAAATGCGTGTACTGAAAAAGGCACTTCATGTATTTGATCACTGTCTAAACTTCGAGATTCTAACATTGTGGCAGGCATCTCCCTGGTCTCTTTTGTTGTGGCTGTTTTGGTCCAGTGTGGCGTTTTTCCTTGGTAGCTTTGCCTCTGCCTTCTGCCTGCCCTTTACCCGTGGTGATCACCCCACTCACATAGCTTTTAGCCAACACTTATTTGTACACCCAAGCTCATGCTCAGCTAGCTAATAAAGAGCTACTATTTATTAAGGGTCGTTTGCCAGGCAAGTACTTTGCTAAGCACGTTTCACACAGTGTCTTGTATGATTACTCCCAGCCACCCTGTCAGTTGGTTCTAGCCATCCCTGTTTTATAGATGAAAAAGTGAGTGTAGTGAAGAAACCTGCCTGGCATTACACAGCTGAGGGGCAACAGAGCCCTGTTTTGTCTGACTTCATTGCCAGTGGTCTCATAGAAGAGCAGGCTGATTCTGTCCCAGTCTTTGGCAATTTCAGTCACCATGCTCTCTCATTTTCTGGGACATCTCCTTTCCGAGAATGTAATTTGGTGTTTTTTGTTTTTAATAGTTAGCTGCTTTTGCACTTAGAGATTTTTTTTTTCTATTCTGATATTCAATCAAACAGAATTCGTCTAGTGTTTAAAATCTAAGCCAAGAATTTCATCTTCTTGTTTATATCTTTATGGTTGTAAAGCAGAGAACTTATTCCAGGTGGATCTTTCAATAATAAAATGATGGGCATTGTAACCAACATGGCTACTTCTTTAATCATTGCCAGTTTGGAGATTTTCAAGGATTGTGTAGAACAACTTTTGTTGTATAGAAGTGAATGTTTTGTGTCAAATTTTAAAGCTAATTTATTGCTGGCTTCTCGTCTACCTCCCTAAAGTTTTCTTTTCCCCAAAAGATGGAAATGTTCTTCTGCTTTATCTCTGTGGGTAATATGTTTAGAGAATCAGATCCAAGACTGTGTTTGTATGTGTGTGTGTGTATGAGAGGGAGGGAGGGAGGGAGGAACAAGAAGAGGGAGGAAGAGACGGGAAAGGAAAGAGGGAGACAGAGAAGATTTGATGTGCCAGGAAGATTACAGACTAAGCTACAAAAAGTTGTTTGCCTGAAACTGTGGTGTGTCTATAGCATGCACTGTGGTTCACAGACACAAAAAATTTGGTCAAAATTATATGTGATGAGAGTTTAGTTCTCAAAGATGATAAATATGAAGGGAGTGGTCATGTGATGGATGTTGAGGCAGCAAACGTTCCCGTGCTGCTTGGCCTGGACTTCATAAGATGCCTGGTCCTTATACTTTCTTGGGCACGACTCAGTTTTTTCCCTTCACCTTTTCTAATAGTAAACAGATTACTAAGAAGTGAAGGTAACTTCAAATACAAGCCATTTGGGGTGTTGTGTCTGTTAATTCTTAATAGATTTTTAAAATTAATATTGACCTCCGTAAGGTTAAAAACTGTTCTCAATTTTTAACGTTCTGGTTGTTTTTAATGTTCAAGTCCCTACTCTTTTATCATTCTTCCCTCTCCCAGTAACTATAAGATGATTTGTTTTCCCCCTTAGCACTCAGCTATTACAGTCATATCTCACTTCCTGTAGCAAACCCTCCATCAATTTTGAACCAGCTGGGATAGTCAGGTTCAGCAGAGAAGTCAACTCAGAGGTCTCTGAGCTGCCAAGTGCTCATAAGAGCTTCCTTTGCCCTCCTCCCAGGACTCATTGGTTGTTTATTGGCAATTCTTAACTGGCCAATTATTCCATTTCCATTTCTGTAGCCAATTTAAAAGCAGAAAATTAAATGAGGAAAATCATACTTAGATTGGTAAACTAAAAAGTGATACAACATTCATTCATTTTATTCAGTTATATTCGTTTGTTAATTTCTACATGTTCTACCTTGTCCCATTCCACAACGCATTTAAGGCCATTGACATCCTTATAGAAAGAGTCCCTTATTATGTCTTTAATGTACACAGGCTCCTGGAAGAAGCTCCGGATTAAAAAAAACTCATGCCACAGAACAGATCACTTAAGTGTCCTGCTAACACTTTGTATTGTTCAGTAGTGCATGCTGTGGGACTCCTATCACAAGCGGTCCAGGTAAACAGACACCGAGAATTTTCCTTCTTAACTAAGTATGTTTCTTATCTACAGGCTGCAGACATTGAGCCGTAGCTTGTTCCTTGCCTCTGCTGTCTTTATAAGGCACTGGACAAGAGGTATACCAGAGATGTGTCCCAGCTGCTGATTCTTGGTGACAGAGCACACTCACCGGCCAGGTTGACTGCAGGGGGCTGTGCCTCGGGAATAATGGTCTAACTCTCCGGAGCTTTAAAATCAGATTAATTTCATTTGTCAAAGGTGCATAGGCAGCGGAGTGTTTTACTGTTTGACACACAGATGACAATCTGGCTGGAAGCTAGTGTTTGGGGGAAAATAACTGAAAACAAAATGTTAGCTTTGAAGCAACAGCTGTAAGAGCGTGGATCGATAGTTTTCTTCTGAAAAAGTCAACCTTTTTCACCCCAGAAAAACACGCAGAAACCAAGCAGTACCCTTCTTGTGTTTTGGCATTTATTTAACAGTTTGTATAAAAGGACCATACTGTATAAAGTGATTCCGGTATTGCTGGCTGATTTTGCCAAAACCATGAGATGAAATCATCAGTCTGTTGGCGTTTTTGGTCTGAAATTTTTAAGAGTGTGATAATGCAAAGGAAAGAGAGAGGGAGGGAAGGGGGGAGAGAGGTAAATCTGCCCTGTGATTGCAGAGGACAGGGTGGGAGCACAACTTTAAAATTCAGGTCTCTACATAATATTTGGGAGACAGCCACTGCCAAGGTGAGAGGAGCTAAAGGAGGTGTGTGTGAAAATGGAGAATAGGAAGGATGAAAGGTCACCCAGTGGTGCCAGCCTTGGTGACTAAAACCCCAGATCCTTTAGTTTTTCTGGAAAATATATACCATGTCATAGTTCAAGTTGTACAGATACTACATTTATTCAGAGTTTTTGGAAAAACATGATCCTGTCCTTATAGCAGTGCTATGAAGGGGAGGAGGCATACAACACCCAGTTTATAAATCAGATGGACAATTGGGCCCTGTTCGATTCTGTGACATGAACTGCAGAAGCAGACCCAAAACAAATGCATGCTCACAACTGGCCATGCTTTCCAGGAAGCTGAAGTTGCATTTCATAGACTATACCTGAAACTTCTAATATCTGATCCTAAAAAGAACAAACACTTAATTTAGGCAACTGAGGAGAGGAAATGCCTACCTAAGGAGAATCTGGACCCGCAAGTGTCACTCAGTCCCTGAGACATTAAAAGGAGCAGCTGAGGTCACCAGGCTAAGTGATGGAGCAGATTAAGGTGAGGTGAGCAGAGGAGGTCACACGGAGAATGTGGAGAAGTGGATCCCCAGTCTCAGCTGGCCCAGGACCTGTAGTGTTAGCAACATATCCTAAGGCTTTGCCTGCTAATTGTTGAAGCAAAAATCTGGAAATAGGCACACATTTTTCAATGCCCCGATCTCTACCTACCCACAGTGCTCAGGCAAAATCACTTCATTTGATTAAACAAATTACAGAAGACTTCTGTTTGCCACATCCCAAATTGGGATTATCTTCTCTAAAATGTCCTTAACTGCCAAGATAACAAGACCGTTACAACTGGAGGGCGAGACTGAAACATAAACCCATGGGTGCCAGAGATACTATTTTTAAGAGTTCTCCCTCTTTTGCATTTGTGTAGGTGAGCAAAGGAAAACCTTACTGAAAGACACCTTCAGCTATCTGGAGTCATCAGTGGATGAGCGATTCTATATAGATGAGTTTTATAAATAGTTGATGGCGTAAGCATTTAAATTTTATTTTAATCTTCTTTTGGATGGTTATGTCCTGCCTTGGGATCAGTCATTCTTATTTCCCTTTTTTTTGTGAAAGAGGGGTAATAGTGCTCAGCTAATAGAATTGTGAAGAGCTTAACATACATGTCTGATAAGATGTGGCAGCCCTGAAGGAACTCAGTACAGGTTAGCTCTCACTCATCTCTCTCACAAAGAGAAGGCAGAGAAGTCACTGACTGGAATAACACTTACTTTGTATTGGGGTACATTTCCTCTATGCATAATGGCCCTTGGCTGCTATTCTTTTTTCGTCTTGGACAGCTTTTGAATTTTTCTGCCTCCTTAACTTTTTCAAAAAGTTAACTGAGCTCCTGCTGTATTATGCGAGAAGCTTTTATCTATGTCACCTCATTTAATTTTCATAGCAAGATGTTCTTTTCATTGGTGTGGCTTTAATTAAATACATTGTGCAGCTCTGATAGTTTTTTTAAATTCCAATGCTCGATATGGATCAGAATTTGTTCACTTAATTAGTTGAAGGTAGATTTCCCTCACATCACTATTAAAAGTATTTGGGTTGCTACGTAAAGCCAGCATTGAATGATACTTTAAAAGGCGAGAGTAACAACTTCTTACACTTAGTGGGAGCTCACCATGAGACTGTACCAGGCACTACTCAAAGCCCTTTATTTATTTATTCATTTATTTCAGTTAAAACAGCTCTATTGGACTTAGACAGGAACTCTTTGTCCATGGGAAAAGACATACTAATGTAATACTATGCCTTAAAATGAAAAATACCCTTATCAAAGATAATTTAAAAAGAATTTGTTTGGATGGAAGAGCTGTCTTTTTAGTTCACAATGATGGCTCAGAGGGCAGGGGCAGAGCTAGTATTAGTCCATACAAATGAGAAAATGGTAGCCTCTCTGCACATATCCTGCCCCTGGGGGCACAAGGCTTGATGAATAGATGGTGCTTTTGTGCAAAATAGAGAAAGGCCTCCCTTTCTCTGGTGGACACTGCCCATCACCAGGGTGTGTGGCTCAGGGAGCTGAGTGCAGGCTGCTTTCAGACCCTTGTTCTCCCTTGAGCATTGCACAGCCTGGCCTGACTCCACACAGCAGCCCAAGTGGGGGGCAGTGGGAGAGTGGAGGAGGCGGTGAAGATGGTGATAGAGAAAGGTCAGAGAATGAATGGGGGGGGGGGAACAGGTACAGGGCAAAATGATGGTTTGGGAACAGGTAAACAATCAAAGAAATTGTTTCAGAATGGGAGGTAGGGGGATACGGGGAGAATGGCTCTAGCCCACCTCTGCTTAAGCCGAGTTAAGGTATTTTGGTCCTTGAAGTGACTCTAAAGCCTATGGTCAAAACCCAAAGGAAAGGGTTCTGCAAAACCCAGCAAAGTCACACTTCTCCTACTGCCACCCTGCACCAGGGGAGTCTTTCTTTAACTCCCTGCACTGGTCTTAACTTCTCTAACTGCAGGTTTAAACACAGAGCTTATTCTTAGGCTCCCAAGACTTCCAGGGGCAAAGGAATTAGACACTGGAGGGATGGTGTGAATTGTGCTGGAGCTTTGCCATTCTCCCTTTGCTGGTTCCCTGCCACTGAGTTTTCTTCAGCCCAGAGATGGTGAGAGCTGGCCCTTGGTCTTTGAAGAACAGCATGGTCTCTACTCCCATGTTATTCTGTTTCCCTGTCGATTGCAGATGTGCAGAGAAAAGCCAAAACTGTGGCTTGGATGCAGTTCTAACAATAGGAACACAAAATATGGAAGCAGATGTGGATTGGATGTGGGGAAAGGAAAATCTAGTTGTAAAAGAGCCTATTTGTAGTTGGATACACATCTTGGTTATTTTCCTTCTTTTCAGACTAGGAAATATTGGATCACTTACTAACTTCATTGAGGGCCAGGCACAGATTTTAAAACCACATGTAGTAACTTCCCGAAGCTGCAGAAGGGTGAAAGAAATCACAGTAGGGTTTTTATTCTTTTTTCATGTTTGGAAATCATGTACTCAAATTTCACAAGAAATGGATGCTGTTTGCTAATCTCCAGAAGGAGATTAATTTGCCAGTTTGTATCATATAATACCCGTTTTCCTCCACTCAGCCTCATTTGGGCAAATGTAAATATAGTAGATGTGAGAAAAAATGACTTCATAGTCTGCAGAATAACGGGGCAATATATATTGCCCTTATGTGAGAGTATGGAGGAACATGACTTTTAAAAAGGAGAAAAGGAAGCAGGTTAAGGAATGTGTGTGTGCACCTTAAAAGTTCTGGTTTAGAACTCACTACATGCAAAGTGTTCCATGTTCAGAATACTTGCTTCAGCAAAGTGATTTCATATTGCTTTCAAATGTGAAGACTTGTGATTTAGACTCAGGAAAGAGCAGATTCTTTGCTCCGGCATTCATTTACTTAATCTGTCCCAAATCTCATATTCCACCAGGTGGTAACTATGACTTGATGTACCTTTGCATAGTTTTCGTTAAGTTGCAATCTCCTAACTTGGAAAGTCCACCACTATCTTGCCCTCTAGTGGCTTTAAAAAAAAATTTTTTTTAAAAGATTTTTAGAGGGAGAGGAAATGAAAGGGAGAGAGAGAAACATCTATGTGAGCCCGCAACCCAGGCATGTGCTCTGACCAGGAATTGAACCAGCAGCCTTTTGGTGCATGGAACGATGCCCAACCAACTGAGCCACGCAGGCCAGAGCTCTAGTGGCTTTCTAAAGACTCAGTAATAGTTCACTCTGAAACTTAGCTGGTAAAATTGTTGCTCTTGAGAAAAGAGTCATCTGTTCAAAGTTCAGTGGAGGTAGAATTTCTACAACATACTATAGTATGCTTTATATGTTTCTCTCCTTTTAGAAACTGAGCTCATAGACAAGTTCCACCCTCAATAGTTTGCTGAAATTTTGTTTTCATTATTAATCCACAAAAGCAACTAAGAATTTAAGTAATATATTTTATGTGTAATAGTTTAATTTCTATATGTTTAAATGAAATAAGAAGGTTTTGCTATATTTGTGCAGGGCTTGTTGTATTATTGTATTTTAAGAAAGTAATCATTCCTTCATTGGACTTGGGAGACTCATGAAAATGTCAATATATAGAGTATAGTTGAATGGAAAGGGTAAGACCTGGCCCCACATCTGCCCTTCTGTCTGCCTTAGCTGCCTTCTCTGCATCCGTTCACACTCTGTGCATAACCCTGTCACAGCAGCAGCCACACTGCTGACTTGCCAGTGGTTTCTCCCTTGGTGATCTGCCTGATTTGAAGGTATTCGTATGTGCAGATATCTCCGCATCTTTGGGATACAAGTGTTTATTCTGATATCTTGTATGTGGCGAGTGAATAAATAAATGAATACATGCATATGTGACCATGTTTGTTAAAGATGACCAAGATAGTGGAGGTCTGACCCTGGAAAATGGGGAAAGGATAAGGCCCATCTAAGAATCTGGAGCAGCAGCCATATGAACTTGGGGACTCCAGAGATCTAAGTTGGGCATCAGGCTGTTGTTAGGAGAACAGTTTTGAAGCAAGGCAGAGAGGCTGGCTTCTCCAGAAATCTGGGTATCTGATAAACTCAAACTCAGCACAGAGTGTGGAAGGAGGTAAAACTGCAAGAAGTGACAGTGACCTGAAGGCTATAAGGGCTAGAAGAGGAACCAGTAAAGAGACCCTGGATGAGGCTTGCAAAGTGCTGGCCTGACTTGGAACTCCCTCAGTGATGAGGTTCATCATTGACCTGAACTGAACATACTTTCGAGGAAGGTCCTGTGCTAGTTGTGTGAAATGTGGTTGTCTGTCCTCTCACAGGCAGGCAGGAAGCTACCGTGAGTGGGGAGGAAAGATGCTGTAGTCACAACTCCAGCAGCATTACGCATTACTTCTCAGGAGAGGTTTGCATGCTGTGGTGGTTCTCACTTTTTTTGGGGGGTCCTAGAGGAGGTAGAAGCCACCAAAGAGGACCACTGGAGATAACCCATCCAGAGAAGCCTTCTGACATGGGGCAACCCCCAAAACCAATTGGCCACAGCTTCTTGTCCATGGTCAGCCACTTCCCCAGGGTGGGGAAGGGGATCCTTGCTTCAGTAGTCCCCATTCAGGTGTTTAGGATCCATATGTCATGTGCAAACTGAGGCACAGAGAGGTTATGAACCTTGCCCAAGGTCATCCAGCTAATACACTGTGAAGCCTGGATTTGAATTCAGTCTGGTTTCAGGATCTATGCTTATAACACTAGTCTACACTCCCTTGGCCAGTGTATTAACTGACTGTCCTAGGCTAGATTGCCAGGAGAAGGCTCAGCATACAGGTTGAAAAAGCTGCCTCTGGCCTGGCCAGCATGGCTCATTGGTTGAGTGTTGACCCATGAACCAGGAGATCCAGGTTTGATTGCTTGTCAGGGCACATGCCCAGGTTTTGGGCTTGATCCCCAGTAGAGGGCATGCGGGAGGCAACCGATCAATGACTCTCATCATTGATGTTTGTCTCTTTCTCCCTCCGCCTTCCTCTCTGAAATCAATAAAAAACAATTTTTTTTTTAAACTGCCTCTGGCTGTAAAAAGTTAGTGAGCTGAATTAACGTCTAACTCCAGTCTCCCCAAACAAACTATCCTATCTTTGCTGAAAGATAATAGGACTTTTTTTCCCGTAGCATTTGATGATTTCCTACATTCACTGAATGAAATATTACTGAATCCTTACAAGTGTTTATTCTGGTCCTTCTCTCTCCTCTTTGAATAGAGTCCTTTGTATATTATCAGTATATTAGTTGGTGATGATCTTGGCCTTTGTGATGTCTGCAAGGCAGGTTGAGATTCCTGGGATGGTTGCTGTGTGTGGTTAGGATTCTTTTGATGCCAGAAGAAACTCACCAGGGCTAGGTCAGCTGAGGTTGGCAGAAGACAAGGGGTGGTAAAGTGGTCACCAAGGTCTTCGGAGAATTCATATGCAACTGGGCCTCTCTCTAGTTCTTGCTGATTCTCTTTGGGAACCTGCTCAGGTCTTCCTCCCACCCTCTGTCTCGCTGCTTATTTAGTTTTCCACTCTTGTGCCATCAGCCCTGATGTGGCCCATCTAGGTTTCTGAAACCCCAGTTCACCTTGCCAGTTTTCATCTCTCTATGCTAAGGAGTGGCATGTCTGCATGTCAGTTAGGTGACTTTTTAAAGCCAGACTTTGAGCCTTTGGCCAGCTTGTGGACTAACTGCCCTAGACACAGGCTGCCAGCCTTCTGTAGTCACCTGTCTGCAGAGCCTGGCCCTGCCAGTTGTGCAGTCCAAGCCTGGCCATGCAGGCAGTAGTGGTATAAGCAGTACTTGTACATGGAGCGTCCTGGTCATGGCAGATCTAAATCTTGCAGTTTTATGAAAGGATGGAAGATGAATGTTTCATTTCCTTATGGCATTTCTATTACAGAAGCATCTTCCTGGCAGAGAGAGCTGTCTGCCCATTTTTTTGTTTGCTCATGCCCTGCCTGCTTTTAAACCAGGGATGGAGGAGGCAGTAAAGAGAGAGACATTTCTGCATACTTTCAGGCATGAAGGAGTATCTTGTTCCTAGGTGGTGGGGTTAGGTCTCTGCTGTGTGTTTTTTTTTATTTCATTAGCTTTTTTATTACAAGGAATCAAGTTCAGGAAGTAGTTTAGTCCTTGGAATTTGCTTTTGGATCTGTTTTGGTGCTAGTGGGATTCCACCCCCTCACATCTCTTTTTCTGCATCTGTCTATATATTTAGTGAGATATTGGAGGAGGTTGCATTGAGGAGCTATGGCTGGATAACCTGTTAAACTTGACTGAACATTTTGACAGGTTGAAGCTGTGGTTTAACATTTGTTCCTATGTGTATGGCATCAAACAGATAGTCTAATGAACCTACTTTTATTCAAACCTCTGATTCATCACCATCAACTTTGAGACTAACAGTAGTGTTAGTGTCTGGACCGTGACAGGCCTGTCTAGAGAAGGAAACAGATGAGGCAATCCAGGGTCCTGAATTCCTAGCAGCATCAGATATCTCTTCATAAGGTTGTGAAACCCAGTAGAATGAGAGTGATGCTATCCTTGGGTGATTTGCCTTATACATATTGTATAAATGCACATTGGAATAAGAGGTACAAACTTCTAGTTATAAAATAAGTAAGTCACAGGGATGTAATACACAGCGTATGGAATATAGCCAATAGCATCATAATAACTTTGCATGGTAGCAGGTGATTACTAGATTAATTTCAGTGATCACTTTGTAAATTATACAGGGTGGGGCAAAAATAGTTGTTCATGTGGAAAAAGCCATGCAGGTTATGATTGTTACAATAGCTTTATTCGGCGTTTCGTGTATTCACAACTAAATGTAGACCCACTTTTGCCCCACTCTGTATAAATGTTGAAGAACTATGTTGTACACCTGAAACTCATATTGTATGTCAGCTATACTTTAATTTTAAAAAAGAATGAAAAAATGCACATTAGCACTCAAGTGTGAAGCTAAGGAAAGAGCATTGGATAATGGAGCATCAAAGAAGAAGAATATGGATACTTGTTTGTTATTTTAAAGTTTGGTTAACCTCTCCATTTTGTAGTGAAATTTCCCAGTGTTTAATTTTGCTTTAGTCCCATATCCAGTTGTCTGAAGACTCTGACTTGGAGCCCATACCAATAGGACTGTTTCCCACCTTTTCCTCAGTTGCTTTTTTTCAGTGCAAGTGACACATGGGTTGAGAGTAGAACATTCTAGTTTCCAAGTGGCATTATGTGCTGGGAGTTCATGCATCACTTCAACTAATTTGTGTTCATTGTGATTTTTTTAGTCAACTCTTTTGTAAGGTTGATAGAATTAAATTTTCAGAGTTTATAAATTTAACCACTTTTAGCTATGCTAGTGTGTTTCAGAATAAGCCTATTTGATGTCTTAAAACACGTACAAAGGCATTTATGTGCAGGTACTGACATAGCATTGTTTTAGCTACAGCTCTTTGTGCAGAGATAAGCTGTTTATGATGAATACCAGAAAGAGACTCATTCTTAGGTTTTAATTACACTTTGTGTGTTAACTTTTACCGCAGCTCGAATAGTAAGTTGCTTTTGAGGAATGAACATGATTTCAGCATGTCCAGAGCCCTAGCCAGCTTAGAGTATTGTGTGTGATGCTTGCTTATGCTGGCCTGTCATCTCAATTCTGTTATGGATAAAGGCAGTAGCTAAAGCTTTTAAAGTTCTGATTCTACTCTCTGTTGTCTTTGCTTACTCATGGTGCCTTGCTTTTGTATGTATTTTTTAGTTCTTACTATGAGTTTATATTTCTTAGAATTCTATCTGGGGCAGTTCTCTGAGGCCATAGTTAAGGGCAGGTTCCTCCGGGAGGAATTACCTGTGCTTCTCCCAGGTGACTGGAGGCACTTGTGACCCCATACACCCCCACCCCTTGGACAACTGGAAACTCAACTCTCCACTTGAGGTTTTTTGGACTCAGGTTATTTTGGGCTAACACTTGTATAAGGGCTGCTTTGTGATTATGAATTATTGTAGGTGCAGGGTTCTCCCCACTTTACTTAGCACCAAGATTGAGACAGGTGTTGTGTTTATAGTCCTAAAGTGTGAGTTTAATTCTAATTATCCCAAACACTGAGGGTGTGGCCTTTTGGTGTGTCTTATTAGACACTCCACTTTGGGCAGGCCCTGGTTTTTTTTTGTTTTAGTTTTTGTTTTTATGTCCACACCTCTTAGCACCACTATGAGACTGTGAAAACACAGGCTGAAGGCTATCTGGTTGGTCCAGCAGATGCCGCTGCAGCAAAACCACTTTTAATCTCCTGCTTACCTCTTAGGATTCCTGCCTTCACTTAATCTTTGGCTTCTAAAATTCCTTACTAGCCAGATAGGCCACATCTAGCTATCTATTTTTAACATTTTACCTAACCTTTTTAATTTTCTTTTTTATTGAATTTATTGGTGTGACATTGGTTAATAAAATTATATAGGTTTCAGGTGTACAGTTCTATAATACATCATCTATATGTTGTATTGTGTGTTCACCACCCCAAGTCATGTCTCCTTCCATCACCATTTATCCCCACTATACCCTCTTCTACCCCCACCCTTTCCCTCTGGTAATTACCATATTGTTGTCTATGTCTGTGACTTTTTGGTTTGTTTTTTTTTGCTTAATTTCTTCACCATTTTCACCCAGCCTCCCAACCTCCCTTTCCTCTGACAGCTGTCAGCCTGTTCTCTGTGATTCTGTTTCTATTTTGTTAGTTTATTTTTTTCATTAGATTTCACACATGAGTAAAATCATATGGTACTTGTCCTATCTGACTGGCTTATTTTGCATAAGATTAGTCAGAGTACCTACTTTGATACCCCCCCACCACTCGAAGTAGGAGACCTCCATTAATTCTTAAGATAGCTTTGACCCTTTCTCTATTGAGCCCACTGCAGGGATGATGGTCCCTTTTACAAAATTTATGCCTGAGACGCATCCCGACCCACTATAATAGTGCTCACTACTTGTTCAGAATCCCATTCTAGTCACACAACTCTGATTTCTAAATCCCATTTTTTTCTACATGAAACTAAATTCTAGTTCCCTTTCATTTCTTCCAGCTGTTGAATACACTGGTCCTTGAGCAGCACAAGAGAAACCTGCCTCTTCCATAGGGCAGCTCTCCAGGAGCTTCCTTCCCTTCCTCATTCTCCTACCCCATTAAGCTTTTTAGATTAAAGGGCCTCAGTGCCTGTCATTTCTTGGGCAATCTGACCTAAGATCTCCATCCCCAGACACCAGAATCACTGATGGTTTCCTTCTACTTGGTATCTAGTTGTCAGCTCCTCAGGCATTGCATATGCAGAACTCCATCAAATATTCCAAATGTAGCTGGGCCATGTCAGAGTATATGGATGGCGCAGATACTTCTTTCAGCATCCTCTGTGGCTTTTGTAAGTAGCTATAATGGATCATTACAATTCAGTGAGCTAATGATCACTTCTTCCCTCTCCACTCCCCCACTCCCCCAACCTCCAACCCTGGCCTTTTTCATGTGAACTATCTAAGCCAGTTCTTATTCATCCTGAAATTATGGATAATAAGCATTTTAAAAAGGTAAATGATGTGCTGTTATCTGATTCCTTTTGGAATGGGCATAGTAAGCCCCTGATATGATTCTGTTTATCTTTTCTTCTGAATAATTTACTTGAATAGAAAGTAATCTAGAATCTCAAAAGCACCTAAATTGTTGGTTTAAAAACCTAGTGCTTTGACTTAATACTTTATCAATCAGTTCTGTCTGTAGAAGTTGATAGTTATTCAGTTATAATTAAAAATAACTAAATCTGTTGAATTAATATGCTTCTTGCAGTTATAGTGGCTCTTAAGATATTTTACAGAGAAGTTTCATTTAGTATCTTTATTTTAAGGGAAGAGATTAAAGTTCTTAAAAATCTCATTTTGTCCAACATTTGATGTCAATTGCTATTTTATACTGACTGCATTAATTAGATTTCCTGCTGATTTCAGTCTTCCAGTACATAATATATCAAAAAAAATCTATTAGTTATAATTTAGCTTCTTGTCATAAATATTTTAGAAGGCTGTTCTAGCAGAATTCGTAGCAGTTAAAGGTGTTTAATTTTCTTAATCCATTTCTACAATTATTTTGCTCTTCTCAAGTAAAACCTTCGTTCCTCATTTTTCTGTTGTGCTTTTGTGACTTTTGATTGTGGGGCTCACTGGTTTGTGTAGACTTATTATAATTACATTTATGACAAGAATTATTCTAAATTTCAGGCAATGAATCTGGTGTTTATTTAACCAGATGCTAAGATGATTTATGAAACTAATTGTACAAGGTCATAAAGCATATGTCCAAAAGCCAGCTGAGTGGCAGTTTCGGTGTCTGTGAACCCATTTGACAAAAGATGTTAACCAGGAGGATTTGTGGGTTAAAGTTATTTTAAGGTTCACATGAAAGGATTTGTTCAGTGAATGAGAAAAAATCCTTGCCTAGAGGTAAAAGAGGTTGGGTTAGTAGAGTAACAAGTGAGGAAGGTAGCTGAAAACTTCTTGAAGTGATTAAAGCAACTCAAGCAGTAAATTAAACATGCTTTATTAATGGTGACAAAGGTTTCTTCATTGATTTTGACTGGAAGCACGAATTAACTCGAAATTATATCACAGTTTTTGGAGAGGACTTTTTATGTGAATATCTGTTAGTGACCTGAGATAGTATTTTAAAGTGTAAATTCATCTTAATAAAAGGGCTAAAATAATGGGAAACATTAGTTTTTAAACCACAAATGATATTTATTGCCTGCCTTGGTCTATATAGTTTCAGAACTGCAAAATACTTGTCTTTATTAGTTTTAGATAATCTAGAAATATGAAGAATATCTGTGTGTTCTTTCTTTGAGGTCGAGAATAGGGAAATAATCCTCAAGAAGAGAAAATTTAGAATATCTGCTTTTAAAAAGTCTCGATGGACTTTACAGGAGGATACCTGACTTTGTCTAACTTGATTTGAGTTCAGATTGGTAGCCCTATCTGGCAGATGAAAATTAACTTTATTAAAAAGTAAACAGAAATGCTATAATGCTCTTTTTATTTAAGCATGTTCTCGACTTTTACTTTTAAACCTGCCTTTATTATTTCTAATAACAATGTATAAAGGACATTCCTATTTCTCTTTTTATTTGATTTCTTTTTATTTGATTTGATTGAGCACTCTGAACCTGTAGAGAGAACTGTCCCTCCCCAGCACCTGTGATCTGCGAAGGCATCTAGAAAAGCAGGGCACAGAGCTTAGGTTGAGTCATTTCTAGACCACTGGGCAGCCTGCAGCAAGTTCCGTAGGTCAGCGTTTCTTCATTTATAATCAACTCTTGGTCCCGTTTCTTAATAGAAATGATGAAGATAATGGATCATGTAGAATAGACAATAAAAGAAATAATTCATCAGTAGCAGAAAGAGATGGGATTTAGAGATGAGGACCTGAGTTCAAATTCTGTCTTCACTGCTTGTGAACCAGCAATGGCAACAAGTCTTTCTGCCTCTCTGAACTTCTAATTCTTTTTTTTTTTCTTTTTTAAATATTTCTTTATTGATTTCAGAGAGAGGAAAAGAGAGGGGGAGAGAGATAGAAACATCAATGATGAGAGAGTCATTGATCAGCTGCCTCCTGCACGCCCCCTACTAGGGATCGAGCCTGCAACCCGGGCATGTGCCCTGGCCAGGAATCGAACCCCGATCGCCTGGATCATAGGTCGACGCTCAACCGCTGAGCCACGCCTGGCCAGGTTGAACTTGTAATTCTTTATCCATTAAGACCTTTGGGTCAAATCATTAAATCCTTGTAAGCTATATTAAGAATTTGATAAGTTATTTCAAGGGCAGTGAGATGCCCCAGAAGTAGTTTAAGCAGGGATGTGGCATGATCAGATTTATGTTTTTTAGGAAAGTCATTCTGGGTGCAGTGTGGAGAAGCAAGATTTGAGGTTTGGACGTGTTAAAGTAATCAGCAGTGAGATAATGGGCCTGACAGTGCAGATGGAAAGAAGTGGATGGATTCCACAGATGCACAGGAGATAGAATTGACCAGCTCAGTAAATGGCCATATGTGGGGGATGAGGGAGAGGGAAGAGACAAGGATGATGCTGAAAGTGTGGACAAGCTTGCTAGTGACGTTGGCAAGAACATTTTCATTAGCGTTATGGATGGGATAAATGTCATATTTTAGAGAATTCATGAGTGAAAAGGGCAATAAAGTGGAGATAGTGTAAGACTACTCTTTTAAGATGTTGGCTTAAGGTGTTAGACAGTATAGAGTGACAGGTGGGGGCTGGTGAAGATCAAGAGGAGGTTTTTAAGACAGGCACATCCTAAGCATGTTTGAATGCCAACCTAAGAAGGCGGTAAAGAGGAAAGGGAGAAGCTACAGAGGAGGGGTTTCATGGATAAAAAGAGACTTTGTTATTCGAGAAAAGTCCAGAGCTCAAGTAGAGTGGCTGACCTTGGATGGACATGCATCTCTGAGGCAGTGCAGTTGTGGGTAGGAGCCCTTGTTCTAAAGGCAGGATTTGAATCCTGCACGACCTGAACTATTTTTCAAATACCTAGTCTGTATTGTGGCATGCCATGCACATTTTCATTACTGACCTTTATAGTTGGGAATTGTGCCCTCTTGGGACTTCCTATGGATGACCTATCTCGAACATGTGGTAACGTCATTTGTACCATGCAGCTTTCCTATGAAACTCTCCTCTAGATTCCAACATATTCAACGCATTAGATGGCTTTGGAGTTATTTTTTTAAAAACAATATTATCTATAAGTTTTTTATTTTAAAAGCAAGAGAATACATATGCCTATTCTATATCGGCAGGAAAACTCTCTATAGCAGGCCAGAGCAGGGAGACACAAGAACAAGACTGTAAGAAATCTTTCATCCCATGATACAGCATGGTTTCTGGACATGTGATTTGGGCTATGGTATATTTAAGTCCAGGTGTCTCAGTGTCAGGTGAGGCAGCGTCACATCTTTTTTCAGGGAGGAAATACTGATTTTGGAGTTTGACAGTTGCTGGAGAAGAGGTGGACATATTTTGTAGAGTGTAGAGGCCTCTTGGGAGAAAAGGGACTAAGTCTATCCCTTGCTCCTTGAAACTCACAGTCATGGAAATAGTCAGGGTGTACTTGGATAATTACCAAGGTCCATAATCATTGTGGAGAGAAAAAGTTGGCTTAGGGGCAGGTTCATGTTCTCTTTTGGGAGTGTGTGCTGAGAGCAGCAAAATGGTACATTATTGAAAATAGGGGACCAAGGGAGCACCCATGTGCTGAATAGTGAGCTCGTCAACTATCTTCCTTCACTTGGCTCCTAGAATACTGGGAGCCAAATCAATACCATCAGCCAAGAGATTTAAGGATTCCTGTCTGAGGAAACAGACTGGACCTAGAGGAAAAGGTCTTAGAAATACCAAAGTTTTGGAATTCTATCCCCTTCAATGAAACAAATGGGGCTCTTGATTATTCAGCATTAGCCCTGAATGAAAGAAAGAGCTAAAAACTAAATATTTGGTAACCAAAGGTTAAAGCAGCTTTCAATGATAGGAAGATAAAGGTAAAAGAAATTCGCAGAAATTAAAACAATGAGGTGGGAAGAATATTTGGGAGTCAGTTCAAGAAACCAACACCCAGCTAATGTGAGTTTCAGGAAAAGTAGTGGGGAGAAAGTTACAAAGAAGTAATTCAGTGGAATGCATGTGCCTCCAAATGACAAGTGCCACATGGATTTTACATTCTGTTGGAATTCCCTTAAAAATAAGAATGACTCACACCAAGGCACTTTACTGTGAAATTTCAGAACACCAGGGATAAAGGGAAGATAGTAAAATTGGCCAGAGAGGAGAAAATCAGGTTACATTTTAAAGATTAGGACTCAAGTAGCATTGAATCTCTCAATAATGAGGGGATATGCTACCTATAAGGGGAAGTGAGTTCCTACGTGTAGTTCTGTGCCCAGCCAAACCCTCAAGTGTGAGAGTAGAACTAAGCCATTTTTAGATATATAAGAACTAAAAAAATTACCTGCTGGGGATGTACTCCACAAAAACGAGGGAGTAAAATTTAAAAAGAAAGATGTGTGATCCAGAGCTCCAACACAAGAAGAAAGCAAAGGGAGTTCCTAGGATGGTGAGAGAGCACACAGCTGTGTCATGGTCCCTGGAAGTCAGCCAACGCAGAGAGGCCGAGGCCTCTGGAAGGAATGGCTCTACATGAGGGGTATGGACATTAGGAGGAATCACTGATGATCACTTGATGAGTTTCTGTAGAGAGGAATTTTATAGTCACATTAGAAGGTTTGAGAGTGACTTAGTGGTAGAAAAAGAGAAATCTGAGTGAACATAAAGTTATAATTAATTCCAGGAGAGAAAGTTATTAAGAAAGGAAATACACTCATAGTATACTATAGACTCAGCTGTGAACATAGTTATATCCGTGAAAACAGTGATTATCAATTTAATAAAAGTTATTTTATATGAGCACGATAGGGGTGGGGAGTCCATGAGAAAACTAAAGGCTTGCCTTGCAAATAGGAAATGAACACTAACATGTAACTGAAAAATCATAAAGAAGAACTTGGTAGATCGTGTAACACTGAACCAACTTGCCAAAGACATCTATCTGTGTAATTTCCACCTAGTGTGACTTAAGGCACAGGATAGAAAGCCATCTTTGAACCCCTTGATTTTTGACTTCTATACCCAGATTTCATCCCTGAGGTGGTGTGATGGCTTTATTGCTGTGGTCCCTTAAGGAACTCTCCAGAATTTCCTAGGGCAAGCATGTTTTAACATATTCCTTCTAAGGAATACCTTTGTGTTACCAGGGCTGCCTCAGTGCATTTATTTTACCTCACAGGCTCTGATATATTTGAGAGGGAGCACTGTGTGGGAAGAATATCGGCTCTTAAGCTGGACTGCCTGATCCCAAATCCTGGTTATTTGTGACCCTGGGCAGGTGAAGTCACACCTCAGTTTCCCATTTATAAAATGGGATAATAATACTACCTCCTTCTTAGGTAGTTTTGAAGAGTTAATATATGTTAAATCTTTCAACAAGTGCAGAGCACATAGTAAACATACAGCTGTACATTATTTTAATATTTTTGTTAACCTTTTAATTTTTTGCTATTACTATTATTGTGTTTTCTTTAGTCAGTCCACAAAAGTGGATCACTAATTCAGAAGTGGTTCACTGAAGTAAAAAAAAAGGAATGACAAAAATTGAAATAAAACAGTACAGCCCAAAATAACATCACAAACATAGTGAGCAGAAACTCAGTGCAATTATAGAATGTGAATATTAATGTCCAGGGGCCAGTGAATCTACCCAGTTGATGATATCACTCAAGTAACAGAAAAAGAATTGTAAATAGAAAGCACCACAGTGACTGTCTGAAAATTGAATTTTACTTGCAGGTGATCTGTTTGTTCAGAGTCTCCAGGGCCTTCTCTGTTATGAGACTTTGTCAGATCGTGGCATAAAACCCTCAAAGCTTTTGAGTCATTTTCAGGCAAAATACTGTGGCCTTTCTGGTAAACCAGTTGAGTCTTCCTAGATCAAGAACAAAATAATGTTTTCCAGGGTGAAATGGATGGATTTTTTCGCTAGGGGCCCAGAATAGAACAAAACTTCGGAGACATCGAAGTTGTATTCATCCTGGCAAAAGCAGATTTGCTGAGAAGTTTGCGTCATCAGCCTCAAAGCTAATGGCAAACATACTCAAAGGGAAAGGAACAAGCTCATAGAAAAATCTCTTTGTCAAATGCTGCCCTTGCTTATCACATAATACCTGTGGTATGGTAGTATGGGAGCAGTCATGTGTGCGAAGGAGTATTTTACTTTATAGTTTGTTGAACTCACTGATATGAGGCAGCCCTTAGCATATGTCTGATAGCACATATCAGGGAGACTTGTTCAATGATTTTTCATTGAAAAACTTTGCTTCAGAAGGAGAGTTTTTAATTGCTCATTTTGTGAGTTCTGATGTCAGTCGAAAGGTTCCTTGACATTCCTGATGACAGGGCACCAGTTAAACAAGCAGCCAGGAGGATGTCACTCACAAATAATTGTCCACACTCCACTTCTTCCACCAAGAGGGTGATGAAGGCTCCATCATTAAGTATATATTTTTCACTGGGCTGTATGGAGATATATTCAGCAAGTAAATATCTCAGCTTTTCTACCTTGAATTTTGCTAGCTGTCGAGATCTTTTTGAAATAACATATGAAATAAAGTATTTGTTCATGATCCTGTTGTAAGTAAAAACCATTTCTGTGATATCACTTGGTTTAGTCAGGTGGTATATCGCGTAAGCATTTTAATCTTTCTAATTGAATCTTTCTCTTCCTAATCAATGACAGAAATCAGATACTGAGAATTTTTTAAAACTGGATGATGATGCTGACAACTTGATCACCAAGAATTTGACTCTTTTCTAGCATATGCTGATTTTCATTCAAAAAAGCAGTAGTATGTTGGGCATATGTAAAAACTTGAGGCAAGTGCACACAGACAGTGAATGAAGAAGCCATTCGCCACCTCCTCCTAGGTTGAAGCATTCCATTTCTGAGCTTTTAAGGACAACTTGGGTTTCTAATAGATGCTAAAAGAAACCTTTATGAGGTTTCTCCATAATACCTGGGTTTATCCTTAATGCCAATATCTGTACGATCTACCAGCACAAAACATTGCATCCAGTCCCAGCTGTCTATATCACAATGAGTTATGGTTTTCTAATTTACTTAAAATATATTAATTGGCTTAGATTTAGATCCTGACTACTGTTCCAGTTAAATATATCATTGAACCTGGATGTAAGAATGTCCTAATATGGAATACCTATTAATTTTTAAATATTGTGTTTTATTGATATTCGAATAGTATGATGAATGTATAAAATTTCTTGATATACCCACTGAGTGAACTCATAACTGGCAAAATTTGAAATATACTGCCTTAAAGGTTGAAAAGTTGTTATTCTGGTCTGGTGTTCTATCTGTATTATTCAGTCTGTACAGGCAAATTTTCTTCCTTTGGGAACTATTTCTTCATCTTTAAAAATGACAATAGCCAGACAGTTTCACTCATTAAAATATTAGTACTTACTAAACTGATGGGCTTTTTAAACTGAGTAGTTCCTTTCAATGTTATAGATCCTATAAATCTTAAAGTAACAGGAGACTTTAGGAGTATCTCATCCATCCTTCATCGGTAGGCACAAGTCTCCCCTGTAGCACACCTGGTACATTTTCTTTGTGAACTTTCCCTCGTAGGGGGCACAGCAAGTGAAAAGCTTCTGTGATGTGGGAAGGATGTGGTTCGAGTGCTGGGCAACTCAGTACCATTTTCAACTGCTGAAACACTTAGAAGGTTTACATATTTGTACTTGAATCTGATTTCTCTTTCCTGTAACCTTTATATATTGCTTTTCGTTCTGGCCATCAAAGCCAAACAGAAAATTTTTTTAAATTTAATAGCCCTTTAATAATTTAAAGTCAGCTACTTAGTCCTCCTCTAAGATACTACTTCCAGGGCAAATTGCTCCAGTTTTTCAACCCCTCTTCCCACCTGTTTCACATCTCCTCTTCTGTTCTCTTTTACCTATGTCTCTGCATTTGAGTGTTCTTCAAGACAGTTGTAGTATACCTGTATTGATTAAATGATTTTTTTTTTGTTATGTAAGAAGTAGTGTTTACTGAGGCAGGTCAACTGTGTGCCAGAAACTGTGAGCTTAGCACAGTCCTGTGTTATTTAACCCATATAACTTTGCAAGTAGGCTTGATTATCAACAGTGCAATGATAAGGTAACTAAGACTCAGATATTAAGTTAATTGCTCGAGGTAACTTACCCAGGAAGTAACAGAGCCATGTCTCCTACTCCCTTTTATTATTTCATTGCGCCAATGACTCATATTGCACAAACTTTCTTACACTTAAAGTGTAAGAAATCCTTTTTTAAATTAAAAAAGTATAACATGGATTCTGAAAACCTTTTAAATTATACATAAATATATGAAGAAAACCCCTCTCCACCCCAGTAACTTTGCTGTTAGTGTGAAATGTGGTTGCTTTTTACATTCTTGCTCCACCACTTAATTTCTGTACCTAAATAAAATGGAGATAAGAGTATGTACGTGTTTCATTGTAAAGATTGAACAAGTTAATGTATATAAAGGACATATAGAATAGTGTCTAGAACTTAGAGCTCAAATGTTAGTTGGTTTTTTAAATATAAACACATAGATATTCATGTATATGAAAATAAATACAGTACAGTCAACTCATATTTGACAAAAATACTTAATAGGGAAAGGACAGTTTTTAAATAAATGTTGGGAAAACTGGACAGCCACATGCAAAAGAATGAAGTTGGACTCTGACATACACCACTCATAAAAATGAACTTGAAATGGGTTAAAGACTTAAAATGTAAGACCTTCCATGTAAAAAGTCCAACCATGTTTTCAGCAAGCCAAGACAAAGGCCAGTGTCCAGAGTTTCTGCTTCATCTTAGTCCTTTGGAGCCAGCACAATCTGCTGTGGGCCAGGTAGCTGCTATACCTATATGGTCGTGTGTTCTTGGGTGGGAGAGAACGTGAACCAATGGGGCAAATGCCTTACATGGTATGCGAGAGAAAGCTCTTTGTTCACTTGGGATTATAACCAGGAGCTTTTTCAAAATAATCAACTTCCTAAGCTTTTGTGGGCTTGCATTGAGTCCACCCCCTAGCCAGTTATCTTTTTCCCAGGTTAGACTGTCAGGCCTTTGTGGTCAGGCACCTCCCCTCTGCGCCATTTTGACTTACAGTGCACATGTGCCTACCTCCGCCTTTTGTTCTATCCCTTCCCCCAGTGGTCTGTGGAGAGAGAGAAAGAGAGAGAGAAAGAGAGAAACAGTAGCTTCCTGGTGAAGCAAACCGGCTCAGTGTCTTAGCCCATTAGGCTCAGCAATGTCTGACTCCGCTTGCTCTCTTTCTATTTATTGATAACTAGCTACCTACAGTAACGTTTTCACGGGTAAGACAAATAGAAAGCAAGAAGTAAGAAGGTAAATAAAGCACAATTATATCTAAGGAACTGTAATGAAATGCAATGGTCTAGATGTTTCCATTTTTAAAAAACAAAAAAGAGAAAGACACCTATATGTGGAATTCTTTAAGAACAAAACAAGAATGGGGACTGCCTATATATAATATCCTCAACGTGCTTTGATCACCGAAAATTTATCATAGATATTCTTCCATATCATTATATGCCAGTATACTGTAGCTTTTTTTTTTTATAGCTGCAATGTTCAGTTAATTTATTTAGCTATTCCCTTGTTGATGGATATTTAGGTTGTCTTCCTGCTATTTCAAATAATGGTGTAGGGAAATCTGTACACATATCTTTATTCATGAGGCTTGTCTGAACCTACACCTAGAAATTTACAATTGTCTCTTAAAAATATTTTACCTTGGTTGATTTGGCCTGTTTTAATAATGTCATTGGGTAGATTTTGACCCTGCCATCCAGTGGATTCACTGTCTTTGGTTTTATATCAATGTTTTAAAAATTGTAATCAACCTACTCTCCTTGACATCTTAAAAATTATGGATTAAAAATGGTTGAATTCAGCAGAGTTTACGACAGAATTTTATAGTTGCCATCAGAGGGCTCCTTTTAGGTTGTCACTGATCTTTTAGGAATAATCATTCACCCATGTATAAATTATTTTCTAACTCTATTTCTCCATTGTATGTACAGAAATGTCACGGCAGACCTTATTAGATATCTTCATCAAATCTTGTTAAGAAAGTAGTCATTTAGTGAGTAGACTTTGCTACACAGTCTGGAAGAATGATAAATTACTCTACATTTGGGGAAACTTGAGATATAAACAACAGATGTCTATAATTTGGCAAATGTCTGAAAAATTTAAAAATGCCCACAGTTTTATTGCACACACACACACACACACACACACACACACACACACACAAACAATATGAGTGCTATTTTGATTGTTAGGCTACCTGCCACATAACTGGCGTAGGCATTTACAAATTTCTATTTGGAAATTTTTTCTCAAGATGAAATTTAATATAATTGGTTAAAATATATTTTCAGAATATTGGGTTGGTTTAAACCATTAAAAGTGGTTGCATGAATGTAGAATAGAGTACAAAAATAATGTTCAGTGCCTACTGTAGTAACTGTTAGTATGCAATGAACATGTCACATGACCCAACTAAACATGTGGCTTCATTGAACATAGTCAACAATGAGAACAGTAAGTTTTGTGCACATTTTTATTTATTCTTCAACTTTTTAAGATTTTTAGAGGTTAGAAACTATATATATCCTGATTTGAACCTTTCAAGAACTCTAAAGTGACAGAGTACAGATTTATTAGTTCCATTTTTAAGTTGAAGAAAGTGAAGCACAGAGAAATAAAATAACTTCCGAAAAGAGGAGGGATTCATTCTGATTATCAGGAGAGTCATGGAAACCTTCACATACGAGGTAACCTTTAATCGGCGCTTACTGTTTCATTAGGGACTGATTGTGAAAAGAGGCATGAGATGGAGCAGGGGGCCAAGGCAGAGAGGCATGGAAGAACCCAGGAGAGTTCGGAAAGCAGAGTAGCTGGCACATATTGGGAGATTGGGCCAAAAGGGTAATGTAGCCAACCCTTTGCCCACACCCCCACAGTGGTGGTGGGGGTAGGTGCACAGCCCTGTGCTGCTCCACTGATGCAAGCCGTCTTTATAAACAGAAGCCTGCATTTGTACTTGTTCACCTCAGTGTATCTTCTTCCATTCACAAGTGGAGTTATCCTCCTAGGGAGATAGTATTATAACATTTGTGTAGCTCTTTGAACTTAAAAAAATCAAGTTTATTTTCTTATTTTATTGTATCCTTGCAAAAACCATGTAAGGGTAGTAGGGTAGTTATTAACATTTTACAGTTGATACCATAGTAACATATGAAGGTTAAGTGACTTCAGGTCAAGTAGCAGTAGTTTCCTCTGGGTACTCTGTTTAACCCTTGCAGCATTCCTATGGGGTGAGTATTGTTATCTCCAGAGGTTGTGATGCAGGGAGGTAGGTGACATGCCTGCATTTTCAGAGCTTATAGGCAATGGAGCGTTTTGGCTCCACACCTGTGTTAGTCCCACCAGACCCAACAATCTCTGCAATGGGTAGGCAAAACCAAGTCCCAAACCCAAATTTGGAAAGAGGCCTCTAAGCATAAATGAAGGGGCCATTCGGCATACAATTTTCAGTGTCTCAATTGTTTAAAGCCAGCATAGCATATCAGGCTGAGCTGTTAAAGCTCTGGGGGTTGCTACATCAGGAGTAGCCACATTTGTTATATTTCAGTTGTTCAGCTCATGTTCACCTTGTATTCCTATCTAGACTGACATGACAGCGTGAGAATCCAGGCACTGTGTACCATAATTCCCTTGGTTTATTCATAGCAAGACATAAATGGATTATGAGGTAGAACTTTTGGGAATTTTTAATTACTTTAAGTTGAGAATAACACAGGGTAATAATATAATATCTCAGGCATCTAGAATGCTTGAGAGGATAGGGTACTCTGGCTCAATAATTGGTTTGTTTGGCAAATGCTTAATTGAGTACTCACTAGACAGTAAGGAGCTGACAATATGTAGATAAGTAAACTTTAAGAAAGGGTATTTAGGCCTTTAAAATTATATTTTTAATTAATGGTAGTATAGTATAGCCCTGTTTTAAAGTAAGACTGACCAAAGCAAAGATGTTCCTACATTGCTTTAATTAACTCAACAGTCTTTCTTGGAACATGTTTGCTGTGTGAAGTAATGTAATCCAATCCCGTCATTTGCCAAGCCAAGCTTTGAAAGAAGTCTTAGGAAATATAATCATAACATTATTTGTGTGAAAACACATCTATCCTGTAATATATTATAAGATGTGCATTGGTGGTCATGACAGAGTCAGTTTGGGTTAGGTAAGACAAAAATTATCATTCATCTCAAAATAACAATTAATTAGAAATGTCAGAAGCCAGGTGTGGTTCTGGAGAGAGGGGGAATCTAGAAAACATTTATTGAAATCTTATTGAAAGTGAAAATGAACTTCAATTGGTCCTTGAATCTTTTAGTAAAGATTTTATGTTGAGGCTGAATCTTAAAGTTTGACTTTTCTTATTTAACATAAATTGTACATAGTTAGAAATCAGAAAACTTCAGAACTTCTTAGGAAGTAACTAATGCATGAAATAAAAGAAATCACTAGCTAGCCTTGTCTGTAAATTAAATAACAAAATATTTTATTGTAGGTAGGTAGATATCAGACAGGTCTCCCCTCTTTTATCCCATATGCTCTGATTAATATAGGTCATATCTTTTTAAGTGACAGCTTTTGAGAACATATGTTCGGTCTTCTGTACATAGCCTTGGTCTTCAGATTTGTACTAGTGTATGCTCTCAAGAGGTACCAGACATCAGAATAGTTCCATAGGATGCTCTGCATTATTCCATATTATTTACTTAGACAAGCATTAAAGTATATGGTATTATTTTTCCTTTCAAAATATGAGTTTGAGTGCTTATCTTTTTTTCATATTTGCCTGCATATATAGGATCCTATTTTAATAATATATAGTAGATAATCAAGGGCAAATAGGATATGATTTAACCAAAATCAGCTTTATATTAATAAGTATGTTTTTTACTGTCGATGCACACAGTTGTCGTATATAAAGTAGTTTGTACTGTGTGTGTGCCAGGAACTGTTCTAGGTACTGGAGCTAAAAGTGGTGAACAACATAGAAAAAGTTTCCACCCTCTCAGAGCTCAGATTCTAATGTGAGCTGGGAGGAAGACAGTAGGCAATAAAACAAATATCAACTATTAAGCACACAGAAGAAAATAAAATAGTACTAGTGAGCACTAGATTACTACTAGAGTATTACTAATATTTAATGTTATTAGCAGTGTTATCATTTGAGAAGTTGAATTGTTTAAGTTTAAAGTTATCATCACTTCAGCTGTACTAGTTTCTATCACCCAAACCCTCCTCAGGATTTCCTATATGTATGCAAAACAGAGTTCTGTTTCCACCCATGGAGAATTAACTGCTACAGAAATTGTCTCCCTCCCCCTGCTGTAAACAACTGGAACACTGGACAAGATGTATTAGATAACTGTTTGCAGGCATTGGACAACAGGCACTTCAGGGCTGTGATTCCTAAAAGAAGGGAAATAAAGGAGGGAAGCATCTTCCCCTCATCTTATTGCCTGAAGGCAGTTTCCAGGCACATGCACAGGGACGAGCAACCAGACAGCCCTGTGATCTCACTGATTGCAGTTGAGGCAGCTACAGCTAGGATTTGTGAGGGAGAGCACCAGAGGTGAGGAGGCTTCCTAGGGAGAAAGAGTTCTGGATAGCTGCAGAGGATGCCCCTTGAGCCCTGGGATAAGTACTCTTTGCTCATGTGTAGGACAAAGCTTCACAGGGTGGAAAAAGAACCACTGGAAAGCAATAGGTCAAATCATTTCTGCAACTCACAAAGGGCTGAGGATTAGTTCATGTTTCCACCTGCAGAGTGGAACAACCTTATGAAACAAGGAAAATAGGATAGAGTCTGCAGAGGAGTATCACTTAAGTAACGATACTGAATTATCCCTAGATCAAAGTCTGCTCTGGACTTGCCCTAACAGAGCTGAAAAGCAAGCCTTGAGAGAAAAAACTGATCTAAGTAACTTAACTACTTGCCACAGTGCACCTTTAACAAAATCCAGCATCCCAAAACAAAACTAAGTGTCCAGCATCCAATAAAAAGTTACTAGAAATACCAAAAAGCAGTAAAATATGACCTATAGTGTATGTGTGTGTGTGTGCATGGGGGGAGGGGTCATTTAATAGAAACAAACCCCTGAAACTACAGATGGAATTAATAGACAAGAAGGTTAAAACAACTGCTATAATTATATTCCTTATGATCAAGAGTATAGAGGAAAACATAAACATGTTCAAAGAAATGAAAATACAAAAAAGACTCAACTAAAACTTCCAAAGGTGAAAAATGAAATGTCTTCAGTGGAAAATGCAACTGATTGAGGTAACAGTACATTGAAAACTGAGGAAGAAAAGATCAGTGAACTTAAAAAACATAGCAATAGAAAGTATCCAATATAAGGCAGAGAGGAAAATGAAAAAAATGAAGACAGCCGCTGTAAACTGTGGAAGAATACCAAGTGGTCTCAAATATGTGTAATCAGTGTCTTAGAAAAGTGGTGGGGAGGAGAGGGAAAAAAGAATGGCTATAATTTTTTTCAAATTGTTGAAAATAATAAAACCAATATATAACATGGTCAATGAACCCCAAAGAGAAGAAACATAAGGAATACCATAGGAAGACACATCACAGTCAAATTGCTGAAAACAAAAATGAAAATCTTGAAAGCACCCAAAAAAAAAATGAGGCAATATGTGCAAAGGAACAAAGACTGAAATACCAAAAACCTTATCAGAAACACTTCAAGCCAAAAGGCAGTGGATCAACATCTTTAAAGTACTGGAAGGGAAGGACAGAAGGATGGAGCAAAAAAGGGAGACAGTCACCCTAGAATTCTATACCTAGCATAAATATCTGTCAAAAATGAAAAAAAAAATCTATTTTAAACAAACAAACCTATAAATAATGCCAGCAAACCAGCACAAGAAATATTAATTTTTCAGGCAGAAGAAAAAAGATACCAGATGGAAATTTGGATTTACATAACGTACTTTAGATGTGGCAAAGATGAGGTTAAATATAAAAGACCTTTCTTATTTTTTATCTCCTTAAAGATAATTTGCTAGTTAAAACAAATGAATAATAATGTATGGGATTTATAACACATATAGAAGTAAAATGTTTGACAGTAACATTAAGGGCAGGAGGGAGGAAATTGTAAGATTCTTGCATTGTTTATCCTGGGAATGCAAGGTTGGTTTATCACTAAAAAAACAGTCAATGTAATTCAGCACATCTACTGACTAAAAAGAATACCATATAATCATCTCAATAGATACATAAAAAGCACGCATAAAGAAATAGCAGGAAAGAGTTCTTCCATGTCACCATGTGACTCAGCAACTATCTTTTAGGTATTTACCCAGGAGAAATGAAAACAGTATTCAAAGCCTTGTTCATGATAGGCAAAAACTGGAAATAATGTCAATATCCATCAGCTAATGATGGATAAACAAATCATAGTATATCCATACAATGAAATACCACTAATAAATAGAAAAAGGAACAAATTATGTACCTATACAGACAACATAGATAAATCTCAAAAAGTTTTGGTAATTTAAAGAGGCCAGTACAAAAGACTATACATTAAGTTTTCATTTATATATTTTAGAAAAGATCTAACTCTAGTGACACAAAACAAATCAGTGGTTGTTGGGAAAGAGGAAAGGAAGGGGGATTGGCTGCCAGGAGACCTGAGGGGACTGGGATGATGGAACCTTTCTATATCTTGATTGAAGAGATAGTTACATGATGATATTCATTTGTCAACACTCATCTAATTGTGCACTTAAAATTGGTGAACTTTATTAAATGTAAATTATACTTAAGTAAAGCTGATTTTTAAAGTATGCAAAACAGGTTTTATAAACTACATTTGAGGGTTTGATGATAATCTTCGTGGGAGTAAATAGTGTGGTGAGTACCTCAAGAAGCTCACGTAATCTTATGCTGAGATAATACAGCAGCCCATATGTACACTGGGATGTTCAGTTATGGAGACTTCAAAATGAATGTAGACCTGCAGATCCATGTTCAGAGTGGGATAACCAGGAGAGTAAGGGATTGGGAGCCATGTGGTTTGAAGAAAATCAGAAATGAGAGAGGTTTCACTAAGAGAAGGAAATACTGTAGTGAGGTACAAACCAGCTGTCTCTAGATACTTGTATGGGCCTTGGAATCCACCCCCCTCCCCCCGCCCTGAAAGTTCTGGCTATAGGGAAAAGGTTTTCCAGTTGTTCACATTTGGCAACTTTTTGGACTGAATGGTATTGGCAAGGATGGTATGCGGTCAAGGAGATTCTAGAAAGTTTTGAATAATATGCCTCAGTTTCAACTTGTGTTAATACTTTTAAACTGTCTACTGTGGCTGCACAAATGACTTAAATTCATTGGCCTTCCTGATTTCTCCTGCTTAGTCTCTCTGCCCCAGCTGACAGTGTTGATTACCATTTGTTTTTGTAACCCATTCTTACTAATTTTACTTGCATACGATGCCATATTTTCCTGGTTCTCCTCTCCTGTTATGGTTCTTCATTTCTGATGATGGAAATAGGGTTTGATAGGTGGCTGAACTACATTGCTTTCAAAATGTTTCCCAAAGCTATGATCTCATAAATTAGGTTATGAAAGTTTATGTAAACCCCCTCCCCCAAACTTGGAAATTCTTTTCTTAAAAAAGCAATGGAGTATAATGACAGAGTGTGCACTGCAGTGTAGACTTGCACTAAGAAAATCACTTACCTTCTCCAAGTCAGTTTCCTTATTTCACAAAATGGGGATAATTATACCTATGTTACGTCATGGTTGTGTGCACTAAATGATTGAGTAAAATAATACACATAAAAATGCTCTACCTTGAAAAAGCACTCTATGTGCAGAAATTATCACTAATTTGGTTATTAAGGTGCAGACATTTATTTTATAAATCTCTTTTGGGTTTCTTATTTTCAGAGTTTATGCAAGCAGAGGATTTTATACCTGTAGACTGTTAATCTAGTTAAACTTAACACATAAATATATGACTGAAGAGTGTTAGCTTTTCAAGTACTGTAAATGAGACTTGTCTACTCTGGTTGCATAATTTTATTTTTGAAAAGTTGCTTTGATATGTGGTATCTTTAGGGTTTACCATTCAGCACAGACTTCATCCACTAGGTAGCAACACATTTTTTTTGGTAAAATTTATTTCTATTCTGTCTCTTCTCAAAAAATTAGAGTCAGGGCTCTTTATTTTTTTATTTTATTTTATTGTTTTAAATATATCTTTATTGATTTCAGAGAGAGGAAGAGAGAGGGAGAGAGAGAAACATCATTGATGAGAGAGTCATCATTGATCGGCTGCCTCCTGCACGTCCCCAACCGGGGGATTGAGCCTGCAAACTGGGCTTGTGCCCTGACCAGGAATCGAACCGTGATCCCCTGGATCCTAGGTCAATGCTCAGCCACTGAGCCACACCCGGCTGGGCAAATGCTCTTTATTTTAAGGATCAATCTAGAGGCAGAGTCCTAAGGCAAAATCTGTCCTTTCATTTGTCTTCCTTTAGCTAGACAGCAAGTCTAATAACACAGTATTGACCCTGGTCACTTTTAGCTGCAGTTCTAGGAGTTTTGTTCCACGGCGTCACCCAAGGAATAAACATTGTGTTATTTACTGATAGACTTTCTAATCAATGGTAATAATCTTAATGATTTCATAACCAAATCAGATCTGAATCCCACTATACTCAATATCAAGCCATTTTACTTTCCTAGTGAGTTTTGATTATATATAAATGGATTGTCTACAGATTTTCCACATCAGACTGTTATCCCTGAGATGTTCCAGTGCTGTTGTTGTCACCACTGGATTCTTGTTTATATGATATCCCTATTTTGAATACATTTGAATTCTCATCAAATATAGCCAGAATGTAAATGTTTTAAGATAGAATATACATAGGAGAAAGCATTTTTGTGAAAAATACCTTTGATTCATTTTTGTTAGTGACTCATTTCATCTGAGGATTGTTCAGAAGGTTATTGCACAATGCTAGATGCTCTGATTCTTTTATCCAAGGATTTAATAACCTAGTGACTCAAGCTTTCTTTACTTGCCCCAAATTTCTTTTAAGCACCAGACAACAAACAAATATTGGTGAACATGTAAGAACTCAGGATATATAATGTCTGTGAGCCCTTACTGAAGAAATTACCAGAAGACAAATTTCAGCCAAATAGAAGGTGAATGGAGACTCTCTGGCAAAGAGACTTGCATCTAATCATTGAATTCATTGTGCTCTGTAGAACTAAAACAAGAGTGATTGCCACAGAATAGGATGTAAATGTTATGAAGTCAGACAATGTAGAAATAATTAGTAAAATAAAAGGGAGAGGAGAAAAGGTGAGAGGTAGTGTGTGATGCTAATATCCTCAGATTTTATAGCTGGGAGACAAAAACTATCATTTAAAACAGAAAGATATAAGTATTCAAAGGTTTAAAAAAATCAAACAGCAAGAAACATTATAAAGTCAATTAAAAGTGTGTGTGGGAGGATGGTAAGAGGAAATGAATTATTGCCCTTATTAGAAAGTTAATGAGTGCAACCATGTTTATGTAGTTGTATATATAAAAGTAACCACAAAAATCGAAATACAACTCTTCTGAGTAATCATATAAAATAAAGAACATAAGGCAAAGAAAACAGACCATAATGTGAGGAGGTTTTAAAAAGACACTGCAGAAGCTCAGAAACCAAATTAAAAATAAACAAACCACTTACAGTAAGTAGCATTTGCCTGCTCACTAAAATTTATTTGTAACGCTCAAATCAATACTTGTGGTACTTTCCCAGTCAATTTTGGGCATGAACAGCATAATGAAAAATCTGAGTTGCCAGCTGAGGTGGAGCAAGGCAACACTCTGCCTTTTTGCTTCAATTTTCATACTATAAACAGTTAATTATTTGTAAGAAATGTGTATTAAACAAGGTGTCTTTAAACAGAAACACGTATGAAACAAGTTTACATATTGATCAGTTGACAAAAATGTTGTGACCAATGGCTCAAGGAACCTAACCCTGTATTTCCTCTAGGTATTCACTAATTCCGTGTTTGCACCAAGTTTGCAGAATGTAACTATGGTAACTAACAAAAATTGACTGTACTTAGGGCTGAATCTAACAAAAGATGTGCAAGATTTGTACACTGAGAACTATAAAACATTGCTAAGAGATAGGACATATCTCTAAATATGTGAAGAGATATACTATGTGCATAGGTCAGAAAACTCAATATTGGTGTCAGTTCTTCCCAAATTGATTTGTAAATCCAACACACTTCCAGTGAGAATTCCAGCAGGCTTTTTAAAAATTGATATTTCCTGGAAAATGCAGAAACCTAAAAATGGCAAACCATTTTGAAAAAGAACAGAATTGGAATACTTATACTTACTGACTTCAAGACTTTTTAAAGCTACAATAATCAACACAGTGTGGTACCGATGAAAAGATATATAAATAGATCAACAGAATAGAGCCCAGAAATAGAAATGCTAATTAAAAGCACAATAACGTGCCCAGTTGGCATGGCTCAGTGGTTGAGCGTCACCCTATGAACTAGGAGGTCACAGGTTCGATTCCCAGCCTGGGCATAGGCCCAGGTTGCAGGCTGAATCCCCAGTAGGAGGCGTGCCGGAGGCAGCCAATCAGTGACTCTCATCATTGATATGTCTATCTTTCCCTTCCTCTCTGAATTTAAAAAATAAAACAAACCCTCTAAAATTTTTTTTTAAAAAGCACAATCATGTCATTTTTCACAAACCAGGCAGTACAGACCATAACACTTAATAACTCCTTGTAAGTGTGGGGGAAACCCACTCTCATACATATCTGGTAAGAATTTAAATTGGTATGACTTCTATGAAAAGTAGTTTGACAATAACTTTCAATATTGAAAGTACACATACCATTTGATCCAGCAATTTTATTTCTAGGAATTTACCTTATAGATATATCCTTCCATATGCAAAATGAATACATGGATGTTCATTGCAGCATTGCTTATAAAAATAGAAAAAAATAATTAAATAAATTAAAAATGAGATTTATTGGATAAATAAGGCTATATCTATGCATGAAAAAGACTGATACAGCACTAATAGGTAGGGATATAGACCATTCTACAAGTTATACTGTTAAATGAAAGAAGCAGGGAACAGAATGCTGTGCACAGTATGCTGTCTTTTCTTATGTATATTCGGTGCTAGTATAGACACAGATTTTCCCTAAAAGGATCCACATGAAACTGACTCAGGTCTGGGGTTGGAAGGAACATACTACTTACTGGTGATATTTGGTACTTTGTTGCACATATTACCTAATTAAAAATATTCTTTGCCTTAGAAATCAATCAAGGACCTGGAGGACCTTACAAAAGTAAGTATTAACTTATCCAATAGAGATTATAAATGTTTTAGTAATTAATAAATAGCTGAGTATAATAGTAGTTATTGTGTGTTGGACACTGTACTCTGGATCCTTTATAAACATCATCTCAGTTTTCCAATAACCCTTCAAGGTAGCTGTGGAACTTGACAGGTTAAGAAATAGATTCACAATATTACCCAAGGACACACAGATAATAAGAGCCCTTTTAAGAAGTTCAGTTGAATGAGACTGGAAGAGTAACATCCAAACTATTTATCTAACCTTCTACCGGTACCATTTATGAATGGCATGTATGGCAGACCACACAAGTTAGTTACATGTACATTTCCTGTACTTCCAAGGAAAGATAGCTATTGTCTTACTTAAAATTTTTTATATTAGGATTGGAACTTGCATGATTCCAGCAGGCTCACCATCTTGAAAATACCAACTGCCAAGATAAATGTTGTCTTTAGAGAGTAAATATTTTCATGTTTCTATATAACTATGATGTGGCCTTCTTGAACTGGTTTTATTCCATAAAGAAAATGAGATTCCTCAGCAGATGGACAAATTTTAGATCTAAGCCAAGCCTTAAAAATAAAATCCAAGTAAAGTGAGGGGGGAAAAATTGAAAACATCCCCTCTTTTAAATGAGAGCTTTTGCTTCTATCATTTTACATAATTAATAGGGTTTTGTATTTTGTTTTATTTTGAGCAAGGGTAAATTTAGTCTTTTCATTCTTCAGTACTCAAGGGATCTCTTTGACAGCTGATAAAATGGCCTATATATTAAAATAATTATATGGCAGGTCTTTGGTTATCTTAGTATAAAATCGATTTCTGTCAGATTCAGTTTATAGCATCTGGAAGTTTGCCTGCTCATGGCAACAAATTAGGGCTTGAATTTACTATTCACTCACTGTGACATGTAGCTTATGGTAGACTATGTATTTTTTATCCAGTACTCTTTAGAAACAGGTATACCTTGTTTATCCAGTAAATGCATTATTTAAAAAGAAGTATGTAAATGAATTATTTATTGAACAATGAATTTTACTTTTTCAACTTCATCATTTTGCAGAATGCTCTATTTTTATTTATAATTCTTATTTATTAGGGTTCATTGTTTCAATTAACTTTGTTTCCTGTGTCAAGTAGCTCATATATATGCAAATAGTTATTCAGATTAGAAGATGTTAGATGTTGCAGCAGATTCACGTGTATTCTTTAAAGCATTGTCCATGACCAATTAAATATCTCCTCATAAAGTTTACCAACACCTGTTCTTACGTGAGATAGCATGCAGTTAGGTATCTTTCCCTCTCTTTCTTAGTCTTAAGGTGTACAACAGAGAGAAATCTCACCATTGTTTTAATTTTCACTGAAATAATTGTCATTTGAAAATATATTGTATCTTCTTCACTTCTTCCTATGCCCCTTCTTGCTCGTGTCCGGGACCATAAAATGTTCAAAAGCAAATACGCAGCTGTTTTGAACAGTGAATTTGTTGGAGGCCAATTTCTCTACCTCTTAGCAGACAAGTGTGGTCCCCACCCTTTTCCAGATGGCTGTAGGGTGGTCCTTGTTGCAAGGTTAGATCCTCTGGTAGCGAGCAGTTCTGATGTCTGCCGTGTGCGTTGAGATGGGTGAAGCTCCAGAGCCCTGGCTTGAACTCCCAGGACTGTGCCCCTTCCTTATCCTTCCCTGCTTTGTGGGGACTGCCACTGGGAGTCAGTGAGGGGAGATGTTTCCCAGGTCTGCACTAAGGTGTATACTTTGTTTTGTTTATTTTTGTTTAAAATATTACAGATGTCCCTTTTTCTCCCCAATGACCCATTCCACCCCATCCCACCCCCCTCCCCAGTCCCTCTCCACACCATTGTCTGTGTCCTTGGGTCGTGCATATGTGCATATAAATTCTTTGGTTAATCTCCCCCCCATCAGCCTCCTCCTTCCCTCTGAGATTCGTCAGTCTGATCTGTGCTTCCATGTCACTGAATCTGTTCTGTTCATCAGTTTATTAAGTTATTTAGATTCCACATATAAGTGAGATCATGTGATGTTTTTCTGTGCCTGGCTTATTTTGCTTTGCATAATATTCTCCAGGTCCTTCCATACTGCAGCTGTAAAGAAGAAGGTGTGTACTTTCAAAGTCACCATTAGAGATAGGCTGTCATTTTTGGTGACTAGTGCACACAATGTCGTTGGGAATGTAACATGTTAATGTATATAGACATGTGTCCCTGGGTGGGAATACTGCACTTCACCACTACTTCCAAAAGAAATGAGACAAAGTAACTGAAAGAGGAGATTGCACATTAGGGTAGCTTAATAGGTTTTAAAAGTACAGAAATAATCTATACAAACTTGAATCTGAACCTTTCATTGTTCCGTACTTTGTGATAAACTGGGTGCATATAGAGGTAGCTGAAGCATCTTTGCCCTTAGACAGCAATGACTTTCCTGGACACAGGACCAGCAATTGTAAGATAACAAAACTGAGATACAGGGACTTAAGTAATGTGCCCAGCCCCACAGCCAGTCATTGGTGGAGTGGGCATTCAGCCTGACCAATACTGTCAACCATGCAATATACCCCATGAGTTGAAGGCTGGTTTAAAAAGACAGAAGTTGCTGCCCTCAAGGAGCTTTCCATCCCGTGTGAGTGGGGGAGTTCCTGGGACAGATCTCCACAGGCACATGAAGGTGTCTTGCCCAGCTCTCCACTGCAGCACACGGTGTGCTATGTTTCATGAACTATACCTGAGTCAGGTCATCCCTTGTGAACTGGTACACCACCGACCAAGTTCACCCTCGATGGAGTTAGGAGTGCCTCCAAATTAGAAACAGGGTCTCCCCAGACATTCCTACCCTCTGTGCCCTCTGTGTGTGTTGAATTGACTGCCTCTGCCCTAGCCCGTCCAGCACTGTGCATGTAGTAAGTTCTTTGCCAAGGTTTATCGAATAAATAGCTCAGTGAGCTGATCCCAAATGGGCATGGGAATGGCCCGTTACCAAGTTCAAAGCCATTGCCTCTAACAAACAGACTTTTCATTTATTTATTTATTTATTTACTTACTTACTTACTGCACAAAACACTGTTGATCTTGATGAAAGCCAAGTTAGCATTTTGTGACTTTCTAATCATAGCTGTGATTTGGGCACTCGTTTGAAATATGGACTATTGAAAAGATAGAATACTTTAAAGAGTATGTTCATGCAAAAATAAATTATGGATTCCTTTAGCCACTTCCTCTGTTTAGAAATAGCACTCATACATATTTTATACATAAATTGACAAGGCTGGCAGAGACCTCATCTTCCCTATAGCAGTTTGAACCGGACTGATTGAGGATTTATTGCCTAATTATACTTGTCAGCCTGACATAAAAGTCATTAGTTCTGGAAAAACATGTTTATCACCCAGGAGTATCTCTAATTAATATAGTCAATATCTAACATATATTTAAAGCTAAACAGAGTAGTAATCTCCAAAGCATATGTTAGAGACTAGGAGGAGCTGATGGTAAACCCCCTTGGGCCATGAAACTGCTCTCGGTGCAGGTTTGTATTGCAGGAGAGATGATCCCATGTTACGCATTGTTCCCTCTTCTTTGAATACGGCGAAGTAAGTGCTATGGACGTCAACTCCCTCTGCTGATGAAATGTAAAGGTAATAACTAAAAACTCAGAGCGGTTATGTGATTTGATTAGAGTTGGTGAGTGACTCAAGTAGGATTCAAACCTGAGGCCCAGTGTGTTGTTTTCTCAATATCAGATCTACTAGCCAAGTTGATCTCTGCAGTGTCCACACGTGGTCTTCCTCTCTCCTCCTAAAAGTACATGTAAACTTGGAGTTCAGCAGGACAAACCAGGTAGTCATACTGAGACAACCGTCTGGCACAAATGTTTTCTTTTGCCTGACGTTCAGTGGATAGCTCAGTGAAGCAGTGCACTGCCAGTCACTGCACGGGGCAGTTGTCATGCCCCCATATTTGCTGATAGCCTCTAGTACCCCCCACCCCTACACTGCCCAGCACCACAGTGTACACAGTGCCACATAGTAAAATCATTTCAGCAGTTATTGCCAAGCTGCTGTGCAGCTCACAGCAAACTCATTCATTTGCTCACAAATGTGCACATTTCTGCCATAAACATAAACATCAGAAGTTGTTTTTGAATAAAAAATGTTTGATTCATTAGCGTTATTGAGTCCTGCCCCCAAACAGATTCCATTATTAGGTTTTCCCACACCAATTAAAATATAGTTTCTGCAGCAGTGCACCCTGTCATAGAATGCTTATACTTAGTAACCAGGGTGACTGTGAGAGGCCAATGTAGTTATTTTCCATTTTATCAGGTCCTTTCTGCAGCAATAGTTTTGTAGTTATTTACTTAAATTGTATAATGTGCTGAAATATTAACTTACAGATTAGAATTAACGGTTAAAGTGGCTGAAAATAAACCTGCCTAATACATGCAGACTAATTGGCCAGGGAGCCTGTGCTTACTCTACCATGCCTTCTATAAGTGCGGGTTGTGGGCATCATTTCGAAGGCTAGTGAGAACATAAGCCTGTATGATGTTTCTTGGTGGAACCCCAAAGACAGGCCACTGGCTCCCCGAGGAGCATGACCAGGACATTTCCTAGGTCTCTCCCTAGCAGGTGGGCTATCAGAGCATCTCCAACTTCTTTCTGAGGGGTTCTGTCAGACTCTGAAGGCTGGGGTGCAGTGAAGAGCATTACAGAAAACTGCTGTATTTGGGCAAGTGACGCAAAGCTCTTCAGGGCAGCTCTGTGAAAACTTGAGATCCATCTGGAAAAGGTTCCTTCAGTACCTAAGCCACACCAGGTGTCTCTTTTGGGAGGCAAAAACAACACTAATTATATCTACTTATGAAGGAAAGAAAGTATGCTGTTTCCAAAAATACTTTCATTTGCTTTATTAAGATGCTGTGTAACCAGGAACAGTGGCTGCAGTTCTGTAATAGGCAGCATCCAGGACATCAAGACGAGGGATTGTTAAGACCTTGAGTCATTTGGTTCTAAGACATGGTAACAGAAACTTAGATATGGATTTGAAGAAAAAGAATCTCATTTCATTTGAAACTCAGATTCACACACACACACGTGCATGTTGCATTCCCTTTAACGAGGCTGAGTCTAGTTTAGTAAGGAATGCCCCATTGGTATACATAATACATGTGATTTGCAAAGTTTGGCTTCACACCTTCTAACTTGACTAATTATTTTCTTCTCCTCTCTTCTTCCTAGTATCTCTTCTATTCGTCCTCCAAATTTGTAAGGACTAAAAATTGTCCTTACACTCTTGGTGGCTTTTGCCTCCTCTGAAAAGGCTTTGAATGCTGTCCAGATTCCTTTTTTATATTAACTTATAAATACTTATTTTATAATATAACTACTAATATAAAATTTTCTTCATATCTCAGTCATCCAATAACTGAAGATTATCTTGGTAAAAATATATATTTGCTCTAACCGCAGACAACCTCTTAGCATGCATTGAGGAGCACACGAAACTTCCTTTAGAAACACAGCCCCTGCTCCGTGTAAAAGCACTTTGCTACCCATACCTGTCCCATGCCCTTGGGTGTGGGGAAGGTGAGCACACAAATCACCATAATGTTTTATGTGACTTATCATAAATACTAACAAATCAGGAAAATTGCCCTTGCACCAATAGGCCTTAAGAACGGATTGGTTCAGTGTTCTTTTGTTGTGTAGTTAACTACTGTAAAACTTAGTGGTTTAGCAAAAACCAGTCAATTTTGTTCATAATTTTGCGAGGGTCAGTAATTTGGGAAGGACACACATGGGCAATTTGTTTCTGATCCACATGGCAAATGCCGGGGCAGCTGAAACTGAAGGACTCATTTCCAAGGGGTCTCCTTCACTCACAAGTCACTTTAGTCCCCAGGGAATCTCCTCCTAGCTTAGGTTTCTTATGTAATGGCTCAGGATTCCCAAGAGCAAGTGTTCAAGGGTGGCAAGGGGAAGCTGCAAGGCTTTTTCTGACCGAGCCTTGAAGTCCCACATGTCACTATGCTGCATTCTGTTGGTTAACAAGTTACTAAGGGCAGCCCAGATTCAAGGGAAGATGAATTAGATTACCCCTAATCTCCAAAGCAGAAAGTTATGGGCTGGCTAACTATCTTATGGGCTATCAAGGAGCTGATTGTGAAACTCCTTTGGGGAATAAATCAGTTTTGCAGTTACTGGTTACCCAACAACTACTTTGTATTTGAGGAGAAAAAGTGAAATGTTGCATATGGTTTCTTCTGTTTTGTTTTCTATATTTGCCTTAATGCAGTAAAATTAGTGAGCCTGGCTTTGACTCACCATTAGGTTAAGTATGATGTAAATAATGCTAATTGTATATGGACAGCATTGGGGAGAGGGTTCCAAGATGACACGAAGCTTTTAAGTTGGAGTGATTGGGAGTATGGTTGTGCTTTTGACTGAAATAGGAAACCCAGGAGGCAAGTAACAAAATACCCAACCAAAGGCAACCTAAAATGCTCATTTTTCTCATAGAAGTTTGGGGTAGGTAGAACTCAAAGAAGTTTCAGATATGGTAGAACTCAAAGATGTCAGGACCCAGCCTGCTTTTCTGAGAGTCTTTGACCTTCCTCTCATGTTGCAAGATAGCACCTCAGCTCCAAGCATCGCATTAATTTTTTATTGACAGAAAGGAAAGGATCTCTCCTGATGTCTCCCATCCCCAGGAGCTCCACACTGGTCAGGATTGGGTCATGTTTCCATGTGCTGGCTTCAGAGGAGACCAAGGGAGCTGGTAATGGATGCTCGGGCTTTTTCATGAGAAGCCAGCTCTGCTAATAGGGAGAAAGGCATTAGGTAGGGAACCAACAATGTCTGCCACAGTGATGAATTCCATTTTCTCTCCCTACACAGTGGCTAAGGGCTCACTTAGTAGACTTATAGAGCTTGAACTGAATGGGCTAAATCATAACTATGATAAATTAGTATTTTCTGGAAGCCAGTTTCTCAGTGGGCTCTTTCCCCTTTACTTTGTGATTGAGAGCTAACCCCTCTGCTTCTCAACAAATAAAATATTTTATTTCCCTTACACTTTTAAAATATGAATGAAAGCTCTTTGGCTGCCATGAAGACATGTATCTGTCCCATTATGCATTGTACAGGATTGCCTTTCTCGTATCATTACAAGTTATATGTCTTCCTAAGTGCCTTTATGTGTGTGTGCACATATGAATTTGTAAAAGGAAGAAAATTCCATAGACATTATGAACCATGTTTGTTTTAGAATCTGGAGGCTCAGAACTAGGACAACCAATTCTAGCTGTTCCCCTGAATGGCAGAGGATGGCTGAACTGAGCCAAGCTGAGCCCGTGGCATAAGCAGGGTAATGCTCAGAAAACACCTTCAGCTAGAGAAAAAGTGTCTTGGCTCAGAAAGGGCATGGTTTGGGCATCTGGGATTGCAGAGTAGTGCTTCAATTCCTAAGCTGGATAAAGTTGGAATCCTTTATTCAGTAGGTCTGTAATTGTAATTGCCTAATCTGTAATTGTCCAATTGTGATATTTTTAACTGGATAAAATTCACATGTAATAAAGTGGTGCTAAGAGTGTCACTAATGGTACCTTTGCTGGTGAAAGTGGGAGGAGGAGGGGAAGACCTGAGGAACGAAGCTCTGAATTTCATCTTGTATCTGAAGCAGTTTATGTTTTCATCTGACATTCATTGAGTGTCTACGTGCCCACAGTGCTGAGGATGGAAGAAAAGACAAGACCAGGTCTGCCTCTGAGGCACTGGCAGTGTTGCGAGAGGGAGTCAGCAACCCTGCCTTCTCTTAACAATAGAGAAGTGAATGTGGGAAATCACTATTGTCTACCAGGCAAGCTGGTTGGGCTGGTTTTCCTTATGATTTTAAAGTGTTTAATTTCCAAATTTGAGTTGGTATAGTAAAATCACATTATGTTACAGTAATTTTGTTTGAACTGAGTTATAGTGAGTGTCAAGAGAAGGGCTTACCTACTCTGATATTTCAGAAATAGATTTCAGGTAACTTGGTGCCTTGGGGAAATTTTTATTTCCATATAGTACCTGGAATGATTGACTCAAGTCAGTGAATCTGTAATATACTGAAAGCCGTATTTCTGAAAGTCCTGTTTTAAATGCTACAAGTATTGTTGAAAAATTGATACTTCTAACCAAAATAAAAAAGCTTAGTTAATGTCTTATATACTTCCAGAAAGAAAGCAAAAACTGATATCAAGCTTAAACTCTCTTCTTAGCTTCTCCTAACCACACAAATCTGGCCCCACTCTAGACTTTAATATACAAACAAGACTGTGTGAGTCTTAATTCATGTCGTCAGGGGAATTGGACACCTCTCCCAGTGGTAACCTTAGGTGTCCTGGTTTTGACTGCCACCTTTTGCTCCAAATCTCAATCCTGGCTTGAATCTCAGGCTTCTAGGGCCTGCTCATCTCCATGCTTGTCCTCCCTGTGGGTGCAGCCTATTTGGGCCCCAGGGCACCGGCTCTCAGGGCTCTTCATGGGTAGGCCTCCTCTCCTGGATCAGCACTAACAGAGGAACATACATCACTGCGGAGTGAGTGAGAAGTGCTTGCACACCTCGTTCCTCTGCCATCCCTGCCATAGGGCAATGCATTGCCTGCTGGCTGGGCCATTTACCACCTTCCAGAACTGATTTCTCCCTGCAGAATCTCTTCCCACTTCCCAGTCTTTCCCAAATCCAGAGGCTTCCGGAACAACATAGCCCTAGGCTAGGACTTCCTTAATCAAAAAGTCTCAGAAAAAGTGTTTTTCTAATCCCAAAGCATCCACCTTACTAACCCTAGTGATGCAGGTTTAGCCACATTAAAAAAAAAAAAAAAATGGCAGAAGTTTGAAATTGTAAACTTTATTCAATGGGCTCAATATTCAAGGTGTCCTGGGTCAGGCATTCAAAGCCTCAGAGCCCCTGTGCCTTCTTCCCTGTTTGGGGTTCGCCAGCAGGGGTCCACCTACAATTTTGTGCTTTACTTTCCTGTGGGCAGTTCCAAGGTATGGTGTCACTTCCCCTAAAAATATACTTTTTAATATATTATACAGGCTTATAATAGTTCGAGACAGAACAACAATTTTAGAATAAAATACCTTAGAAGAATTGGGTCCAGTAACAACTTAGGGCCTATAAAAGGGCCATTTCTGGTGTCTGTGAGAGTTGCACAGAGGTGGCTGGGCATGTCCAGGCTGTGTGAGGTCCTGGTTGAGCACAGGAAGTCTTCCTGGGGCACCAATGTCCCAGCAAATTTGGAAGACTCATTTAAATGTTAAAACGACAAACATGCTATGGAGTAGAATACAAAGTTTGTAATAATTTTAAGGTAAGATGTTTTAGGCATGAGAAGCTTCACTTCAGCACTGCTGTCCCAGATGGCTCCAGGGGGTCAATTAAGGCAACTTTGGTAGAAGTTTGAGAAATATGGTGCTTAAGAAAGTACCATCATACAAAAATGCGTAATTTTTTAAAAGGTGTGTTATGGCATTGGTTACTCCTTATTCTGCAGATAATTGGTAAACCACGGACATTCTTATTTTCTTATTTTATGTAACGTGTGCCAAAAAAGTTGTTTGAGTTGATGCATTTGTAAATTCAATACTTGTAAATGCAATAAGCACTTTTTAAGAAACTATAAAATAAATTCTTGTATAAATAATTACTCCCTGGTTATTAGTTTTGTATGTTTGAGTTTAATAAAATTATTTTTCTTAAAGTGGGTTTTTTCACTTATCTGTAAAGATAAACATCCACTCATCTTAAATTGGAAATAGTTCTTTATTAATTTGGCTTTCAAAAAATGTCATTTTATCAATACCATTGAATTTATCTCACTCATGCCAATAAAAATTTAAGATGATGTTTATTGCTAAAGTTGAGTAGTATAAGAAGTATTTTTTAGATTCCTGACCATATTAAATATATAAGTTTTTCACTTCTAATATTTGTTTTGTTGTACATGCTTCATTCAGTTCAATCGTGCAGTTTCTCAGGGCAGCTGATTAAATAAGCGTGGAATGAACCAGGCTAATCCTCAAACTTGGTTTGGGATGTTGTACTCTTGATTACTCTAAGCAATTATATTAGAAAATATAAATGTTCAGGCATTTTCATTTACATGCTGTATGTGTCCAGCTACTTCCAAATGCTTTCTTGCGCTTCATACATATCATCTTCAGTAAGTGTTTAATAGGGTAGGCTTATTAAAGTTTTATTATACTTAATATAAAAGAGTGGAAATGAAGATAAAGTAGAATGGATAAAATGTCATTGAAATAATTTGGAGTACAATTTAAGTAAACTTTTTTATTAATTTGGAAATTTAAAAGCATGTGACTACAACTTAAGATGTGTCAAATATATTATTATGGAGAAAATAAGAACAATATTGTATTATTGGTTTCTAGATTTTTTGAAAAAGACTATTAACTTTAGTCTAAAAATATAAAAGATAAAACTAACTTAGCTGCCATATTTATTCAGTAACTATGTGGGTTAATCAACTGCCTATAGAAGATTTAAATAAGGTGTAGAGCAGAGTATAAGTATTATCAGCTAGAAAAGTACATTATTATATAGAAATTCTTACAGAACATTTATAATTTTTTCAGTGATTCTTTTACTATGATTATAATCTCTGTTACACAGGAAATACCAAAATGTTACTGACTTACCTGTTGTAGTGTGAAATAAGTTTTAAAATTTTAAATAAATTTTATTAGTCTACAGAGAAAGTGTGTGTTTTAATGGGAATATGATTAAATCAAGTCTTGTAAACTAGTAAATTAGCTTTGAATTGAAATAACTAAAACATTATTCATATTAAGTTAGAATATTGGGTAAATCCAGAATTGTGGCTATTCACTGCCCTGTAATTCAGGGCACAGCTCAGGGACAGGCTCTGAGCGTTAGGAAAATGCTAGTTTGTGTTGTGTTTTGCTGACAGAGTGATGTCTGTCTGCTACAAACAGAATTGTGGGTATGTTGTTGAAGTGAAATTTTAATAAATTTTTATATTTTTTTATTTCATTATTAGGCTATCAGCTGCAAAGGTCAACACAGTATATCATATACTCTGTCAAGGAATCAGACTGTGGTGGTGGAGTATACACATGATAAAGATACAGATATGTTTCAGGTAACATCTTACTCTTTTTTTCATGGAAATTTTAGGACGTTATTCCTTCAGTTCTGTATTTTGATATGTGATCAGAACTTCTAGCACATAAGCTTTTGGTGAGGCCCCATGGGAAGAGGTGAGGATAATACAAAAATTATCCTTTTTGGTTTTTGAAAGATTAAGAAAACTTAATTCTAAAACTGCAAAAGTAATTATAAAGGCTACATTCTCAGATCTCAATGCAATAAAAATACTTTAATAGCAAGAATATTTTTATAGCCAGCTTCTTTTAAAAGCCGACATATTTAAAATACTTCCTAAGTAACAGTTGAATGAAAGATGACATCAAAACTACAACTATAGGCCTTTTAAAAAATAACTGGTTACATTATATGGCAAAACTCATGAAATATGACTGACAGTATACTCAAAAGAAATGTAAAAACTTTAAGGGCTTCTATTGGAAGGAAGGTAGGAAGGAAGGAAGAGTCAAGGAATTAAACATTTGTCTCAAAAAGTTCTGTTTAAAAAAATAACAGTAAGAAAGTAGAGGACAGGCTGAGAGACAACAAGATGGTGGGATAGGTAACTGCCATACCCGCCACCTGCTACAACCACATCAGAATTATAACTAAAATACAGAACAACCATCATTCAGAAACTCCTGAAATCTAGCTGAACAGAAGTCCTGCAACTAGGGAACTGAAGAAGCACATCCATACCAGTAAGAGGGGCGGAGACACAAGGTGGAATCTGGGATGAATCGCTGAGATGCAGTGGTGGTCCCCCACCCAGATGCAGCAGTTTAAAGCCAGGAGGGGATATCTCGGCGGTAGAGGTTTCCTGGAGAGGAGAGGGGGGAGGAGCAAGGGTTCCCAGCCCCACATCAGGCCCCCCAGCCGAGGATTCCAGTGCTGGGAAGAGAAGTCCCCACAACCTTGGGCTGTAAAAATGAGCAGGGATTATGGCTGAGTGACGCAGAGACTGCTGGAGTCCCAGGCAGCTTCTCTTAAAGGGCCAATGCACGGACTTACTCAAACGTACTCCCTCTGAGCTCCAGTGTTGGGTAGCAGCTTGAGAGGAACCTGAGACATTTGGGGAGGAACTAACTTGCCTGGAATCAGGAAGAAAGCTGGAGGGGCAGCTTTCTCACAGAGAGCAGGCAGAGGCCATTGCTCCTTTGAAGAGCCCTCTCCCCACAGAGTGGCAGGCGCTTTTTCTGAATCTCCGTCAACCTGGCCCTGCCCTGGTGAATTCCTGAGACCCTGCCCCTCCCTACTTGCAAGCTCATCCAAGCCATTTCCAGTGGCTTTTTTATGCAAGTGGCCTCTCTAACCTCATGTTTAGGACTCTCCTAAAATCTCTCAAACAAGCAGCAGCTGGCCTCAGCATGCCCCATACCTCTCAGTAAGTAGCCCCAGGCCTGGCACTAGTGGCAACCTGCATTGGTTCATAATGTGGCCTCTCCTGGACACCTCCAAGTCCAACACAAGTAGCAGCCATCTACAGATTGCTGTGTAGCTCATGCTGGGGGGCTCTGGGCAGGGCACAGGTAGAGGCTGACTTTGCATCCCAGGAGGCCCCAGAAACAGTGCATCCGGTGGTCAACTTCAACCACGCTAAATTACAAGCCTACTGCATCCACAAGTGACACACTCAAGGGGCAGACTCGGTGAACACTAAAGCCCCACTGAAGTAAATTCTGCTCCATAGGGGTGTGCGCTCTTCGCCTGTAGTTGCAACTGATCTTCACAGCTGATTGGCCTGGAGGTCAGTTCCTCCCAGTGATGCCAAGAGCAACCAAGGCTCAACTACAACAGGACAGTGCACACAGCCCACACAGGGGAGTACCTAGAAGGCCCAGCTCAGGTGACTGGGGAGACTGAGCCACTGGGCCCTACAGGACACCTCCTACACAAAGCCACTCTACCAATTCCAGGAGACATAGAAGCTCTACCTAATACATAGAAACAAACACCAGGAAGCAGCCAAAATGCAGAGATAAAGAAACATGTCACAAATGAAAGAACAGAAGCAATGTCCAGAAAAAGAACTAAATGAAATGGAGCCAAGCAAGCTACTAGATACAGAGTTCAAAACAACAGTTATAAGGATGCTCAAGGAACTTAATGAGAATGTCAAGGATCTTAGTAAGACTTGTAAGGAAATTAGTGCGATCATCAATGACATGAAAAAGTACCAGTCAGAAATGAAGGCTATGCTAACTGAAAGGAATGATAATTTACAGGGAATCAACAGTAGAGTAGAGGACGCTAAGAATCAAATCAGCAATTTGGAATGTAAGGAAGCAAAAAATCCCCAACCAGAAGAGAAAAAAGAAAAAATAATCCAGAAACATATAGTATAAGGAATCTCTGGGACAATTTCAAGCAGCCCAACATTCTCATTATGGGGAGTACCAGGAGGAGAAGAAAGAGAACAAGAAATTGAAAACCTATTTGAAAAAATAATGACAGGAAATTTCCCCTACATGGTGAAAGAAATAGACTTACAAGTCCAGGAAGCACAGAGAGCCCCAAACAAGAGGAACCCAAAGAAGCCCACACCAAGACACATCATAGTTAGAATGCCAGAAGTTAAAAACAAAGAATTGTAACAGCAGCAAGAGAAAAGCAGTTAGTTACCTACAAGGGAGCACCTGTACAACTGTTTGCTGATTTCTCAACTGAAACTTTGCAGGCCAGAAGGGAGCGGCAAGGAGTATTCAAAGTGATGAAAAGCAAGAACCTACAACCAAGATTACTGTACCCAGCAAAGCTGTCATTTAGAACTGAAGGTTCGAAAATGACCTTCACAGAAAAGAAAAAGTTAAAGGAGTTCATCATCACCAAACCAGTATTAAATGGAATATTGAAGGGTCTTCTTTAAGACGAAGCTAATGAACAAAAGGAACTGACAAACAAAATAGACCCAGAGACATTGAAGCATGCAACAGACAATCATATTTCAGAGGAAGGGAGGGGGCTGGAGGGTGGGAAGAGATTAACCAAAGAAGTTACATACATATATGCATAACACATGACCACAAACAATAATGGGGTGAAGGCCTGGGGAGGGGGTGGGAGACAGATGGAGGGGGTCAGTGGGGGGAAAAATGGGACACCTATAATACTTTCAACAATAAAGATAAGAAAAAAAAAGTAGAGGACAGGTTCAGGAATAGTTCTATTGATACATATTAGGATGTCCAGAAAGTAGAAGGAAGAAAGTAATAAAGGAAAAAAGTAATCAATTCAAAATGAGAATTACTATATCTGAGATTTGGTACTTTAAAACAACAGAAAATTAAGGCTAATAAAATAAAAAAGCAAACACAAATTGGAAACCATGAGGTTTTGCATTTCTGTATGGAGAGTTAAATTATTAATTAAATGTTGAACAGATGTCAAATAAGTATCATAAATACTGGCATCAAAAAGGAATAAAATCAGCTCTTACAAATAAGAAAATATGCTCAGCCTCACTTATAAAAAGAGAAATGTGAATTAAAATCACACAGTTACCGTTTTTCACGTACCAGATTGGCAGAAATCCAGAAGTTTTTGTCAGAGATAATGGGAGACAGGCTCCTACATGCTATAAATTGGTACTACCTCTGTGGGGCGATGATTTGGAAATACCTATGAAAAGTGACTCGGCTCTTCCCCTAAATCTCTGCTTCCTAGAGATTTACCTTGGAGATACCCCTGCATACGTGCAAAACATTTTTATCAAGCCACTGCTTGAGGCATGGTTTAATAATAAAAGATTACAAACAACCTAAACGTCTTTCGGTAGGAGACCAGTTCTGTGAATTAGAGGACAGCCATACAGTCGGGGCCTCCAAGGCTATAAAACAAAATAAGAAAAAGCTCTACATGCAGACATAGAAAGAGTTCCAAGCATATTTAAAGAATTAAATATTAATACTATTAAATATATTGAGTCATTGATGGTATTATATTCAATTAAGATTACTTAATGTTGAGTGTTAATAAGGTAAATAATGTTATTAAATATATTAAAATTTAAATAGCATGTTGATCATTAAGTATTAAGTTAGTATAATTAAATGTCTAAGTAATGCCTATATGTAGCAAGTGAAGCACTTGCCTTTGTGGGGAAGAGGACCAGGCAGGTGGTATACAGGGAAGTACTTCATACTTTCTGATTTTTTGAATCATGTGAATGTGTTAGCTATTTTTTTAAAAACCACTAAACAATTATAGATAAATAGATGGATAGAGCCATCATCATAGTCATAGGTATAGACATATAAGTGCTAGTTTGAACTCAGAAGTAAGATTTATTATCAAATTTAGACAAAATATTAAATGGTTTTACTCTTTATGCCATTTCATTTAATAATATTCCAAATGGTTTTTCTTTCCGTTCTACCGAAGAAAATCTCTAAGTAGTTTTAGATGGTAACATTAGCATCTATATAGTTGAGAAAATTGTTTAAGAATATCAACATTTTTTCAATAGTTTCTTAAAACAAGTGTAGGTGTGTTTATGTCACAGCGATTAGGCTCAGTCATAATCCTCCATTCATCAATTTCATTTCTTGAGTGTGTACTACTACGTGCCAGATACTCATCTAGTTCCTATACATAGTAAGCTAAGGCTTCCCTCTCCTGGAGCGTACATTCTAGAGGAGGCAAAAGACCACAAACATGCAGGCATTCCAGGCAGAGGGCCAAGTCCCCAAGGCAGGAGCTGAGTGAAGGAGGAGGGAAATGAAATGAGATGACCTTGGAAAGGTAGGCAGAGGCAGGAGAGGTAAGGCCTTTAGGCCAAGTAAAGAACTTGGGTTTTATTTTAGGAGTTTGGGAGAAGCCATTGGAGGATTTTAAGCAAGAGAGAGGTATAACCTGATTTGTGTTTTCAAAAAATATCTCCAACTACACTGTACAGAGGAGAATGTAGGAGGCCAGTGTGAAACTGGAAGACCAGTTTGGAGGCTTACCAAGGTAATGCAATCCAAGAAAGAGCTGATGGTAACTGGAACTAAGGTGGGGAAAGATGTGTTTTGGAGGTAGTGTTGACAGGATTTAAACAAGGTTAAACATGGGTGTGAATGAAAGTATCAAGGGTAATTCTTAGGTATTGATTTTTAGCTTGAGCAAATTGGATGTCAGTCATTGACATAGGGAATCTAGGGATTGAAGAAGGGAATCCAGGTTCTGTCTGGAATGTGTTACATTTAAGATGCTTGTTAGACATCCAAGTGGACACTGAGTGTGCTCGTCTGAAGCGTGGGGGAGAGATCGGGGCTTTATGGTTAATAAATGGGATTCAATGAGATTATCCAGGGAGAGAACAGAAAGAGAAGGGAAGGGAGTTATTTACCAACTAGCCTGGAAGGGTTTCATTATTTGAATACTAGGTACAGATGTGCCAGGATCTGCCGGCTGAGTATAAGCCCTGGAACCCTCAGCAAGAGAGGTTTCAGTAGAGCCACTGGGAGGGAAGCTCAGTGGGAGTGGGTTGAGGAGACAAGTTAAGGGAATGAGTAAGGAAATAGAGGTAGTAACTAGTGACAGTATTTTAAAGAAGTATTGCTGTTAAGTGAATCAGAGAAATGAGCCAATAGCTTGAGGGCTCCTTGCAGGCAAAGGAAAGTTTTTTAAATATGAGACTAGTCTAGAGCACTGCTACTCAAACTACTCAGCAGAGCAGCGAAATGTCTGTTAACAGTACAGAGTGAGATGAGTAGGACATTGGAAACTTATAGCAGTTTGGTATTCCTGAAACATCAAAACAGGTCTAATACTCATTTTTATTATATTTTTATAAGGTATTCATGGCAAATTGAAATTTAAAAAACAAAAACACAGGTTCTTTACTCCACAGAGGCACAGTGTGAGAAGCTTCAGGATGTGTTTGATAGCTGATGGCATGATCCAGTCTCAACAAAGAAATTGATGATTCAGGGGAGAGAGGAGGCAGGAGAAAATATCGGGAGCAAAATCCTTAGGAGGTAGAGAATATTGGGATCTCAGGCATCAGTGGAGAGATTGGTCTTGAATAGCAGCTGCAGTATTTCATTCTTGTTATAGGGGGGAAGCCAAATAATGTTATAGGTGCAAGGACATAGGAAGGGTTGGTCTGGGAAACTGGAGGGAGGCCCTTTCAGGTGCTCCCATTCTTACTATCTTACCTGTACTGACTTCGACCGACAACCAGGCAAACCCCAACTTTTCTCATTTATGTTAAAATTTAAAGTGCTGAATGATGCTGTGTCTGTGAGTATCAGCAATAGGGATTAAAATTCTCCCTATGGCTACTATATGAATGTCAGCACTATATGAATATGAGATGAAATTCAGAAACACCTTGGCTTATCTACAGTACTTCCCTTAAAATAATGTAGAGTTGATCCAGTAAACAAAAGAAAGGGCAGGATCCAAGTTTTCCACAGTGGGTGAGTTTTCAGCAGGAAAGTGGCTCTGTTTTTTTTCTGGCAAAAGCACCCTGAAGTTTGTTTCATACAGAGGAAATTATACTAGCGCTGTAGGTTAGATTTAAGTGGAAGTGAATTGATAAACAAATCTTATATGACCAGCCAGATAAGTATCATGACTTGAAATAATTGATCCTAGCAGTATGTTCCAGTTGGAATAAAATGCCACGTATTGCAGTCAATTTCAGTTAATTCATCAGGACATTAATTTAATACATTGGGACAAAATCAGAATGGCCTTTCTTGAAAAGAATAATCTCTGTACACAAGGAGCCATGATTGACATTTTACTAGAGTGTGGTTTTAGCTTTGAGCTTCTAACAGAACCTAAAAGGCATTACCCTCTACCATGGAGGTGGCAGAAATTAGATCAGAGACTGTCGTTGTGAGAACTCTGGCTTTTGTTTGGTGACCAGGCAATTTTAGAACTTTTCCCATTTTACTCCTAAGCTTCATTGGAACAGAAGTTCAGGTTTGTTTCTGAGTTTGGAGTAGCCTTTATTTTCTCCTTTTCACATTCTTATATTTGTGAAATACTTTGCGTAAGTATTTGTTACTTCTTTAATTGAATAAAAGCGTTTTAAAGTAAAATAAGTCAGACAGAGAGAGATAAATACTGTATAACATCACTTACATGTGGAACCTTTAAAAAAATCAAAATCATAGAAACAGAAGAATGGTGGTTGGTTACCAGGGGTTGGGGAAGGCGGTGGGGGATGTTGGTCAAACAGTGCAAACTTCCAGGTGTAAGATGAATAAATTTGGAGGATATAGTGCTGCATGGTGACTATAGTTAATGCTGATTATATACTTGAAAGTAGCTAAGAGAATAGCTTAAAAAAGGGCTTTAAAAAAATTGGAGCAGTCTAAATCAGAGCTTCTGACTACACACTCAGCTTTAACTTGAATCTAGCAGGGAGAAGATTCTGCAACTTCAGAAAGATGAATTGTATGATGATATGATTTTGTAATATCTCTAATTTACATTTTATGTTACATTTTTAAACAACTTATAGGTTTTCTAAACCTGAAATGCATACATTCAGGCAATATGCATCTAGTTAAGTTGATGAGTTTCAGTGTGCCCAGTGGTTTAGTTTATTCCAGGCACATTTCATTAGAACAAGAAATTAAGGTTTGTAAACGAGAAAGTAGATGTCCGTTGTTGGTTGGTTTGAGATAGAGTATGCATGAGAATGTATATATGAGATTTACAAAAGAAATTTAATATTGTTCCAGGAAACAAGCAGAGCTAAATTATGTAAGATATAGTAATACTGTTCCCTTTTATGCATTTGGATAAAAAGTGTATTGCATTGCTTATGTTTTAGATAGAATTTTGAAATCAGGGTAAAGAAACCTGGGAAATTAACTTTTGGGGACCTTACATGTATACATCTGTGTTCCTCTCATTGGCAGCTTCAAAATCAAAGTCACTATTTTTAGAACATTAATATGTTTAGCGAGAAATGATTCATTTACGTATAAATGATTTTAAGTTAAGAAGTCTCTTTGGCATATGTAACATTTATCACTGTTTTCCAGTTAGAGATTCATAGAACATTATTACATAAACATTTTACTATTGTATCTTGAGATTTCTTATTTTTAAACAAATACTTCTCCTTCCTCACAGGACAAAGTTATACCTTCCTTATTTGGATTTATTGAATATAAAAAGCTTTGTTAGGACTGTAAGATCTGGCCAATGAAATATATTCTTTCTGACAGCATTTAAACTTACCAAGGAAAGAAAGCCAATATAATATTACTGGCAACTTTTTAGACTTTCCCAAGAGAGTTTTTTTAAAAACCTCAAATTGAAATGTTAAGGTCAGCTTTTAAAATCTTTGATTTGATTGCATCCAAACTTCTTACATTGAGAAATGGTAACAGGTATTTGATCTTATGTCTGGATTAGGGCTGTCCTTGCTCTGTGCTATGAGTCCCTGGTGGATTGACTTAGTGGGCACAGCCAGTCCCTGGAGCTGGACAGAAATGGGGGCTAGAGTTTGTTTTTTGTTGTCTTCCTTTAAAATCTTGTTTTTTCCCACCTGGAAGCACACACACATGCATGCGCGCGCGCACACACACACGATTTGCCATAAAAGTAATGCTCCTGTCTGATTCAAGATATGCAGTCTGTTTGGGGTAAGATCTCTTCCTCCAGAATAGAAACTGGAGCTTTTCTTCTAACATTTAGAATCTGATGGTTGGTTACCATAAAATCTCCTTAGTTCAACAATAAAAGGAGCAGAACTGAACTTTTTCCTTAATTTCTGACCTCCAAAGCAGAGATAATGAATGTTACAAGAATCCTGAACACTCACCCCATTTGAGCAAATTATGGTGACATGATATTTTTCAAATGAGTTAGGAGTGTTTTGATTTACTTAGGTGGGCAGATCAACCGAGAGCCCTATTGACTTCGTCGTCACAGACACGGTTTCTGGCGGTCAGAACAGTGACGAAGCCCAGATTACACAGAGCACCATATCCAGGTTTGCCTGCAGGATCGTCTGTGACAGGAACGAGCCTTATACAGCACGGATATTTGCAGCCGGATTTGACTCTTCCAAAAACATATTTCTTGGAGTAAGTACTATTAATAAGTACCTTGTTTCAAGAAAAACACCATTATCATATATGACATGTAACTGTAACCAAACATTTGATTTACGTGATGCCTCTAGTTAAATTTTGAAATTTTTGTTTTCAGATGGCCAGTTTGAAAAGCTGTTATTAAAAGTCTGAAAATTGTTTTCATTACTTATTGTTTTATTTGCTATAGTAATTATAATATGTACAGTAATTAGTTTTTAAAGTATATCTCTTAACATCATGCAGAATGTACTTATGGTAGTTTTAAGGAGTTCATTTTCATAGGGAAAAATAAGTGGTCAAATATAGATAATTAGGGTTCAAAGGAATATGTTAATTATTTGTCCATTCAGAAATTGACTGTTTGCTGTGCTCCATATTGGGTTATAGATGTGATACCACAGAAAGCAAAACATTAAAAATCTCTCCTTCATAGGGTTTTCATGTAAATTGAACCCAAAAGTTTTAGTGAGGATCCAGTTTTCATATAGTTCCTTTTTGAATCTGGACATTTTTGTAGGGCAAATAAAAACACCCAAATGGCCTAAACCATAACAAAAATGTATTATCCCACATCACAAGAAGTGCCAAAGAAGGCCAGCTGCAGGGTTGGTTAATTCGGCGGTTCTGTGACCTGAGAGACCAGGTTCTTTGTCTTGCCCCCGCCTCACTGGGTACATTAGCTTCCTCGGGCAAGGTCTTCTCGTGGGTGAGAAATGGCTCTTATGCTACCACACATCCCCTGCTGAAGAAGAGGTGCAGATGCACTGTTTATCCCTTGTCTCTTTGTAGAGCAAAGAAACCTACCTTTCCAGGAAGCCTCTCGGAAGACTCACTAAGGTCCCATTGGCCAGAACTCAGCCACATGCCCACCCCTGAACAGTCATTGGCAAGGGGCTGAGATCATCATAACTGGCTTATCGTAATCAGGGTTTACCCGAGTTACGTGAACAATATCTGACTCTGTCCCCAGGAGAGAAGAGTGAAATCAATGTGGTGCAGTCACCCAAGTGTCGGTCCTGCCATTATATCAAGCCACCTGTGAGGATGTCAATACTGATTCTGATGAAAACATAGTAGCCGCAAATTGTTGGCTTCACATTTGTTGAAATTTTGTATGTTTAATATAAATATTTTCCCTTCTTCTGCACATTTCCCTGATAATGAGTTCATACAAAGCATCTTTAGATAATGAGATGAAAGCACTGCAGAAATAAACTGAAGAATTCACACCAGATTCTGGAATCACCTGAGGGGGTGGGGTGCGGGGATGAAAAAGAATCTCTGAGGGAGAGGCCTAGGCATCAGGTTATTTTGTTTTTAAGCTCCCAAGTCATCCATTTTACCACTTCTTTCATATTGTTGGGCTAATTGCATATTTTATGCTTCTGATTATTAGCTTTAAATAGAAAATGAAAATTCACCACTTTCCTCCCCTTTGCTCCTACCCAATATTTTAAAGAGATTCTAGAATCCCTTCATTTAGCATGCTTTTTCTGCTCTCCAGGAAAAGGCAGCAAAATGGAAAAACCCCGATGGCCACATGGATGGGCTCACTACAAACGGGGTCCTGGTGATGCACCCCAGAGGGGGTTTCACTGAGGAGTCCCAGCCCGGGGTCTGGCGTGAGATCTCCGTCTGTGGAGATGTGTACACCTTGCGAGAAACCAGGTCGGCCCAGCAGAGAGGAAAGCTGGTAAGTAGACTTCACTTTGAAAAACGCAGCGGACTATAAAAACCTAATCAGGGACTGCCCTTTTCCTCCCCTGCAACTCAGAGCCTCTGTGCCGGTGTGAGTGCTGGGCACCTCTGACCAGGAGGGCAACAGTTCTGAAAGCAAGAGGGAAGTGCCTTATGTCCTTTAACAGTTAAGCTTCTCTCATGGCGGAAGAAATTATCTTTTGCTCCTTACAACCTGAGAGCATAATCTTTCATTATATCCTTCACCACAAAAATCCACTTAAATTCACTTTAAAAAGAAAACTTAATTTTAGTGTAAAAGTTTATTAATTTGGAAAAATCCTAAACAGTCTAGGACTAATTAGTGAAAATTGTGATTTACAGAATTATTTATTAGGCTTTCTGGAACTAAAACATAATTAAGTTAGCTTTTTTTTTTAGTCTATAGTAAGGAATTAATACATAATTCCCTATATAACTCACCAAAATGTAACTACTGCTTTTCGCTTGAAGTAATTCATATAGTGCATTGACTTGGTGTGTTAATATTTTCCTGGAACTATTACTACTAATCCCAAATGCCCTAAAGCAATTGGTCCTTTAACCCTTTCTTCTATGGAGAATGATTATAATACCTTAAATGAGAAGCTGTGGGTTTCTGATCTTGCTGTAGCTGTGGGGCACAGCACACAAGGTTCTTTTTTTTATTTGAATTTATTGGGGTGACATTGGTTCACAAAACCATACACGTTTCAAGTGCACAACTCAACAGAACATCATGTGCACACTGCATCGTGTACTCACCACCCAAAGTCAAGTCTCTCTCTGTCCCCACTTATCTTCTTTGCCCACCTCCACCTTCCCCCACCCCTTTCCCTCTGGCCAGCACCATTGTTGTGCCTGTCTGTGTGTCATATATATACATAGGTAGGTAGATAGATATTTTTGCTTAATCCCTTCACCTTTTATCACCCAACCCCCCTTCCCTCTGACATCTGTCAGTCTGTTTTATGTATCTATGCTTCTGTTTCTGGGTTTTTTTTTGTTAATTTTGTTGATTAGATTCCACAATGAGATCACATGGTACTTGTCTTTCTCTGAGTGCCTTATTTCACTTAGCATAATATCCTCCAGGTCCATCTATGCTGTCGCAAAAGGTAAGATTTCCTTCTTTTTACAGCTGAGTAGTAGTCTATTGTATAAATGTACACAGCTTTTTTATCCAGTCATCTAAAGGTTCTTAGTAAATTTTCCACTCTAGTACTTTTCATTGTTAGATAGAAGCTAGAACAAGAGAAACAAATATTTTCATCAAAGGGACTTCCATGGAAAAAATACAGGGAAATAGAGGATTGATATAGCATTTTTCAGAGAGAAATATTTTTAAGATGGAAAAAGAAGATGGGGAACTGTTTTACTAACTTGGTTTGCTTTTCTTTACTGGCTGTTTATTTTCAGGGAAATTTTAAAATTTCTCTTTTATACCATTATTCAGCTATAGGTACAGCTTCTTTGTTTGATGATAAAGCCAGGTCTTGGAGCATCATAGCTGAGTAAAGATGAGAAATATTTTCTAAGAAAGGCCAAGTAAATTCAGTAAACTTTGTCTAAACACTTTTAAAAGAGATTGTAAATAAGGAAGAGAATCTGAAAGCAGTTTTTCCAAATAACTTCTTGTCTCCTATCATCAGATAATGTTACACAGCACTGACCTAGGCTGGCCAGACTGGTTATTAGTCATTCTCACAGCAACAGTGAGAAGTCAGTGAAAGGTTGTGATTGTAGGCACTGCATCAACATTTCAGAGCCATCATTAGCTCCTAATTTAATCTACACGTCTCCACAGGGGGAAGTGGAATTGTCCCCATTATATGGATGAGGGAGGAAGGTATGGCACAGAGAGGTTAAATATTGCCCAATGTCCCAGAGTTAGAAGGTGGCACCAAATTGGATTGAAACTCGGGTCCCCCTGATTGAGAGTCTGGACTCCTAGCCCCCACTCAGTATGGTCTTATGGGGAGTCACACCTGGCTCTCACCTGAGATGGTTCACACCAGAACAGTTGCCTCCTGGGTAAATATAAATCATATGCAGCAATGCAGGAAGGGCTTGTTTGTCCAGGAGGGCACATCCTGGATGCTTGTCTTGCCCACTCTGATAATTGTGTAGTGACCCAGCTCACACTTCTACCATATGCCGGAGAAGTCTACAGTGCTACTGAAACAGCTCCAAAATAGCTTGTGTGAATGGATTGCATTAAATATAGACTAATTTTAAAGCTTTCCCTTTAAGTGATGCTCAGATCTACGTAAAGCTGTGCTGTACTATTTGATCACATACGACTGACCCAGCCAACAATAAAGGTTTCCAGTTTCTGTCTGTCTGATTTTGGACTTGTGACACCGTGGGGATGAAGGGATCCATACTCCCTGTGACCCCCGCTTGTTAACTTGGAGAGCAGTTTGTCTCTGTCCGAGATAGAAACTTGCTGATTCTTTGCACTTCCATTCCAGTGTGTGACTCTTTGGTCTTGTACATGTTGATGGTAGCAGTTGATATAAATTGTGTCTATCTGAAGGTATCATTTGTAACTTAATATGGGAATATGGAGACTAGAGTGGTAAGCTAGGAGTCCAGAATATTTGTTATGACAACAGTCGAGGCCCCCTGGTAGAGAGGGTTTTGTATTAATATCAGTATATTCTGTTTTTAACAAGAAGTCACCACAGTTGCTCATTATTACAGCACATGATGAGCCCCTTGGTCCTTCGTACTTGATCCCCATAATTAAGTGTGGGGGAAATATTTTTTTCAGGAGCTTAAACCCCTGAGTAAATAAAGGGGCAAATGAACTGTGACTTGTGTCCTGCTCATTTGCCTGGTTAATGGTAACATGGTAACATTTATCATACGGCTCCAGTAGACTCTTGAGTATTTTATCAAATTATATTTGAGATATTTTATTAAACCATATTGGCTTTGTATAAAATTAGTTAAATTCAGTTAAGTTGATTTGCTTACCTAATTTTAGGTGAAATTATAAAAATACCCATAGGGTTACCTGGCCGATGTGGCTCAGTTGGTTGAACTTCCTTCTGTGCCCCGAAAGGTGGTGGTTTTGATTCCCGGTCAGGGCACATACCTGGGTTGGGGGCTCGGAAGGCAGTTGATCGATGTTTCTCTCTCATGTCAGTGTATCTCTCTCTCTCTCTCCCTTCCTCTGTCTAAGTATGTTCTCCGGTGAGGATTTTTTTAAAAATTAAAAAGAAAACTGTTACTACACAAGTGCTGTGTTAATTCTCTCTCACATATCACTGAAAGCAACCCTATGAAGTCAGTGTTGTTATTGTTACTATTTATAGATGAGGAAGTCAGGGCTTGCTCAGCTCTTAAGTGGCAGATGGGGATTTGAATTCCCTTCTCCAAACTTAGCCATTGATATTTTAGGGCCATTAGGTTGTAACTGTCTTTCACGTTCACAACCCTGTCTATTCCTTGTGCCTCCTCCTTGCACTTTTATTTTTGTAGAGTTTAATAAAAGTCCTTCCCCAGCCTCTGTACAGTGGCATCTTTACCATTCTGCTCCCCACACACTGTATTCTGGAGAAAAGCTACTCATTTTGTTCACAGATAGTGGCAGCACATAAGAAATAACAAATAAGAGGGAAACGGATTACTGTTTGGGCAGCCACTATATATTAGTGGTTCCAAAGGCAGGCCACAGGTTCCAGTCCTGCTTCTTCCACGCAGTAGCTCTACATTCTAAATCAGTGACATCCCAAATGTTGAGTCAGGGTTCGCCAAGAGAGGGGTAATGTGGGGTGGGGTGCGCAGCTCTACTCAAAGGACATGCTTGTGCACACCTGTGGACAGTCCAGCTTGGTGTATTCATAGACTCGAGCTCTGTGCACTCAGCCTGGAGCAGCCAGCCCTGTTTCACAGTTTGCTACAACAGCAGAGGTCAAGTTGGCCATATTGTGAATATTAAAAAGTTTGGGCTTCATCCTGACGGCAGTGGGGTGCCAGCACAATCCTTTGAGCCAGAGAATGACAAAATTCCTGATCTTCTCATAACTCTCTTCCCCTTACATGATTCTTTTCCTGCACCCCAGCCTTAGTGGGGATGCCCTGGCTCTTCTTCGGTCTCCCTGCCCTCCCAGGGACCCTGCTGGGCAGTCTCATCCATTCTAGGGCTTCACTTAGATGCTGACAAGTCCCAGATGTGCTTCTCTGAGCCACATCTGTCTCAGAGGCTGCAGTCCCACGTGCCTTCTGGCATTACACAACAGACACTCTACGTGGCCCGCAGAGCCCGCACACCCAAAACTGACCTCACTCTCTTCTCCCCAAAACCTACCACTTCTAGATCGTCTGTTCAAGGAAAGTCCTGTTCTACATAGACAGTGAAGCCAGTACTTTTCCCACCTCCAGTCTTACACCCATCCAGCCCATCTTCCACACTTCTGGAAGGACCTTTTGGAAAGGCAAATCTGTTCTTTCATAGCTTCCTAAAACTCCTCATTGACTCCCTTCGGGCACCAACGCCAACCGACCTCTCCAACCTGGGCCTCTTGTCCTGCCCTCCCCCACATCCTGTGATGGCCCCACCCAGCTACGTCAGCTACCTCCTGAACCTCGTTGAACTCCTTGTTCCTTGATGCATGAGGTGTTTGGCCTTTTCATGCCTCCTCTCCCACCTGCTGACTCTTGACTATATCTTTTTCCAATCTCTGTTCAAGGAAGACCTTTTAGAAACCATTTCTGACTTGACATCATCAGAGTAACAGTAACAAACGTTTACACAATGCTTACTGCATGCCAGGCATTGTTCTAAGCACTTCATTTGTAATAACTCTTTTAACCCTCACATTCCCCTAACCTACATTTTACAGAAGAGGAAACTGACATACTGTGACTTTTTTTTTTTTTTTTAATATGTCTTTATTGATTCCAGAGAGAGGAAAGGGAGAGAGAGAGAGAGATAGAAACATCAATGATGAGAGATTCATTGATTGAGCCCACAACCCGGGCATGTGCCCTGACCAGGAATCGAACCCTGATCGCCTGGATCCCAGGTCGACGCTCAACCGCTGAGCCATGCCCGGCCGGGCCATACTGCGACTTTAACTGCCCAAGGTCACAGGGCTAGGAAGTGACCAAGCCAGGATTCACACCCAGGCAGTGGGCTCCAGAGTCCACACTCAGGGCCCCACTGTGGTGATGTTGCCTCGCATAGCACTTGCAACACCTTACTAACCTTCAGCTGGAGCTCGTCTGACTCCCACTGCTAAGGAGCAAGGCTGTGCAGGATAGGGGTGAGATTTCATTGGTCTTGCACCCTGGGCTTAGAAAGCACATGCGGCAGGTGGAGGCAGCAGTTAGATTCCTGCTGACCTAACTGTGCTCTTGTCAGCTGTTCATCAGTCTTGTGAGCACCTTGGTGCTTATCCCAGCCATCCTCTCAAAAATGAAGGCTCCCACTGAACAGTTCTGTTCCAGGTCTTAGGAGGGTAGGATGAAAGATAGATTGTTTATAAGCTAGGGGTCACCTGGAGCCACCTGGACACTGCAGTCATGATTGCAGTGCTCCGTGGGGTCTCTGGATCGGCTCTGGCTAGACGAGTGTGGTCTTTACTGGATGAACTGGTAGGACATCTCCCGTCCCTGATGGGATCAAAGAGTAATCATATTATTGACTTAAGGAGGAAAAATAAAAGTCTAAGCAGCTTTGTGCTCACTGAAATTACCTCTGTGTTGATTGAACACGTCCAGCTAGATAGATTGTGCTTAGGGCTTTGTGCCTGTGGGGCATGTGTATCATATCCATTGTTCAAATGGGGAAACGGGGTCAGGGAGAAGCAGCTACACCCCCAGTCCTGCCTTGAGTGTGGTAAACTGCCTTCCTGTGCTTACTTCAAAGATGACTTGTTTATTTTGAGGGGAGAGAATGTCTGTGACTCACTGAATTTTGCTTTTTAAAGGCATATCTGTCAAACTGTTCTAGGTGGAAAGTGAGACCAATGTGCTGCAGGATGGCTCCCTTATTGACCTGTGCGGGGCCACTCTTCTCTGGAGAACTGCGGACGGCCTTTTCCATGCCCCAACTCAGAAACACATAGAAGCCCTGCGCCAGGAGATCAACGCGGCCCGGCCACAGTGCCCTGTGGGGCTCAACACCCTGGCCTTCCCCAGCATCAACAGGAAGGAAGTGGTGGAGGAGAAGCAGCCCTGGGCCTACCTCAGCTGTGGCCATGTGCATGGGTACCACAACTGGGGCCATCGCAGCGACACGGAGGCCAACGAGAGGGAGTGTCCCATGTGCAGGACTGTGGGCCCGTACGTGCCGCTCTGGCTCGGCTGTGAGGCCGGGTTTTACGTAGACGCAGGACCGCCAACACACGCCTTCACCCCGTGTGGACACGTGTGCTCAGAGAAGTCTGCAAAATACTGGTCTCAGATCCCGCTGCCTCATGGAACTCACGCGTTTCATGCTGCCTGCCCTTTCTGTGCCACGCAGCTGGCTGGGGAACAGAACTGCATCAAATTAATTTTCCAGGGTCCTGTTGACTGATGCCCTTGACTTGACAGCCATGTACAACTTTATTAACACATTACTGTGAAGATTTTTGCCACTAACTCTCGATTTTACCTTTTTATAATGCTGTTTATTGGGGGGGGGACCCTGAGGCTGGGAGGAAAGAGGGAGCACCCTGAGGCTGGGAGGAAAGAGGGAGCATAGTGATGAAACATGCTAGGAGTTGAACAGATACCAATGGTGTGTTGCATGCTCCAGACAGTAGCAGCAGCATTGAAGTCTGCCTGATAACCACGTTATCTTTGTGATGATTGGATTTCAAACGCCATGCTTTTATTTTAACCTTGGGTTTTTAAACAAGTTTTGTTTTGTTTTTTTCCTTTGTAGCCTTGGGCACAACTTTAAATCATATTTTACAAATGAAGAAATTTATTCTAAAGTTGTTGGCTCATAATATGCCACGATCCATGCTGCAGGGTGTAGGTGTTACCTGAGAGATGTGTGACATCTGGAAATACTTGATACAACAGGCTAGAATCTGACCAGATACCAAAGGGCGGCTTTGTAAAATGTTATTGGTGGACCAGAGACCTTAGGCACAGGTGGTGGTTTTGAAATCTGGGCCTTTTTTCTGATTTATTTTTCTTTTGGGAGAAAATATTCATATGTTCTGTTTTCTTTTTATTAACTTTGGTGGAATTTAATTATCTTACACACACATTCACCAAATACCTTGGCATTTCAAACAAAGAATTTTCGGTAACTTTTTAGTCTGCCTTTTGTTATTTTTGTCTAGTATATTTTGTCCTTGATATTCATCAAACATGGCCAGAACTGTGCAGCTGATTAAAATGTAGCAACTTTAAAAACATTCATTCACTGAGGGTGATTATTGCAGCAGTAAACATGGCCAAGGTACTATAACGTCAAGTTTATTTGCTTAACAAATTGTTTTAAGATTTAAGAGCGATTAAAAATGAGATTTTATCTGGTGCACACGTTTATACTAGAGAGATAAGAAAGGCTAGGCTCCAAAGGGTATTTTGTTATCCAATTACTGCAACCTGACTTTGGGGGGAAGAGGAAGAATGGTAGGGGGAGGGAGAGAAAGGGGAAGAGTTTCCAAACTTGCCTCCAGTGACATTTACACATCACAAGATAAAATTGCCACTTACAACCCAGGAGAGCTAAACCTCCCTGGGTTGGCCTGGGTGTTCGAGCAGAGCCATGGGTTCTCTGGCCCTGCAGTTGTGCGCTCTCCTCTGCCTGGCAGCTCACTTTGTTTCTGGCAGCCCCATCATGAGCCTGGAGCAGTCGCCTCTGGAAGAAGACACGCCCCTCTTCGATGATGCCTTCTCAGAGCAAGATGGCGTTGACTTGGACACACTGCTGCAGAGCATGAAGAATGAGTTTCTCAAGACATTGAACCTGTCTGACATCCCTACGCAGGATTCAACTAAGGTTGACCCACCAGAGTACATGTTGGAACTCTACAACAAATTTGCAACAGACCGCACCTCCATGCCATCTGCCAGTATCATCAGGAGTTTCAAAAATGAAGACTTGTTTTCCCAACCAGCCAGTTTTAATGGGCTCAGAAAATACCCTCTCCTCTTCAATGTGTCCATCCCTCACCATGAAGAGGTCATTATGGCTGAACTCAGGTTGTACACACTGGTGCAAAAAGATCGCATGATACATGATGGAGTGGACTGGAAAATTACCATTTTTGAAGTACTCGAGAACACAGAGGACAATGAGGAAAGAAACATGCTGGTCTTGGTGTCAGGGGAGACCTATGGAACCAGCAATGAGTGGGAGACTTTTGATGTCACCAGTGCCATCAGACGTTGGCAAAAGTTGGGCTCATCCACCCACCAGCTGGAAATCCACATTGAGAGCAGACATGATGAAACCGAGGACACTGGCAGGGGACACCTGGAAATAGACACCAGTGGCCAGAATAAGCATGTCCCTTTACTTGTTGTGTTTTCTGATGACCAAAGCAGTGAGAAAGAACGGAAAGAGGAGCTGAATGAAATGGTCACCCAGGGGCTAGACAACCTGGATGATTATTCCAGTGGACCTGGGGAAGAGGCTTTGCTGCAGATGAGGTCAAACATTATCTATGACTCCACTGCCCGCATCAGAAGGAATGCCAATGGAAACTACTGCCAGAGGACCCCACTCTACATCGACTTCAAGGAGATTGGCTGGGACTCGTGGATCATTGCCCCACCTGGATATGACGCCTATGAATGCCGTGGTGTTTGCAACTATCCCCTGATAGAGCATCTCACAACCACAAAACATGCAATTATCCAGGCCTTGGTCCACCGCAAGAATTCCCAGAAGGCTTCCAAAGCCTGCTGTGTGCCCACCAAGCTGGAGCCCATCTCCATCCTCTATTTAGATAAAGGTGTTGTCACCTACAAGTTTAAATATGAAGGCATGGCCGTCTCTGAGTGTGGCTGCAGATAGAAGAGTTGTGTCGCTTATTTAATAACTATATGTGTATTAAAAAAAATGAGATTTTACTTTTTAAAACTATTTGTTGGGGCTTCATAACTTTTTATTTTTATTTTCTTCCTTAAGAAAACTAACCCAGCTGGCATGGCTCAATAGTTGAGCATCGACCTATGGTCCAGGAGGTCACAGTTCAATTCCCAGTCAGGGCACATGCCCAGGTTGCCAGCTTGATCCCCAGTGGGGGGCGTGCAGGAGGCAGCCGATCAATGACTCTGTCTCATCATTGATGTTTCTCTCTCTCTCCCTCTCCCTTCCTCTCTCTGAAATCAATAAAGATATATTTTAAAAAAATAAGAATAAAATAAGAATAAAAAAGAAAACGAAATTTCTGTGAGCCTAAAAGCAACGTATCACAATGACACAGGCGTCTTTATTCGCTCCCTTTCCACCATCTGTCACCTTCCCTTGCAGCTTACAGAGCCCTGGAAGTTTTGAAAATGTTTGCAAATCAAACTACATTTAAATGTAATGATTAGATATACACAACACCAAGTGGTACATCTGCAGAGATAATTTGAAATTCCTGATTTCAAGAGAGCAAATGAGTGTTTACTGAGGAATAATTAAATCAAAATTTCAGATGAGCTCCTCCATCCCCCTGTTATTTTCATTTCATTTGGAATAATAATTCCTGGGTGCTCATTCTGTGTGGTATCTGTAATATCACTGCTCCCAGAATGGAAAGATCCTTCAGGACAGAGCTGGCTGAGATGAGCTGGATCCCTGCCACATGGAGCAAGTATTTATTTAAGTTAACATCCTCTTAAATTGACCACTGCACATTCATGCTACATTTTTTAACCTTTGTAGAGATATCTAATTTATATGGTTCTAATATACTATATCCATACTTGAATTGGTTTTTTTCATGCTTTGTCTCTCCTGGCAAATATTTTGCCTATTTTCAGTTGTTCTAACCCATTTTTGAATGTCCTCCTTAAAGTGGTAAGCTATATTCTTTAATTGCTGCTGCTTGATTTGACTTTATAAAAAGTTCAGCCTCTCAATTATAAAATAGCTTTACTTTTCCATGAAGACTGCTGTTTAGGGTGAGATGTTTTTGTTTGGTAGGTTTTAAGTGATGTGAAAATCCAACGACAGTCCTCTTAATCACTTACTCTTCTGTGTAGGGTACTCCACCTGCAGACAGAAAAGGAAACAATGAAATTGCCTAAATAATACATCAAATGCCTCTTGATTTAGCCAGACAGTCTCCAGTGATTAGCTTTCACTGATAGAGTGTGCCTTTTCAATCTGTGATTCTTTGGGCTCCATAAAATGGGACCCGGGCCCTTTTCTTGCTATAGAGCCAAAAGATGGTTTGAGGATTCTTAACACCCTAAAAGCATCTTGTAAGGCAAATGGTCTTCCATCCAGAAAGGCTAAGTTTTACCTATCTAAAAACATTTTTTTTTTCCAGAAAGTTACACTCTGTTACAATTTTCCATCTCAAGTACTATATATAAGTCTTAGCAATTCTGCATACAACATATGCCTCAAAACAAAATTATCTTCCAACCTGAAGAGTTTCTGACTTTTAGCAAACTCGGAGAGCTAAATGCAAGTTGAAATTTGGGTAATAAATTCCAAACTCTTGGAAGGGGTCACAGTGAACCACCCTCCTTCAGCTCTTTATCTTGTCCTTTGGCCTCCACATTGGGTCCCCTCCCACCTGCCTGAGAAACCAGAGAGGGGGGGCAAGTCTGCAAAAAGGAAACCATGCTCATCTTTGCCACATCTAGTCAGATCCTCTTACAATTTTGGCTGAGATTTCTTGTTCAGAGTTGAGAGCAAGTTCCTTTGTAAGACTAAAGAACTAGCTCGCCAAAGTAGAGTAATATAGTTGAGAAAAGGTGACTTCTCAAAGGTCACTTTTGTTTTTATGTCTTGCTTGACACTGTATTCCAGGGTGAGTCCCACTCCCCCATGTGCATTCATAGGAAATTACTGACCAGTTATCCCCACCTCGGCCTGACCGAAATGCCTTTCGTGAATAGGTTTCCAGAAGTTTGCCCCCAGTGATGTATTCCCATAGGTATTATTTTCTCAGTTGTTTACTACAAAAAAAAATAATAAGATTCAGAGTGAATGGGGTTACAACACAATATTTTTCTAGTCTGGAATTTTTTTATTAACAATCGGTGCTGCCGGGTCGTGCATGCTGCAACTCTTAAAATTTCCCTTATTTGGTTATGCTTTTTGCAAAAAGGGCTACAGTTCACACTGCAGAGTATTAAGTAAGCTTTCTGGGGGCGGGGGGGTTCCCACTGTGGCCCAAAAGAATTAAAACCTTTTAATATAAATAGAGAGCATATTTATCATTCCTCGATAGTTAATTATAGAGTTTGGTACCTTTGTGCCTCAGGGAAGCCATGTGATATAAAGTTACAGAATTTCAGGGGTAGGGTTTAGGGAAAGGAGAAAGCCATTGGAAAAATGATGGGCTCCATTAAGGAGACTAATGAGTCTGGATGCAGAAATATGCCAGGAACTGGCATACACATGATTGTAGAATTTATTTCCAGTAACAATGGGGAAGTTATTTTTAAGTTACTACATATACTGTGTGGGGAAAGTTGAGGAAGAGCTCGTCTTCATAAAGCTTTGATGCTTTGCTTTTGCTTACATAAAAAACTCAGTCCCGTTATGTCGGAAGCTCAGTAGTATTGTTTGGGCACTTTTGAGAGTTTCAGGAAAACGTTTCCCCCTTCTTAATTTAAGTGTGACACAGGTCTCAGAATTGTCACCTGTTCTATAATTTCGATCAACTTTTCTCTGTTGAAAGCCATTCTGTTCTCCGGATTTGCATGAAAGGGTTATTTATGATCGCACCATTGTTAACGCTGGCTAAAACGTAGTTGTGTTCAAGCGACCCCGCCTTGTGACAGTGGGATTGTGCGAGGCAAAGCACAGAGCCGGGTCTGCGGGCAGGGCAGCTCCGTCCCCTGTCCCCTGCGGGCGCCTTACATCCCGCGGCCCAGCCTTGTGGCTGAAGGTGAAGTTCCTCCGGTGCTGGAAATAGAGCGCAGCCCTGCGGTGGTTTCTTTATGACCCAGAGGCCAGTGAGAAAACTTTAGGATCTTTAGGAAAGAATGTAAGACCTAGCGAAGCAGTAAAACAAGACGTTTCAGTATTTCCTTTTTATAAAACGTGTATCCTCTCAAGTAAATTTTAGCCCTCCTGAAGAATCCCTAGAGGAAGACATGGAAAAGCAAATATTTTTCCAGTTCTATTTAACTGTTTCTAAACAAAATAAACTCAATGAAAGGGAAGTTTGTTTTTTGGGTTTTGGGGTTTTTTTTTTAGCTGAGGTGACAGATTGCTTCTCTGTATTAAATAGCCTAGAAGTTAAGGAGTGGTCATATTTACCATGTGTAGTGTTATGAGCAGTTAAATTTTATGGCTGTATTTGTAAAACTGTTCTTTTATATTTCATGTCAAATTGAAAAATTTATTTCTTCACTATTGTACCTGTGGAAATACAAGCCATTTTACAGGAAAAAAATCTTCAAAAACGATTAAACGGATCTCAGTATGTTTATGAGTGGTCGTCTTCGGACTCTGTGCCTCTCATGGGTTCATCAGAACATTCACTAGGAAGTTAATACAAATGTAGACTTGATTTTTGCATTTAAGCGTATTATTGTTTTATATTCCACACAATGCGTACATATTAAAATCTGGGTACTGAAAATCCCCTTGATTTTCTTATTGAAGAAAACCTCATCGGTGCTTATATTACTTGTGACATTACATCCCTGTCAAATAAATCTAACTTCTAGGAGATCTTAACCTGGCTTGCAGAATTAATGGATTTTCTTTCTGATCATTAAAGTCCTATTGCTACTTTTGTGACTATCTTCATACACATTTAACAACATAAGCATTTTGTGTAAACCTTCAAGCTTTCAACCACTGTCTTTCATTTAGAAAATATATATATTTTGTGATAAAATTTTTCTATCACATTGATATTTAAGGAATCTTAGTATTGTTGAGGCAAATAGATTTTTCAGTTCCAAAAAAAAGAAAATACACATTTATATGGGCTTTTATTTCAGGGATTAAGGGTTCTGTACTTTATCGAATCTAACATGCCAGGAATTATAAGATGTGTTGTTATGGATAGACAGAGTCACAATTGTAGGGTACATCCCATTTGGCAAGGGTGCTGTATCCATGGGGAAAAAACAGTGTTCAACAAATGGAGCAGGGACAACTAGATACGCACATGCAAAAGAATGAAGTTGGACACCTACCTAACACAGCATACAAAAATTAACTCACACTGGATCAAAGCTAAAACTATAGATTATTTGTGACCTTGGGTTAGTCAGTGATTTCTTAACTACAACACCAAGAAATACAAGCAACAAAAGAAAAAGATGAGTTGGACTTTATTAAAATGTTTCTGCATCAAAGGACACAAAGTAAAAAGACAACCCCAACAATTGGAGATATTTGTAAATCATATATCTGATAGGGGAGTTGTATCCACACTATATAAAGAACTCATAACTCATCAATAAAAAGGCAACCCAGTTTAAAAAATGGTCAAGATATTTGAATAGATATTTTTCCAAAGAAAATATACAAATGACCTATAAGCACATAATAAGATTCTCAACATCATAAGCCATCGGGGAACTACAAACCATGTTACCACTTTATAGCCACTATGATGGCTAAAATCAAATAGAAAGTAACAAGTGTTGGCAATTTGTCTAAAAATTAAAACCATATACGCTGTTGGAGGGATTATAAAATGGTGCAACTGCTTTGGAACAAGCAGTTCGGCAGTTCCTCAAAAGGTAGGATACACAGTTACCATGTGACAACATTTTACTCCTAGGTATATACTAAAAATAATGCGTTCACAGAAAAACTTGTACATAATTGTTCATAACAAAATTATTCATAGTAACCAAAAAGTAGAAACAACCCAAAAGTCCATCAACTGATGAATGGATAAACAAAATATAAGATACCTATACAATGGAATATTATTTGGCTATGAAAATTAATGAAGGTCTGATACATATTACAACATTAATGAACTTGGAAACATGCTAAGTGAAAGAGGCCAGACATAAAAGGTCACATACTGTATGTCAGAAATAGGCATCTTACCATAAATAACTGATTAAATACATCCTGGGTACATTTTTTTTTAATTTACCTTTATTGTTGAAAGTATTACTGGTGTCCCCTTTTCCCCCCGATTGATCCCCCTACCCCACTGGGTACATTTTAAAACTCCCATAGCCACAGGCAATGGCATTGAATAATAAGCAGTGAAGAAAAAATGCTCTCAAAATTGAAATGGGAGTAAAAAGATGGGAAGAGGAGAACCTTTGAAAACAATATGTTGATATAAGTTGTTACTCATTTTCTTTGTCTGTTTGTGTTTGGAAAAGAAGTTACTTAAATCCAAGCAGCTACATATTGGAACTGTGGAATTTCTGTAGGAATAAATTCCCATGTGCTCTCAGGTACTTTCCAGAGTTTTAACAAAATCATGGACAGTATTAAGAGTAGCAGAAATATTCTTCAGTATAATTTTTCTTCCATCCTCACCTGAGGATATTTTTTCCACTGCTTTTCAGAGATAGTGGAAGGGAGAGAGGAAGAGAGAGGGAAACATGGATGTGGGGGAGAGACATCCATTGGGTGCCTCTTGCATGCCCTGGGGCCAGGAGTGGAGCCTGCAGCGAGGCTCGGGCCCTGGCAGGAATCGAACCTGGGACCCTTCAGTCCTCCAGCGGGCGCTGCGGCCGCTGAGCCAAACCCGCTGGGGCGCCTTGGGTATAATCTGTAACAAGTCATCAGTTAGTTTAACGCCATCAAAACATGTTCAAACTTGGACCAATACCTTTTTTTTTTTTTTTTTTTTGCATTTTCTTTTATTTTCAAGAACCTTACCCATTATTTCTCGTTTTTACTGCCAAATTTGAAAACATCAAGCCCTTGGGTCAGATGTAACATGCCAAGGTGAAAAATTAAGCATTAAAAAAAGGGGGGGGGGCAAATTCTAACAGCCTTGGGGAGTCAAGGAGGCGCAGGCTCCGCGGGGAAAGGGCAGGCCTGGGAGTGCCCGCGGGTCACGGCGGCCGGCCCAGCGGCGAGGCGGGAGGCCGGAGGCCGGCGCGGGAGCCTGTGCGGGGCGCGGGGCCTGGGCCAAAGCCCCCGTGTCCGCGGGAACGATTTGTGCGGAGAGAAGACGCCTGCGGGGGCGCGCGTGTAGGTCACGCGGCCCCGTCTCCCGCGCCCAGAGCGAAACGCAGTTACTAGCGAGGCCGCGGCGCCTCTGCGGGAGCGGCGGGGGCTCAGCCCCTCGGAGGGCGGGGAGGCAGCCCCGCGCCAGGTGCCGGGCAGGGGCCCGCGGTCGCCACCCGGAGGCGGCGCCGCTGTCCGGAGGCGCCGTCGCGCGCCCCTCGCGGGTCCCTCTCCGGCGGCTCGTGTCCTCGGCGAGGCGGCGGCGGTGCGGGGAGCCTGTGCGCGGGTCCCAGGGGTCCTCCCGCAGGCGCGTCCTCGGCTTCCCCGGGCGGGGCTGGACCCAGCCTAGCCCGTCCCTCCGGCCGCCCGGGGCGGTTCGCCGGCGCCGCCCTTCCCGGCCCACAGGGCGTAAAGTAGCACAGGGATGTCCACCACCCCAGCAGCGGAGGCATTCGTGTCATTATTTGTTTTGCTGTTTTAATTCCTGAAAAGCTCACGGAATTGCCTGAAAACGGGGTGTGAGCTCGCGACAAAGCGCAGTGCCACGCCCCCGGGGGGCCCGGTCGCAGCGCCCGCAGGCGGCCCCCCTCCGCCGCCAGCCTGCCCCGCGGTGGTGGGTCCCCGCCGTCTTTCTCCTCGTAACCCCCATAGTTTCCCCAGGAAAGTAATAAGCCAGAGGGAAGCAAAGCCCGGTGCCCACAGCCCCTTTGGAAGGACTGCCACCTACCCCTCCTTCCCAAAGTTAGGATGATTCTACCTCGATGCCTGTTTGCAAACTTCCCGGAGAGTCACTGGCTTACCTCAGTCACTCGTGTCCTTAACTGCTGTTTGCTCTCTTTTCTATGACAGGAAATAGGAGCCCCCCCCCCCCCAAAGCAGGGCATCACTTACTTGTCACCTTTCAGCATCCGCCTCCTTCGGCCTCCAGAGCCTGTCCTGTGCCCGCATCAGCGCTCACGTTGAATGAGACTATTGCTCAAAATGCGGACACGTTACATTTGGCTCTTTGCATTATCAACCCGCCCACACCCTTGTCTCCCCGGCCCCCCAACACCCCAAATGCTGGCACTGACTGCGGAGTGGCGAGGTGACCTGGCCCTGAGGTGGCAGAGCCAGGATGGACCCCACACCCTTGTTTCCACCTTGTGCTGGGAGCCCCGGGACCCATGTGGGTGGGATGCAAATCCCAGTGCGGGGAGCTGGTCATCCCACAGAAATTCTGTCTCCGGGACAAGGAGAGGGTGCTTACCTGCACGGGGTGACTGGGCGCGTTTGGAGAGGGCGCAGTGCATGGGCATAGTTTGGGAGGGGAAAGCATCCTAAGTGATTCTGATGCGGCCTCCGGGAGGCCGGTCAAGATCCTCCTCGGAGACACTGTGGCCTTTGAAAAGCACACTTTGTCTTCGGTGAGGACGTCAGTAAGCTCTAGAGTGCCGTCTGGTTCTGGTGATCGGTCCAATCGCCAGGGTCCAAGGGGAGGCGAAGGACGCCCCGGGGAAGCAGCACTTGGCCCACCAGCCACCTGAGCCTGCACGGGCCTCCACAGTTCCTCAGGACTCCCTGTGTATCGAGGCTGATAAACCTAAAGGAAGAATGAAAGGGCCTGGGAGAGAAGAGAAACCCCCGAAGTGCCCTGGAGTGGAAACGAGATCATTTCCCCTGCGCAGGGCTCCGTGGTTTGGCCTCCGGGGCCTGGGTCATCGAGGCTCATTCCTCTCACTTGAGGAATAAGCCCGGGGTTGGCTGAAGGATTGTCCCTGCTGCTCCCACCCTCATTATTAAGGGTTTTAGGGGGGAAATACAGCCTTTTCCCTGGGAGTTTGTACTGCAACCTTTCAAGCAGCCATAACACAAAAACAGAGGGCATGAAATCATTCCTTCCGGGCTTTCAGAAAAGTCGTGTGTCCTCACAGAAAAGGAAGTTCTCTCTTAATCATTTGAGCCCCTGCTAGTCTAAAAACTGGCAGGGTTGGATGGGTTTGCGACAACAGGAAAACGGATGGCTACAAATTTAGTTTCTCACTTGAAACTGCCCACGAAATGAAAAGGCAACCTGTGGAATGGGAGGAAATATTTGCAAATCATGTATCTGATCAGGTGTTAATATTCAAAGTATATAGAGAACTCGTACAACTCAAAAGACAATCAATCCAGTTAGGAAGGGGGCAGAGGAACTGAACAGATATTTTTGCTAAAGAAGGCATGCAAATGGTATATATATATGTGTGTGTGTGTGTGTGTGTGTGTATATATACACACATACATATGTGTATATATATAGCCATATATGTGTATATATGTATCATTCCTACATATCATATATAACTTTTTTAAAAAAGCTTAATAAGTACATTTTAATTGAGTTAAAATATCTGTGACATGAAGTTTGCCATTTTAGTCATGCTTACGTTTACAATTCAATGGCATTAAGTACATTCACAATGTTGTGCAGCCATCAAGCTAATTTCAGCTAAGTTTTTCCCTCCAGTGAACGTGGTCAGAGAGGACTGGGGGTAACTGTGGAATCCAGGATGGAAAGTGATCCATCACAAGCAAAGATGCCTGCTGCACCTTTTCACTCCCTGTTGTGGCAGCTGATATGCCACTGATACAGGAGCACAGCTTTCATTACCACTTTGGCTTATGAGCACCTAGCTCCTGGTTTGTGTTGCAAGCCGACTGTCCCAAACCCTTAAGTCCCAATGTGGCCAGTTAACTTCGTATTGAGGCCTCTTCCCAGCCCCCATTAGTTGTTTCATAAATAGCTCCCCAGTGCAAAGTTAGGAAGTTGAATAAATTCCTCTTGTAGATCAACTCCTACAAAATGAAATTATCTCCAGCGTAACTCCAGTGAAAAGTGCAATTGTCCTAGTAATTAAGAAATTATTTACTCTATTTGCCAATGTGTTGTCTATAAGGGCATTGCAGATACATTCATCCATTTAACTTCTCTAAGAAGAGGACCTTTCCCTGGCCTCCCTCTTGTCACAATTCTAATGTCATGACTTTGCAAAAGAGCCACATTCGCCGTGTTTCCCAGGCCTGGGAGAAGTTAGCTCCACCGCAAATAACAGGACACGGGGGCAGCACTATTGATAATAACCAAGCAATTGATTCCAAGGTTGGGAACCTTATGGAATTTTAAATGGTACGTAGTTTAGATCCCTGCAGTTGATAATGTCCTTTAGATTAGTTGTCGTTCATATTTCCTGACCACGTGAAGCAAGTTATCTGCTACATAAATAGATTTTATGATCCATCAGTTTTCATACAAGTGTTTTATTTAAACAGAGACATTGGGACTGATGTACGAGTGGGGAAGACTGTCTCAAAGAGCCCCGATTCAAGGAAGTTTGAATAATGTGAGGGAGGAAGCGAGAATTATACCAAAAGCCAAAAAGGTTTTCATCAATTGTGCCCGACTTCACCACAGCAGGGAAATGAGAGTTATGGTCAGCTATGTGATCTCCAGGATATGAGCAGCAGCTCTGGGGGTGTGAGTCCTCAGTGTCCGATAAATTCCAATCTTGTATGTAGAGAGGGCCTGGGACCAAGAGAGTGCCTTCAGGCTGTGGGTGGGATGGGGAGAGGGCCTGCAGGCTGTGGGTGGGATGGGGAGAGGGCCTGCAGGCTGTAGGGGGGCTGGGGAGAGTACCTACAGGCTGTGGGGGGCTGGGGAGAGTACCTGCAGGCTGTGGGTGGGCTGGGGAGAGGGCCTGCAGGCTGTGGGGGGGCTGGGGAGAGGGCCTGCAGGCTGTGGGTGGGCTGGGGAGAGGGCCTGCAGGCTGTGGGGGGGCTGGGGAGAGGGCCTGCAGGCTGTGGGGGGGCTGGGGAGAGGGCCTGCAGGCTGTGGGTGGGCTGGGGATAGTACCTGCAGGCTGTGGGTGGGCTGGGGAGAGGGCCTGCAGGCTGTGGGTGGGCTGGGGATAGTACCTGCAGGCTGTGGGTGGGCTGGGGAGAGGGCCTGCAGGCTGTGGGGGGGCTGGGAGAGTACCTGCAGGCTGTGGGGGGGCTGGGGAGAGGGCCTGCAGGCTGTGGGGGGGCTGGGAGAATACCTGCAGGCTGTGGGGGGGCTAGGGAGAGTGCCTGCAGGCTGTGAGTGGGATGGGGAGAGTACCTGCAGGCTGTGGGTGGGCTAGGGAGAGTACCTGCAGGCTGTGGGTGGGATGGGGAGAGGGCCTGCAGGCTGTGGGGGGGCTGGGGAGAGTACCTGCAGGCTGTGGGGGGGCTGGGGAGAGTACCTGCAGGCTGTGGGGGGGGCTGGGGAGAGTACCTGCAGGCTGTGGGGGGGCTGGGGAGAGTACCTGCAGGCTGTGGGGGGGCTAGGGAGAGTACCTGCAGGCTGTGGGTGGGATGGGGAGAGTGCCTGCAGGCTGTGGGTGGGATGGGAGAGTACCTGCAGGCTGTGGGGGGGCTGGGGAGAGGGCCTGCAGGCTGTGGGGGGGCTGGGGAGAGGGCCTGCAGGCTGTGGGGGGGGCTGGGGAGAGTACCTGCAGGCTGTGGGGGGCTGGGGAGAGTGCCTGCAGGCCGTGAGTTGGGTTCTGGCTTCTGCGCTGTTCTAGGTTGGTTACTGTCCTGCCCGGCTGAATTTTGGTGAGTTCTAAGGACTGGACAGAATCCTTGCCCTGGGGAAGCACCTGCTTCCTGCCATTCAGAAGCCGTGATCCCCCCTCTCCTTCCAGGCTTGGTTTTCTGACGGCGTCATCTCCCGGCTTTCTCTCCCATTTCCTACTCCGCTGCAAATCCGCTATCAAGTGAAGCTGGCATTTTTGGGGAGCTTTGAAATGAAATCTTTCATGCCTTCTTACTCTGATTTTCCTCCACCTGGTGAGTCGCTAGCACACACACTCACAGAGGGCTTAAGTCACAGATGAACCTTGTTTGGGGTACTGCTGTCACCCCAAATTGTTTATCATCTTCCTAGGCTCTTGCCCGGGAAGGTGCAGAATTACAGCTTGATGAGGTACCATGGCAACCTCTATACATTATCTTTTTTTAAACTGATTTGAGAGAGAGAGGAAGGGAGAAGGAGCGTGAGAGAGAAACATCGATCAGTTGCCTCCCCTCTGCACCCAGCCAGAGAGCGAACCTGCAACTTGGGTCTATGCCCTGAACTAGAATCGAACCCGTGATCTCTTGGTGCTTGGGACGATGCTCCAACCAACTGAGCCACACTGGCCAGGGCTGTACGTTACCTTTTAAAGGTTCTAGACCGCCTAGGTCCCACGTCCAGGAAGCCGATGCCAGGTGGGTAGTTACAGAAACAAGATCGGGGCCTGTTGAGAGGAGGAGCTGGAGACTGGATTCCCAATCGACACTGTCACCTCGGGTCCATGCGGAGTCAGGCCCTGCAAGAACTCGCCTGGGTAGCCCTTGGAGGGCCTGAGCTTTACAGCAAGCTGACATTCAAACCCAGCTCAAGGCCAGTACACGGCCACCGTGCCACTCCCGCTCTTTACTGATAACCTGTAACTGGGGACTGCCTTGTGCCCCTGATTCTTGTGCCCAGTGGGTCATCACCGACTAGAAATCTTTGCTCCTGGGCCTGCCACAAAAAGCGACTGGGATTCTGCATAAACGCAGACACTCCTTGATGGTTTCTGGGGAGAGCCACTTGGTGTGGGTTTGCACCGTGTTCTCACCGCTCCTGCTGCTGGGAGGGGTGCACAGAGGAAGGTGGGTTCAAACGCTACCTGAGGGAAGGCGCTGGAAGCCCCGCTAAAGGGGGGCCAGGCTCCAACGGCTCCAACTGCTTAGTCTCGTTTTTGAAACATGCTCACTTTGAAAAGGCCTGGGCCTTAAATCTGGAGACTCTGCTTCCCCTCCCCTGTGCTCACGAGCTTCGCGGGCACTGCTGCGGGGACGTACTTCCGAGGAGGACACTCGGGTACCGGGGAGTCAGTGATGGACGAGCGGACGTTACTCGGGCAACGCGGTTTTGAGACAGGGACTGCGCGGGAATGTAGTTTCGGGGCCTTCTGCCGGCATTTAACTCGGAGGCTGTAAGGACAGTAAATCAGGGAGGCCGGTCGTACGGTGCACGGGGCATGTTTTATGTATGGTCCAGGCGGCGTACGGCGGCTGCCTCGCCGAGGGGTGCAGACTCATGGTCTCATTCTGGCAGGCGGTGGCAGCTAATACGTTGTAGCTCCCTCTCTCTACCTGGGAGTATTTATTTTTTGGTTCATCCTGAGGTGGAGGGAAAGTATAAGGCACACTTTCATCTTTTTGACATAAGAAGTGCATCCTGTGCAGGGATTGCATAGCTGCTAAACGGCGGAGAGAGTCCAGAGACAAGAAGCTTGTTCACGGGTCTTCCCGAGACTCGGTGTCGTGTGGCCACGTCACACGGCGGAGGCAGGATCTTTGACTCCACAATGGTCCTCTCATTTCATCCGTGGGGCAGGGGTGACTTATCCAATAGGAACAGGAGGTACAGGGCCTGGAACCCACGAAAATGGTTTAAATTTCTCCTACAATCAGAAGATAAAAATGAATATAATAGTAATGAAGAGGGGTGGGCGAAAGTAGGTTTACAGTTGTGAGTACATGATATAGAGTTTATTCTTGTATTATTTATTAGTTATTGTATTATTTTTTGTACGAACAACTATAAACTACCTTTGCCCACACCTGTATCTAATGATGGACCCAGCATAAATTATACTTGTTTTTACACTAATGAAGTTGTCAAAAAATTTTAATGTTATTTTTAAATGAGGGAAGGAGCCCACAAAAACCAAAGTGCCCACGGCTTGTGAAAGTCACACTGTGTCCCTACAGTGGAGGAAACTCTAGGCTTAATATCTAACTTCTCTGTCTCCCAGGCAGACACCAGAGACTGGCCTTGGGACCAGGCACTTGGTGGGGGTGAGCTGTTCCTGGTCTAGAACCATCTCCGAGGAGCCTCGGGGAGGGATGGGAGCTATCTGTGAACCAGGCCCCCTCAGCCCATCCAGGAAACTTGCCCACAACCTGATTCTCTCTGCACCCCACCTCAGTCATCAGGAGGAGCTTCCAGATCGTTCCTGTGGGCAGCTCTCCTGCTCAGCCGCTTCCTAGGGCCCCACAACCAAGTGCCACAAACTGAGGAGCTTACACAATCAAAATCCGCTTCCCCACTGTTCTGGAGGCCAGATGTTTGAATCGAGGTGGGGGCAGGGTGGTTCCTCTCAGAGCTGCGGGAGGAATCTGTCCCATGCCTCTCCCCTAGTTTCTGGTGGTTTGTTGGCCCTCTCCGGCCAATCTTCAGTGGCATCACCTTGATCTCTGCCTTCGTTGTCACATGGCGGTCTCTCTGTGAGCATGTCTGTGTCCAAATTTCTCCTCTTTATAGGGATACCAGTTATTAAATTAGGGCCACTCCAGTATGACCTCATCTTAACTAATTATATCTGCAACAACTTTTTTTCCAAATAAGGTCACATTCTGAGGTACTAGGAGTTAGGATTTCAACATATGAATATTTGGGAAGGGCACAAGTCAGCCCCAAACAGCAGTTCGCACTAAACCTCTGATCTAAGTGTGGGCCTCGAGTGAGAGCCCCTTACGCCTGAAGCTCCAGGGAGCAGCTCAGCACGAGCCACCTGCACATCTCTCATTTCCCTTCTCCCCACCTCCGTCACCAGCGTGTGTGGGCGCCCTCCCTTCCAGGGGTGGGATCAGGGCTTCTTGTGCCCAGCACTAGCTGGAGATTAAAGAGAACAGAGAGGAGGGGTCTTCATCTCATGACTTCCCAACCCCCAAAGCCTGCTTTTCAGCAAGAAGAAGAAAGTAAAGAGTGGGCTGAGGAGGAGATAAGGGGAGACAGAGGTCCCCAGACATGAGAGCAGAGGGGAAGGTGGTAGGCAGGTAGGACCAGAGCCAGAGGGTTCTATCTGGTGGCCTGTATGTCACCTGCACATCACTCTTAATTAGCGGGAGGAGGGCCCACTGCAGGCCAGGGTCAGGGCACAGATGCCCAGGCTGCAGTGCAGGCGCGGGCGCGGGCGCGGGCGCGGGCAGGCAGAGGGCTGTTTGCAGCGCTGGCATCGAGCCCGGATGCGTGGGAAGCGCTGAGCAGTTCAGCAAAGCAGTTGTAGGCATTCGCCAGTTAATCAGCAGTGTGAGCCGCCAGGGCTCGTCATCTTTGTACAAATGTCACAATGCACAGGAGTGGGTGCCGTGGGAAAAGAATAGACTTGGAGTTATGCAGAACTGGATTTCAGCTCCAACTTCGAGTCCACTTGACTTTAGGCAAATCGCTCTCTTTCTGACCCCAACTTTCAGTGTCTTTAAAATAGGAATAACAGTAATAATAATACCTATCCCATAAGATTGTTGGGAATGCCATATGCAGTTATATGAAGTGTCCGATAGAGTCCTGGCATGTGGCAGGTGATGAATAAATGGTAGATGGTAATGATGATGACAGAGCCTTGTCCTAGCCAAGTGCCAGCCTCGCTCAGACAGTTCAGGTGCACAAAACCAAGGCTTAAACCTTTGGGAGTTGTTCTGAGCTTAAAATGTACACGCAGAATCTCGGCTATTGTCCCTGGATTAAAATGCTTGTAAAACACGTGTACAGGTAGAGGGGCCAGGGTTGCACTGAACATTCTACCTCTACTGTTATCGATGGGGTGGCTGCCCAGCTCATTTCCTGGCATTGGACCTCTGCTCTGACCTGTGAGTGGGAAAGGAATGAGAACAATAAATGCTCATGTGGTGTTTACCACGTGCCAAGTCCCATTATTTATATTTATGTTACTTTCTGTGACCCCCACGAAGGGGAGATGAGAGTGAGTGCTATTATCATATCCCTATTTTCGCAAATGAGAACAGTTAAGGCGGCAGAGTCTAGGTCCTGAGTACTTGCCTGTCGCCCCTACTCTTCTGCCTCACACCCTGGATTCCTCTACACTGACTACTGAAGTGGGGTGTGTGTGTGTGTGTGTGTGTGTGTGTCGGGGTATCGGAGGGCACCCAGCCCTCACCTCCCACCACTGTGCAGAAGGCAGGGGTGAGATGCTCATTTCAGCTGTTCTCTCTTTTTTTGCAGAACTTCTTGTCCCTGAAAGGATAGGAAATGAAGGAAGAGTTTCAAAACAAAATCGGGACCGACACAGCTCTTGCCTTATGAATATCTGATAAAGAAACCGTCCCAGTAACAAGCTCTTTGGTTCCCGACCTTTCTCTGGAATATTCATGTGACTCACTTCACACACTGGGTCATGGCCATCTGCTCAGATGCCTCCCTTCGCTTTCCTGTGTTTCAGTGGCGCATCAACTGTGCTGACCAGTATGTAGCCTTTACAAATGGTAACTTTACAGTTAAAATGTGTGGAAACATGGGAATTTATAATATACTATTTCGTAATACAGTTGTGCACTAACGTGCATGTGTGTAAAATCTGAACACGTGAGGACAAGGCCCAGAAAGACTTGGGAAAGGAAACTTGTTTCCCAAAATCACACACTTCTTTACGTTTTGCAGTTACCTTTAAAAAATGGAAATAAAGCAAGATTACCTGTGCCATCAGTTAGAAACATAATACATACACATAGGCCCTGTTTCTTGGAGCTGGGAAGGCCTCTAAGATTGATAAAAATACCTATTAAATGACAGACATTACTGGATGTTGGGAAACATATTATAGGGTAAGTCATGTGCTTTTATTATACTGCTTGAAATTCCTAAGCGGCTGGGGAACTTGAGAGGAGGGAGGAGATGAAGATGGAGAGATGATCTGTCCGTTTAATGTGTTAGCTCACACTGGGTACAGAGAATAAATGGGCAGCCTCCGATCCTTTGAGGAAGGAAACAGCACACAAATAACAAATAAAATATGGACTAAATGAAATGTTACTTAAGCAATCTCCCTAGACACATTTTTCAGTGAAATCTGTTAGGTATTTTTCAGTTCTTCATTTTCTTTGCTAACTTAAGGTCTTATTTGCCCCTGTTGCTTTGCTCTACCTGTAGTTTACTCATTGGATCGTGTCTTGTCAGCTTTGGACATTTAAGGTCTGCTGGAGTTAAATGAATTTTTTATAACGCAGCTCTGCTTATTAAGACATCTTTTTAGATGTTGCACCTAAGAAGAGTATCCTTTTGAAGAAGTGCCAGCCGCTGTGCATCTGTAATTCACGTGCTCACTCCGTCTGGGTCAGCTACAAGTTCACTGGCTCCTTAGGGCCGATGCTACATCAAAGGACTTGGAGAAATTAATCCCCTGCCTTCCAGAAGGAGCTTCCACTCCGCAGGAGGTGTGGGTCAGTAACAAAAGCTAATCTTTCCCATTTTGAAATGTCGTAACATAGAAATGAAAATGAATATGACTTGGAGTAAGTCCAGTCCAAGGCTAATTTCCATTCAAGGTAAAGCCTTCGGGTAGGTTAGAACTAGACGAACTAATGGTCTTCCAGTCCTTGGAGGTCAAATCCATACATATTCTGGGCCACTGCTGTTGCCAAAGTTCCGGGAACGGGGGATGTGTTTCTCCATCCCCCTCGCAGGCTTCGGTGTTAAGGTGAGCCCTGGAGAAATGAACCCATTGTTCCTGAGTAAAAAGATTCTAGAATATTATGGCCAAAGAAGAGGTCCCAGTGCGCCAGCCGGGCGGCTCAGTTGGTTAGAGCATCGTCCCAGACACCAAAAAGGTTGCGGGTTCAATTCCCACTCAGGGCACATACGCAGCTTGTGAGTTTGATCCCTGGTAGGGGCACAGGAGGCGACCAACCAGTGTTCTCTCTCATGCTGACATTTCTCTCTCTTCCTCTCTCTCTAAAAACCAATAAAAACATATCCTCATGTGAGGATTAAAAAAAGAATACGTCCCAGAGAAGAAGATGAATCCGGGTCTGGAAATGAAGTGAAGTTTCCATCGTTGTGGCCATTGGTACGGTAGAGACTAGACTTGTCGCCAGCTGCCATGGCTGCCGCTCAGTCTTCAAGGTGCGGCCCTTGGGAGAGTGTGGCTATCAGTCTCAGCGTCACCTTGAGGCCTGTTACACATTCAGATAGACCATGAGTGGATTTTTGTCTGTTTTTTTCATTTGCATTCGCCTAGTGTCTTTAGCAGGGTCCAGCACACATCATTGCTGAGTGAATTAATTTCTTGAGCTCAGTTGAAACCACCGAGTTAACATCTCTGGAGTCAGGTCTCAAGAATCTGCATTTTAGCAGCAGGATCCCCAGGTGGTTCTTAGACACAGTCAACCGAGAGAACCATCGCTCTTCTGGGCATGGATGCTGACCAAAACGCTCAGGCTCGCGTGGTTCCCGAGCGCAGCGCAGCATCTAGACGCCCAAAGAGGAAGGAACAGCCCGACCTTGGCTTCTACGACAGCAACAATGACTATTCCCTGACACCGCATAAAGCATTTCCACCCATTATCTCTGGGTCTTAGGTTATTCTTATCCCCATTTTACAGGTGGAGAAATGTGGACATATGCAAGGTCAAATAATTAGCAAAATAGGAATCAAAAGCTACCCCAGCAAAGGTTAGGAAATGCTTTTAGCTCTTTGGGCAAAGGGAGTGCGTAAGTCCCCAGCGTTAGACCACTTTTCCATAATCACTCCATTCTTTTATGAGACTTGAGGTTTAAGTGGAGGTTCCAATAAGAGATTTTATGTGTTTAATGAATTTTGGTGTAATAATCAGAGTCTGAAATGCTAGTCAGAAGGCTAACTGACTTCTAATGAAGCTGCACTTGGGAGATGAGATTTTTTAAAAGACATTACACGTTTATACTATAGAAGCAGGCATGCAAATATTTAGGGGAAAAATAGGGAAGGTGTCTGGTTACTTCTAGAATTTTGGGTATTGACAGGCATGTGTATTCCAACAGGTACTGTTAGGATAGTGTACCTGGTGGCAAATTTAAATTGTGGATCAGCCAGTACAATTTTTAGGAAGAGTCCTGTGGGGGTAGCAATGGGATACTTGGACCATTTCTCCCATTACTCACTTCTGGGGGCCCCAGGGAATGGGCACACCTTCCTTGCCCTGGCCCTCCCTCCTGACTCCTGGATGGGTTGTTCTTCCTCTTGCACAGCCCCCCACCTTCCCCACCCCCCCATTACCCTCCTACCTCCACCCTTGCAGAAGGAACACAGACTTTCCAGCTTCCCTAACCACACCCCTTCTTTGCTGTCTCCAAAATGTGCACTCACTTCCTTTTAAATACTTAATGAATTTTTCAACTGGGCACCAGAAGGAAATGGGATTAACAAAAAGAACGAGAAATGAGGAAATTAAATATTATGGGAAATCTCATACTTATAACCATATCAGAGCAATTTCCCCCAGGAAATTTTATGGCATTTTGCTGGTTAGGCATTCTCTTACATTCCCAGCACTCTTGGGAATATTTTAAATACCAGACAGGCACTCTTACCACAGAGATAGTTTGAGTTTAATATACTTAGAATACTATATATAGGATATATGTCCTAAGTTAAGTGCTCTGCCTACATATAGAAACCAGCAATTATAAGTGAACTCACTCACAACCGAGGACCCTGTGCCCTTCCCGAGGCAGGGATGCGAAACAAGGATCCTCTTTGCATCTCGTTCAGGCGGCAACGCTCCTGGTCCTGGAACTTCACTGATTCTCTTTGCCTTTTATGATAATGTAAATAATGTGAACCAGTCTTTGTACAAACTCAGTGACCAGCGGTTTTCAAACTTGAATGTGCATGAGAGACACCAAAGGTCAAAGGTACTCATTACGGATTTAGATTCTTGGTCTCCATCCCACAAGTGATTCAACAGGCCTGGCAGGAGGCGGGTGTCTGAATCTGCACCTGTAGCAGTCTCCAGGGTGATTCTGACCACCACTCCTTGAGCACCGCATGCTAGACCCTGCTGGAGCAGCTCAGTGCCCTGCCCCATCTCGGTGGAACACTCGGCCACAGCTGTTGTCCTGTTAGACATGAGTAAGGCTCGGGGTCACTCTTGGGGTTCCGTTCCTTCCATAGCTACGTGAGTTCTCTTGGGTGGAGCTGTGGGTGTGTGGATGAAGGATTCTTCCCTGCATGTGATCTCCAAAGCTTCCTCCCCGTGAGTTGCAGGACACCGAGTATTAATTAGGATCATTAATTAAGCTTCAGTATTTATTTACTTTGCCAGCAATACTAGCTCATCATTTCAGGCTATAGGACTCAGTTTTTTCTTCACTGGCTGCTCTGCTGGTCCTCAGACTTTGATGGGGACTCTGTCATCTGCACAGCTTATTAAACACAGGGCGCCTAGCTCACCCCAGGCCCATGCAGCCAAAACCCATAGTGTCTGTGCCAGGGATCCTGTGACTCTATTCCACAAGCTCTATTGGGGGTTCAGGTGCAACCAAACATTGAGAATCCTTACTAAGCCAGTTATTCTCAAATGCCAGGTGTACTGAGATTACCTACAGGACCCATTTAACCAAATCACTTGGTCTACCTCCCCAGTGCCTGGCTTGGTAGATCTGGGTGGAGCCTGAGAATCAGAATTTCTTGCAAGTTCTCTGGTGATTCTGATGTTTATGGTCCAGGGCTCATGCTCAGAGAGCCACTAAGTAAGCAAGTATCTGGGTCAGAGTCATATTTATGGTCACAAGGCACATCATACCAAACATTGGGTGGCTTTAAAACAGCTTCTTATTAAGAGAAATTCTCCCATTAAAACCCATGAAATCCCTGCTTCCAGCCTGAGAGGACCTTTTGTGCTCAGATCACGGCAGAGTAGCAGCGGTGGTTGAGGGACGCCGTTTCTCCAGGTGTTCTGTGGTGTCCCTCCGTAACTCACCTGGAGAGCAGCCCTGCTACCTTAAGTCCACCCAGGCCATAGCCATAATTGTCCCAGTGGAGTGCTGGCCCTCAGTCCGCCTTTGCTCACTGTGCTATGGTGTCCAGTTCAGGCTTAGCCCTTTCGGCAGTCCTTGCTCACTCACAGGCACTGTCTTGAAGACTGCACCCCTCCATTCCATTCCTGCCCCCTCAGCAGAATGACAAAGGCACTAGTTGGTAATGTTGATTCACAGGCTGCTTTGTGGAAGAGATTACATCACACACTGCACAGCAACACATCAAAATCTCCACCTTAGTTGTCTCCCTCTCTCCTCTGTCCCCCCACCTGCCCCCACCAGTTTTTTCTTAGTCTCCCCTCTGATCCTGTAGAATTGGAGACTGAACATAGGAAACTGTTCAGGGAAGCTGTGTCCCTGAACCAGGCCTCAGCAGAGGTCATTCTGTGAGTCTCTCTCATGCCCTTGTGGAACCTCTTTCTCACCTTGGGGAACTTTATTATCCAAGATTCAGAAGGATCTAAAACTGTTCAAAGGTGTTGAAGATGATGAAAGAAAAGAAATAAAACATATTAAACCTAGTAGCTAAAATACGTCCTTTTGATTTTTTGCATGTGCTTTAATGATCACCCACCAAACTACTAATGTGGTTGTGTAAATGGCCACTGTCCTTCGCTTGTGCCTCCACTTGTTAAAGACGTCTGGCTGCAGCCCCGCTCTGCAGTGGACCAGCTGTGGCCTTGGAATTACATCTCCTCTATTTGCTGTGCTTCGCATTGATAGACATAAATTTGTTTTCAATTTGCTAATGAAGATAGATCCATGTTTCCGTGAGGTTACCATCGCTGGCTGATTACTTACCAGTGTATCTTCACCAGGGGTTGATTCCAGGATCATAAAGGAAGCAAATTACAGAGATATGTTTAGAATTGATCTTTAGATTTGAATGCCTCTGATTTTGCTGCTATGCTCATTTCTCTGCTGAGTGAGTGAAGTGGTTTTCTATGGGTACTAAGGTTAACTCTCTTTTCTCTCATCTCCTGGAAGTGTTGACCAGCTGGACCCCTGTTTAACAACTTCTGTGAAGTATTGTGCGGTGACAGCTTGCTTGATGGATGGAGCTGCCAAGCACATCCTCAGTCCCGAGATGAGGAGGACACTGCCTCCTCTATCAACTCTACAAATCAGACAAATAAAAATTAGTAACAAGCTAGGCCCAGGAATTCTTTCTCAATTTAGTATTCTTCATCGATCATAATCTTTGGAATGTGCTCAAGGGAAGAAAAGAGACGTTGCTGTTCCTTTGCTTTAAAGAATTAGCACTGATTTACTCAATGAAAGGTAATGAGGTAATTTACCTAATGAGGAAGACACCTGGAAAATTCTGTGCTGTATGGACAAACCTGTCCTCGGTGGCCTGGAATAATATCTTTCAGGGGTGCTGGAGGTCTGAAGTGCAGTGAGGGAGATGCAAGAGGAAATCTCAACACCAAAGGGGGACTGGGCAAAGTGGGCAGGGCAGAGGTGAGGGGTCAAAGCGAGACAACCAAGAGCGCTCCTCACCCATGGGAGAGGATCACTTCCACAGTTCTACAATATTTCTTTATAAATCTACCTACTTATTTCCATGTCAGTTTTGCCTGGTGGACTTTGACCCCTTTATGGCAGGCACAGAGACTCACTCATCTTTGTGTCCCCAGGTTCCCAGCCCTGTGCCTATACCAGGGACTCAGTATAAGGTCAATAAATGACTGAATGGGTTCGGGCACTTAAGCAAAATAATTAGGGTAAACCTTGTTAAAGAAAACTCCTTAGCCTGGCAGAAACATGTAAAAAACATTATCCAGATTATGAATATATAAAAAAGAATTATGGGCCCGGGCTGCATAGCTCAGTTGGTTAGAGCATCATCCCCAATATGCCAAGGTTGCGGGTTCGATCTCTGGTCGGGGCAATACAAGAAGCAATCAATGACTGTATAAACAAGTGGAACAACAAATCGATCTCTCTCCCTCAAATCAATAAACAATTTAAAAAAAAGAAAGGAATTATGAGGAGTAACCTGCACCAATCAACACAGGCTGTCCTATTCTATTCTTAGCTAAGAAAACAGAATTCATACATTGCGAGCAGATGATGCTGTGAGCATTCTCCATCAGGTTCTTCAGTGGGGAAGAAAGCATCGATGAGGCTCTCCATTTTCTGGGTCACCACATTTACCACTGCGCCCTGCTCCCAGTTGGCACTCATGGAATTGGTGTTCTTTCCCATTTCCCTCATGGTCATTGTCTCTCCCTTGGGCCTTCGGGTAGTTTTAAGCCAACCATGATGCAACTTCTGCCTCTGCCTGATCCTACTATGTTCATGTTACTCAAACTTCAGGGTCTCAGCGTCTCCATCTGTGAAATATAAATGACAAGACTTGTGCCTTGGCTGCTAAGCAAGATGTGGATGAGAAGTCAGGGAAGTCTGAGAGGCATTTGCACGGCACAGGGGTAAAAATAGCCAAAAGACAGATAAGCACAGTCAAAGAGTTTGTCATTTGCTCTGCCTTAAAGTTTTCGCTACTCTTCATGAAAATGGAAAGATGTCCTTTTGCAGGGTGACAGTGCTGTTGGTTGCAGGAAGCTGCTGTCTGCTCCTGATAAACAACTGACAGCTTCTCCTGAATGGGTCCATCTATTGCCTCAAGCAGATCTGTGATTAACTTTTTTCTGTTTTTTTTTTGTTTCTTTTGACCACTGAAAAAGATTTGCCTGGAGTGGGTATATTTCCCTCTTGACCAAATCCTTTTGGTGTTTTGAAAACTTTCCAAGTGAGAAAATAAACCCTTTTACCCAATTTGAGTCAGACACTCAAAACACAAGATAAAAATAACTGCTTGCTCTGCCCCCAGGATGGTTAACCCCTCCGAGGGTCCTTCAGTGCCAGGAGCATCTCCCTTGGCTTTTGCTAGAGCTGCTGCTTCTCGCTTCTCATTTGGGATGTCCTTCGTGTGACCCATGCAAAGTCGCTGTGATTATGGAAAGTTGGGTGTGATCCAAATGACACAGTGCTCTTTCCAAACCATCTGCGTTGAGGCGCTTTCCCCATTGAAGGGATCAATGTCTGGATTTAACTCCCTATTTCTAAGGAGCTTATGCATTCACTTCTGTCTCCTGGGCAATTTAATAAATCTGATTCATCGGTGTGTCAATTGTAATAACAGCAAAAATAACATTGTTGATATTAAAAGCTAACATTCAATGAGTATATGCCAGCCGCTTTGTATGCATATATAAACATTATTCCATCTAATCCTCATAACAAATTCATGAAACTGATGCTATTAATAGTCTCCATTTTACAGATGGGGAGAATGAGGCTCGGGGAAGCTATGTGCCTCGCCCAAAATCTCATAGCTCGAAAACGGCAGGCAAGGATTTAAATGCAGGCCCATCTGCCCAGAGTCTGTGCCCTGAGCCAGTGTGTCATTCTGACCAAATGGTGCCGGGCATGGCATCCTTAGGGCCTGTCAGTGCACAATTCTAGATCTCAGTCTGTCCCAGCATAGCCCTGTTCTGTCTCAAGCGGGTTGTTCAAAGCCGAGGCTTGCATGAATGTGAGGTCTTAACTGCAGGCTGCAGTAAGTGTGAGGTTCAAGTGGCCAAGAATCCAGCACCCAGGCACCCTTGAGGGCCAAGACTCCTTACTGGCCTTGAAAAGGGACAGTCATTAAGAAGAATACAGGCCTGGGAGTCAGCGTTGCGGGGTTGGCTTTATTCTTATTTGTTTGGAAATTTGCTGTGTATTTTGGATACTATTCCAACAACTCTGGGGCTCACTGTGCTCTTCTTGAAGCCGGAGCTTGGCAGTAAGTGAGGGTTAATGCAGCCACCCAACTGGCTGGAAATGTGCACATCAGTAGAAGGATGACTGTGTCCGAATCCTGGGATGGGTCACAGGTTCACAGTTAGCTGAGACGCAGGTGCTTTTTCTCAGACATCCTGACTCATCCCTGCAGTACTTGTGTGAAGGGAGGCTGCAAAGCCCAAAGCACAAGGCTGCCTTTGGAAGATCTAGAAGGTCTGGGAGTCATTGACAAGTCAGGCCACCCAAGGTTGAGGCAAGAGCTGGGTGGGTGCCTTTCAGGATCCGGGAGTAAAACTCTCTCCACTGGGTTCATTGAAACTGTCATACTTAAATGTAAGGGTAAAAGTAAAAATACAAAACATGTATCAATGTGGGAAATTTTCATTTCATCTTCTGTCCATCCATCCAAGCTGCTGTGTTTCTGATGATATAAAATTCTCAAAACCTTCAACTCTGGGAAATTTTCTTGTATTCTTTTAAATAACAATTATTCCCCCAAATTTTCTGTTACATCTTAAACTCTTACTAGTGGAATGTTGATGTTCTCAGAGTAACCCACCATGTTTATTGTTTTCTCTCATATTTTACATCTTTGGGTATTTACTGTGTTTCAGGTGATCTCCTTCCTAATTTTCTAATAAATTATTATTAGTAATAATATTAATTTCCAAGAATATTTCCTGTTGTCATTGCTCCTTTTTCCATAGCAGCATATTCTTGTTTTATGGATGCAAAATTCTCCCAACAATATGACACACGAATTTAAATTTTCAAACTGTTTTCTGTATCTGATAGTATCTGTTTTCTCCAGGTGCTTCCCTCCGTCTCCCTCCCTTCCCACCCCTTCTCCCCTTTCCCCCTTCACCTTATTCTTAACATTCCTTCTCAATCCATAGCTGGTTTCCCTGGAATGTCTGACGCCCTTTGACGGGCCATGCTAGTATGTAGGGATCCTCTGTTCTCTGGCTTCTCCCCTGAGTGGCTGGGCTGACTTGGGCTTCCATGCAAGTGGAGGAGTCATGTCAGCAAATGGCCCCCACTTAAGGAGCAAGGGTAAAGGACACCTCTACAGCTACCAAAATAAAGCAGACTTTATACTCGTGCTCAAGGTGCAGAAAGTTCTTTGGTGTATTTCCCTCAAGAGAGGCCTACTCTTTCTTCCTCTGTCGCAGAGGCCTGGAGATGCCCCAGATCCCTCTTGCCATGGCCCCTTTCCACGCAGCGCTCCTATTCCGCTTACTCCTGCCGCCTGCAGCTCTGTTTCGGCCAGGTGCGAAGGAGGGAGCGGGCAGTGCCAAGAAGTGGGAAGCACGTCCCCTGCCTTGGCTGTCCCAATCCGGAGCCTGGCTCTGCCAAGAAAACCATTCCCTTCTCTGCCAGAAGAGCAACTCTCTTCCTGCCAAGCCCGCTTCCATCCACATTCCAGATTTCTCTTGTTACTTCAGTTAATCCATCCATATAATCCCCTCCAGGAAATTCGTAAAAAAATAATTCTGATCTGCTTAGAGTACCCTTACTGTTTTCAATGCTGCTATAGTGCTCTTTCCTGCTACATTTTGCCACCGTTTCAATCAAAGCTTGAGAGGAAGAGAGGGAAATTACATGCACTCAATTTACCACCTTGAATTGGGAGATGCCACCTGAACTCTTGGTGATTTTCGAGCTTTGCAGTCCGGGGGGGGGGGGGGGGGGGGGGGGGGCAGGTGGACCATGGTTAAAATCTGACGTAGCACCTTGGGAATGCCTGCCCCTTGGGATCTGAGGCTAAGTGCCCGGCAGGATGTGACCTTTCGCCTGCTTCAGTGCGCCCCCCTAGGCGACCCCCTTTCTTCCCTGCACTAGGCAGACAGAAAGTAAGCACTTCCCACACCCCGGGACATTTGAAGATTAAGTCCTCTCTGCCTTGAAGAAAGGGGGGACCGCTGTTTGTTTGTTTGCTTGGTTGCTAACAATTTTTGGACAAGAACAAGAGAGGACATCTGCCAGCAGGTATGTTGAGGAGCAGGGACAGGGCAGCACTGGGGATGGCGAGCCTGGGGGAGGGGAAACGAGCGGCTCTGAGGCGGGGCCTTGCGATCCCAGGCTTTCTCCTTACCGGCTTCTCTGTCCCGTGGGGTCCAAGAGTGAAATGCACCAACAACGGACGAGCAAGCGAAAGAGTACAAAGGTTTACTGTGCAGAGAAAGCAAAGCTCTGGGCCAGCCAGAGGCGTCCCCAAAAGGGCTGCGGCTGAGGCTCACTAGGGGTTTATATTGCCCATACTTGTTTCTTATTGGCTCATTCTAAAAGTTCTACCTTGGCAACAGCCAATCCCCTTTGTTTTTAGTTTCCCACTTCCGGAGGGTCAGGTGTAGGGCAAACTTGTTTTTCTCTGCATTTTCACTGGTGGCTGCTGCGCTTATTATTTATTTATTTACTCACGTCCTGTCTGCCTAGAACATTTCATCCTTGCACAGTTCCTTTCTTCCTCGTGGCCCCCAACCCTCAACTGCCTGGCCATTCCTGATTCCTCACTTGGACATCAAGGAATTGATGTTGGAAAAGTAGCCCAAGAAGGGAGAGACCCTGCTAGTGTGGAAGAACTGTGTAGAGAGGGGCATTTCATGCTCAGGAGTTGCCTCAGCTTCTATAATACAACTATATAAGCATAAACAGCCATATAACTATTGAGTGTTTTCTGTGTCTCAGGCACTGTGCTAAGTGCTTTATCCATACTGGCTCATATAATCATTACAATACTCAAGGAGGTAGGTGGCATGTGCTAGGTAGAGTCTATTTCCATTTAACATCATTCACATCTCATGTATGTTCTTATGTTGCTGGTATGGAAAATATAAAAAATACCTTTTTCAGATTCCCTTGAAGCTGGGGTTCTAGATGCAAGAAAGTTCAACCTGTGAAGGGCAATGGCCTGAGATTTGGAAGGTGGAAGTGAGGTAGTGACTATTTGCTTACTACTGTTGGTGCTAGCAAGTAAGGTCAGATGGATGTATTTGCCACAGGGAATTTCATGTCGCTGTCAGGTCACCAGCTTTGTGAGGATGAGAACAGTGATCCAGCAGCATGGTGTCTTCACAGCCTCTGGACTTCAGCAATGGTGAGGTGCCCCTGAAGTCCATGGCCCATTAGTGGCTCACCTGACTTCCACTACTCCGGTCTACCCTCCAATTTCATAAGCACTAATTTCTCTGTATTAGAGCCATTTTTGCTTGAAATACCTGTAATGTTTTTTTATATATTAAACTCAATATGCTGTTATCATTTCCACCTTATAGATGAGGCAAATGGGTGAGGCTCAAAGAGGTTAAACACCACACCAAAGGTCACCCAACTAGTAAGGGGTAGAGCTGAACTTGAACTGAGATGTGTCAGACTGCAAGGCCTAGGCGTTTAACAATTACACATTATTGATTAAAACAGCTCATATCAATGTAGACTGTAGTCCTTAATATTCAAGCATGGACTTAAGATTGGTCTGCCAGCAATAGGACGTACACTTTCAGGATAAGTGGGTCAGGACCATGGGTTCCACTGAGGTTAAACCTTTGCCTTGATCTCCCTGACTAAGGTGCTGTGAATGAAGTAACTCAAATCCTTCAAGTCACTCTGCCAGCGCTGATTTTCCTATAGATCTCAAAAAGCAGGTTTGGTTAACTTGGTGTAATATGTGCAGACAGGTAAGTGAGAGCCTGCAGATTCTTTTTGAAATTAAAATAATGGGAATACTCTTGATCCTGAAAACAGAAATCTTTTGCAGTTTTTATATTCTCATCACCCACTGATACTTTATTAAAATGTGAATAAAAGCAGAATATCCTAGAGGTGAGTCGACGATGCAGATGATATGTTTTGAGAATTTCTATTTCCCCAGATTAAGAACAGCTTGTTGCTATAAAGATATTGTCATTTTAAGAGAAAGAACTGATGAACAGTGGCTATTTTACATTTGTTTGACTCAAATACTAATAGGAGCTAGGTTATTCGCCATAATTAAATGGGACTTGGGTCTCATCAACTCAGCTCAGCTTCCTCCTGTGAGTTCTCCAGTCTGTGGAGAGGAGAGTGTGCTGTAAGGATGTGCTCATGGATGTCTCATTTTAGATGGAAATGCTTTGTTCCTGCAGTAATGCACTCAGGATTCTGTGTGTGTTTGAGCTGCTGAGCTCAGAAAAGCCTAGGGATTACCTAACTGGTGCTCTTAAGCCATGCATCCCTTGCTCTGTGCACAAGCCAAAATCACAGATGCTCACTTCAGACTATAAGAGCAATGTAAGCCCATTATAACTGGAATGAGTACTACAGTCTGATGTAGCAGAAGTCACTAGTGGATATTATGGAGAGGACTGAGAGTTCTGGTTATTTCCAAGCACTTAAACTATTTATCTAGTCTGGATGAACTGAGAGCACCCAAGATCTAATTGAAAGCTGTTGGGATTGGGGACATTATGTGGTATCATACTGGGGAGGGAGAGAGGGAGAGAGGGAGAGAGGGAGGTTCACACAGGATAAGAGGACTAGAATCATGCACTTCAACCAGGTACTCCATAAAAATCAGTCCCACAGGCCCACCCTGACTATATCTAAGCATCACTTCAATTGGGCCAAGAAAATCCTCTCTCTTTAATCAGAAAATCATTCAAGAGAATCAAATGCGCATATTACTGCCAGCTATTTGTATGTGAAGGTGACTTAAATATGTGTAGTCGTTGTACACTTGCATTTGTCAGAGGTCTGGAATGTACAGGGGACTCACACAAATAAGATCCAAGGAAGATATTAAATCTGTTTCCACTTTAAAAGGATAATTTGTAATCTGAGTTTGAGGTCTCAGCATAATGGTGTTACAGAGCTTCATTGTGAATTTAAGAAAAGCAGTATTCATTTTTCCATGGGAATAAGTCATAGTTTTCCTAAAAGGAGTTAATGGAAGCATCCAATTCAAGTACACTCCAAGGATACATTTTTATCTTGGGTTTCTGGACAATTTTTTTTTTTTTTTTTTTTGGCAGCCTCTTTCAGTTATATGAAACATAGCTCAGAACTTGATAGGAAACAAAAAGACCTCTTAGCAGCAAAGTAATATTCACAAAGTCCAGTACTCAAGGTCGTGTACTTTACCTACAAAAAATCTCTTAGGCTCAGCAGAGCCTCTCCACCCTTATTTTGCCCAAAAATCAATGAACTTGATTTTCTGGTTAGGAAACAGATTGGAAGCAGCAATCAGAAGGGATGGGCTGGGTAGCTACTACAGATGCAGTGGAAACACAGGAGTAGAAATAAATGCTATAAAATGTGGAAGTAAGCATTGAAAGAACACAATGGGCTGAGGTCATTTCACATCTTGGAAAACAGCCAGCACCTCAAATTTCCCAAACTTCAAGGACACTTATTACATCCTAGTGTAATTATGCTCACAGTGACCACCCCAAGGCATCAAGGAAGTGCTTGGAATTCTCTTTTTAAGATTCAAGGAAAAGCGAAGCACATTTTAGAAAGGTTGCCACCCACAAAGACAAAAACTAAAATTGGCGATTGAAGAGGTAAAATCATCCAGATGAACTCATTTCCTGTGAATATCCCATAGCCAGTGTTTTACTATGTAAGATTTTACTTGAAAGAGAAAAAAGTAAGAAGGTTTATTATCTATTTATGGCTACAAGATATGTGTATATATGAGCATATGTTAGTAAATTTTGTCAACATATGTGTGTACATATATAAGCGTAGAACATTTCCATACTGTTTTAAGTGAGTACATATGGGTGTGTATATGTGGTCATCCAAATTTTTCTGTATCAGAAGATTTTTTAAAAGCATGTGAAGGTTTACATATTATGATCTGGGTAGATTTTCAGTTTTGCCATTGCTTAGTGACTCAGGCTAGGTACTGCATCAGCTGTTGGTCACAGCTTCCCCTTGCCCATTAGGAAATTGTTTTCCTCATAAGTCTAAGTTTCTTCAAATATTCTAGACCCAAGTTTTGGAAAATAAAGTGTACAGTGTTTTGAAGTTGATATTAATAATGAATTTTTCTGACTGTGGGATCCAGTACTGAGATACAGGACAAGAGCCATAGTGATAATACCTAGTGATAATATTTAGCAGCATGACCACCTATGAAGCACATTCACTCATATGTTCCGTTTGGTTGATATGGTCTCAAGTCTTTTAAAATCTGTAACAGTTAACCCTCTTTTTTCTTTTTAAAGAAACTGTCATTTCCTTTGTGGTAGAATCTTCATCTAGATTTGGCTCACGAGTCCCATGTGATGACATTTAACATATTTCTCTACTCCCCATAATTTTGTAAACTAATATTTACATCTAAAAACTTGATTAAATTCAGATTCAGGTTTTTTTAAGGATAACTCATAGGTGGGGCTATGACTTCCTATTGAATCACATCAAAAGGCTCATCATGTCTGCCTGTCTTTCCACTAATGCCTTTAAGACTGATTAGTCAAATCAGGTATTGTCAACTTGGTCCATCCATTATAAAATTGCCCATCAGAATTTTACCTAATACTTTGAGCAGTCATCGATCATTGTCTAGAATAGACCTATTGTTAAATTGGGTGTTCCAAAATGATAATTTTCTAATTCCACTTTTCCTTATGCATTTATAAGTAAGAACTCTATTAAAGAAGGCTTGCCCTTGTCAACTAGTTGGAAGCCCTAAACTATATTTAATACAGGAAAGGCAGGATAGCTGTAAAGCCCATGCTTTTACCACTGTGCTATCCTGGAAAAATACTGCTTCCCTCCAGGTAGGATCTGATAGATCAGGCCTGGCATCCAGAGGCTCTAGGCAGTGGAGTTCCTCATCCTTAAGTCCCAAGAGAGTCTATCCTGATTGAAGCAGGATTACTGTTGCAAGAGGGAGTGAGAAGATAGGGCCCAGCTCTAGGGAGAGAAGGCTGCTAAAGTTCAGGTGGGTTTTCAGGTGCATCCCAGGAGGCTAATACAGGCACAGAACTGGAGTGTGATGGGGAAATAGAACAGAGACCCCGGGAGTATGGATGAGGCACACTGGGTATGGTTGAATAAGGGAGGAAGAAGATCAATGGACATGAGAGGGTCTAGGGTCTCGACCCAAGCAGAAAGGAAGCTGTCAAAGTGTGGCTGGGCTCCTTGAAGTGGACAGGGAATGAAGAGTAAATTGTGGACTGAGCCCTGCAGCGAGTGTGCGGGAAGGTGCTTGTGAAGGGCCTACATGTGGATGGTTGAAGGACTGTGTATCCCACCCGGGGCGCAAGATAACTGTGCCTCAGCTGGTTTTGCACCAGCCACACCTCATGGACCCCGACTGAAAACTCCACTCCCTTCTGTGACACAACAAAAGGGACCTGATTTCCAAAGGGACATAACCAGAAAAAATGGGGCCATACTGACTTTACATGGCCAACCCATTTACCACGGGTTCAAACAGTACTGCCTGGTCAATGAATCCTCCATCATGTTTTGCTCATGTCTGACCCAACTCCCAACACAATCACATAAATTCTCAATTAAAAAAAAAAAAAAGGTGAAGTGTTTCAGCTTCCAGAGCCCAGCTCTCTGGGCCAGAATGACTGGGATTTGTGAATGCAAAGAATTGCCAGAACCCCTGCCCATCCCCTTAGAATTGGGCCCTCTCTCCATGCGGGAGCTTTTACAGAACCATACCTACTATTCTGTCTAGGAATTGAGGAATTGACTACTAAAAACCAACCCCCTCCAACCAATCACATTTAAATTTTCTTCCTGCTGCATTACTTACACACGAGAGTAACAAGAATTATTTTTAGACTTAAAAAAATAGCAGTTTGCTGGCGCTTGCCATCCAATTTGTAACAGATTTCCAGAGATTACCACTTGCGAGGTTTTTGGCCATGTTTAATCACAGAAGTAATTCTGTATTCCCTCAATATGCTCTGCTTCAGGGATAAAAATAGCCATGCTTTCTGGCTGGGTGAATCTGGACCATGGGGCTTTGGTCCCCGGTTGCTGTTTTAATGTCATTATGGAATTGCTATCCTTTTTTAAGGACATGTGTTTGCAAAGCAGAAAATGAGGGCGGTACAGTATCTGATGAGCTGTAGGCTCATCGAGGCCCTCAGCATGCTAGAAACAAGATCTTCACACAGAGCAAATGGAGAGAATAATTGTGTCTGATTATCTCGCCAGATTTTACAACTGAGAAACTATATAGTACATGCATTTTAGAAAAAATTACTTTTGATAACAAGAACTTGGGTAAGTAAAAACTACTCCGTAACAACCATCAGGAGCCTGGCTTATCTTTTCTGGTGGAGTGGCCTCCAATCAACCCCTAAAGAGGGAAGGAAACTCTAGTGGGAAGTACATACAGCAGCATGTCCATGTCTGCCCTGATTTGCTTTTGTTTTCTTGTATAACTCGAGTTGTTTGGATCTGCCAATAGGAAGCTGTGCTGTCCCACAGGAAATAAGCATCCCTATCTGTGAAGGTCTGATTCTGGACTCCACAAATTCCAATGTTCCTCGGCCTCTGAATTCCTGCAGAGGATTTTCTAAGCGTGAAGAAAGTGCCAAAGAGAGATATGGGAATCCATCTCCTTTTGAGAACCTTCAACCCTCTGTGCTGCTTTTGCAGCATCTTAAATGATGTATTCATTGCTCACTTTGTGCTATTTTGTAAATGAAGATCTTGGTGGCAGAATTCCTAAGCCTGTAAGATACGGTCCTCCTTTACTTGACAATGTGGACCCTAAGAAAAAAGATACATACTAAAAATGGCTCCTGGTGACTAATGAGGCTCAAATTTAAAAAGAAAAAAAAAAAAGCCTAACAGCCATTTCTACACAGGAGCTTCTCATGGAAACTCATGGAGTAGTTCATGGAGAAGGCTGCACTGAACTGCCCGCCTGCACCGTCTCTGCCGTCTGAGCCAGTCCTTATAAAGGAGCCCCTGGGGTCTTATTTCAACCAATGGGGCAGAGGCTTTCCCATCCAATCGAAGCTGTGCAACTAAATCCCTAGCAGCTTTCTCACCAACCAATCAGCGGCTCCATTCTGACTAGTGCCTTTGGACCAATTAAACTGAGGCTTTGGAGTCCTCATTTGCATGAGAGACCGATCAGGGACCGGGGTGGGGACTGCTGCCCGAATAAGTAACCTAGCTCCCCTCTGGCTTGGAGAGAGCACTGTCCCTTTCCATGGAAGACTGAAGACTGAGTTTCCCCGGGCTGAGCTGAAACACTGACGATGTCTCTCTGGAGCAGAGTAGAGCAGAGCAGCCAGGAGCAGAGCCAGCCGTCTGTCCTCAGAGGGGCCTGGCCCCTGGGCTGCCTCATGGCCATGCCTTTTTCACAGCCCTGCTGTATCACAACTGAGCTGTTTTGCATTGGATAAAGTTTCCTTCTTTACTGCACCCCAAATTGGGGATTTCTGTTGGCTCTGAATTGCCACTGAGGACCATTAGTTGACAGTTACCATCCTAGGGAGACATACAGGTTCTTAGCACTCACAACTAGGATTTTTAAAAAATGCACATGAGGATTCTGGCCACTCCAAAGGCAAGTGAATTCAGCATCTCTGGGAGAATTCCTGATGCCTCACAGCATCCTCCATAGCCTGCCCTGCCTGCCTCTCCCTCCAGGCTCACTTTTCTGCCATGTGCTTCACGAAGCCTAACTAACAACTCAGGCAACAGCAATCTCTAACTTGGATGGCTTCTCAGAAAATATAATTTCCATTATGATCAATTATATGATATCTCACATTGATTGACATGATTAAAATCATGGCATTTGGGAGCTGAAAAAAAGTTAAAGAACAGCTAGCTCAGCGTTTACCCAAAGTGTAACCTAAGAAACCCTAAAAAGAGGGATGTTATGGAGAAAGGATTCCACAGCTGTATTAGGTTTCGAGGGCTGCCATAACAAAGAACCCCAAACTGGGTGGCATAACAGTAAAAATGTATTTTCTCACAGTTCTAGAGACTAGAAGTCTAAGACCAAGTATCAACAGGGTTGGTTTCCTTGGAGGCCTCTCTCCTTGTCTTGCGGATGGCTGCCTTCTCCCTGACCTTCACATCAGTCTTCCCTCTGTGTATGTGTTTGTGTCCTAACTGCCTCTTCTTTTAAAGATACCGGACAGATTGAATTAGGGCCCACCCTAATGACTTTATTTTAACTTAAACTCTTTAAAGACCCGTTCTCTAAGTACTGTCACATTCTGAGGTACTGGGTGTTATGATTTCAATGTATGAATTTGGGGAGGGACACAATTCAGCCCATAGCAACAATCAAACACGTTTGGGGAAGATTAATGTCAGTTCCTTAGTCAAATTGGCTAAATTTCAAAGGCTCTCAGAAGCTGTTGAAGTAACAAGCTTGTTTAAATATGTTTAACCCGTTGTTTCCAAAATGGACTTAATTTAGGATACTTTTTTCCCCCAGATAATTTTTATTAAGTTCCTATAGAACATAATTTAGAAACACCAATTCTCTCTCCTCCCTCCATTTTACAAGTAAGGAAACTGAGGCTTGAAGACTCAAGTGACTTGGCTAAGATCAGCCTGACACCAGCTGGAGTGTGACAGCCCCTCATCATTATAGATCCATAAACTTATTAAAGCTACGAACCATGTGGTCAGTATCAGAGCCAGGACACATTTAAAGACGCTCTGCCTAGAGGGAATTTTATGGTTTGCTTGAGTCTCTTAAATGGAAGCAAAGAGCACCTAAGTGATCACCTCAGGCCCCCTTTCCTCATTTTCCCAATCCCATGGAATACCAGACTCTCAGAAATGTTTCAGTTACCATAGACTTCACCAGCAAAGCAAAACAGAAACCCATCCTTTACCCCAGCCCATGAAACTTGCACCGTCTCCCCTCTTCCCATCTTTTCCAGCTCTTTGCTGCGTGTAGTTAATATACTTCTTTCAAGAAGTCCTTACAATCCTCCTCCTACCTCTCTGGGCTTTTCTTACTATTGCTGACCCAACATCAGAAATGCCAGGAGAACTTGTCTGGCAAAGAAAAACCTGCACAGGGGCCAGAGTGGAGAGAGGGAAACTGGAACAGCGACGGTCAGCTTTTGAGCAGACTGCAGAAGGCGGGAGGTCAAGGCCCGCCCTCAAGGTAATCAAGCCTTACCTCCCTGCCTCCCAGCCTTTCTTCCTTTCTGTCTGTCCCTTTAACCCTGTGTGTTGTCAAGGCAGCTTCATTGCTCATTTCAACAGATCCCACAGAGATAGAAATACTGAGGGAGGGGAGCTCCCTCTGACTTCTGCCCTTTGAGGAACAGCCCTGGTTCTCAGATCCCACACCCGATCATTCCATTCACCTCACGGCCAATGCCTCATCGGGAATGGCAGTCATTTATGGTAGCACACATTTCTGAGGCAGAAATCTCCAAAATATTACTGATGGTGACAATTTACATAGCCGAGAGTTGACAGAATACTTACCCTACTCAGGCCCTAACCGTGCCTCTCACTGCTGTCTTCTGTTACCAAAGCCCATTTGTTTACCTACACATTTTTATTTCAGGACAACTGCAGGGAAACTAAAAGCATAAGGACAAGTTATGACCACTTCCGGATGAGAGTAGCCATTCCAGTCTTCTCTGAACATTATCTGTGTGAGCAGCCAGCACTTGGCCCTTTGTATGTGGTGTCAAAGGTTTCTTCCAAGAACACGAGGCTTTTAAATATGTGGGACTCACTCACATTCTTTGTAGTTGACAATGATAAGAGCTTTGGAGAGCCTGGCCCTGAACCCTCAAGGTTCGTTTCCACCTTTCCCCAGCCCTGCTGCACCATCACTGTGATTACTTGGTGTCTCTTGACCTCTCAGGCCCATTTCCTGTTTCTGGCCCGAAACGTGCTCTTTGGACCTGAAGGCAGAGCTGGCCTCCCCTGCTCTCCTTTGGCAAGTTCCTCAAAGCTGCTTTGCCCTTAGTCTCTGGCTCTATCTGCTTCCAACTCTCTGGTCACCACCACTCGCCTTGACAAATCACTGGCCCTCACAGTTCTTCTCAAGGGCAGGAATGAGGGACATCTCTAGAGTTTGGGGTCTTGAAATAATCTCACTTTCCCAAGCTCCCAATAATTTTGCTTGGGACTTGTGGAAGGAGCCCTGGAACTCTTGTGCTGCTTCTGTGATGATGACTATGAAGGGCTTTGGTGATAAAATGCCAACTGGGGGATTTTCACAGACATATCATATAAAGATGGCCAAGAGGATGGTTTTGCCACACAAGGATTTCTTCTCTTCCCATTTTTAATGCATTACTAGCTATGAAATATCAGACATAGTAAATAAACCTGAGAATATTAAATGAAAGTGAAAACAGGCTTTTAAAAACCCCAGCATAAGAAACTCCCACAAAGTATACATTGTTCCCTCTGAAAGAATCGATCTGTGCATGATTCTCATCTCCAGTCATTTTTATTGGAGACATTTCTGATCTTATTGTAATTGGCTTTCTGAGCTCAGGCAAGATGCTCATTATTCCTACATGGTTGTTTTAGTCTCACATTTCTCAAACAAACCTGAGGAACCAGGGGACCTGGGGACACTAATCATTCCATAACCCTCACACCACACCGTGGCAGCAAGCCTTTTCAACTTCCACATGGAAACAGTGGCAAAAACACAGCCCTGGGGCCTGATGGAGGGTCCTCTAGGCCATCAGACAGATACTAAAATGAAGCTTGTCTGTGTTTAGATCAGTTCTGCTGTAACAGCCTGTCTTCGGCCACTGTGCCTAGCAGGATTCCATGTAGATAGGGGTTAGCTGTGGGACACAGTAGATGCCCAGAGGACTGTCTTTCCTTTTTTTCTCCTTAAATCAATAATCTGCATTTGTTAGTTGCAAGTATACCCCCAGCTTGGGACTGTGAGTATTGTTCTAAGGAAAATAATGTGTGATCTCGCCACCCCCATCTTTTATAGATTTATCAATTGCTACCTTTATCCCTACAATCACATGTACAGTGCCCCCTCCTAACCTTGCCATATGTGGTAGAGATTTCTGATCAACATATGAATTAGACCAGGATCCAACATCTAGAGAAGCATCTGGGGCCTGACAGGCTCTTGGTGAATTGGTGAGGACCATCCATGGCAGCAAGGCCCGTGTGCTGAATGAGGCACCTGGGGAACAACTTCAGCTGAAAAGGAAGTCAATGACTTCCAGTTCGTTTGGTGAACAGTCGATTCCTGGTTCTCTGGATAGTCATTCCAGTGACCTCTCTTCTCCTCCTGCTTTCCCTATCTGTCCCCCACAATTTCCCATGGTCCTTGTTCAATTCCACTCACTAAGTACTTGTGTTTATGTACACTATGGCTCATTCACGCAGCTAACACTGGGAACACCTTACCCATCCACAGTGGGGGAGGGAGAACAGAGAAAGGGGGAAAGAAAGAGGATTGCTCCTAAATTGTGAGGCCAGCGCTCAAACAGTCAGAGACACCTAGGCTTTGAACCCCTGTTCGGCCTTTTGCTAGCTGAGTGATCCTGGGAAACCTACTGAACATCTGAGCCTTGGGTGCCTACGTTGCAAATAGGCATTTCAGGGTTGCTGCAGGATTAGAGATAGTGTGTGGGTTCCTGGCTCACAGATGCTGAGGAGAGGGGTGCTATTAATTTTTTACATAGACAGAGTTGTGTTATATATACAATTTGACATCCTGCTTCCTCATTTAACACTATACTATGAGCATCTTCCCATGTTCTCCAAAACTCTTTGTAAGCATCATTTAAAAATGCTAGTGAGTAGTCCATCAAAAAGATGGACTGTAATTACATACATGTCTCTTTATTTTGGGACCCTTTAGTTTGTTTTGTTTTTTATTATTATTATTATTATAAAGGATGCTACATCTCTGAACATAAAGCTTTATCTGCATTTAGGTACACTTCTCATGGGATTTATTCCTAGATGTGGAATTGCTGTCAAAAGGTATGGACACTTCTATGCATCTTGATAGATAATTAGCCAAATTACCCTCCCAAACTCCTATAGCCATGTGTGCAGCCTCTCTCACCACACCCTTAGCTAGTCAGAGGAAACACCACAGGTTGCCTACCCAAGAGCCTTTATTTTCCCTGTTGATAGAGCCTTGTTTTGTTCAGATGTCTATGCTCCCTCTGGGAATAAATCTGGATTAGTCTAAATGAATCTTAGTAATCTCCTTCTCTTGCCAGTGATTGGTTTAGAGGTAGCCACAGGACCCATTCCTGGCTAATGAGTTGAGATGTGAATTTACTGGATAATTTCTTTTTTTTATTCTTAAAAAGAGACAAGAAAGAAACACTCCCCCTTCTTTCACTGGACATTGAACCAGGCCAGCCTAGGCATAACACCAGTGAGGGGTGGGAGTTTAATTCAACTGCTGAAACCCTGAATGGATCAACCCAGGAGCCACCTTCCTTGGGACTTTTTTCACTTGAAATGATATATTTATACATATGATTTAAGAAGTTTGATTTGGTTGTTTCATTAGTACAGCCTAAAAGCATTCTAACTGGAACACCAGCATTATAATTATTAAAAACCTTTTCCAAATCAATTTACACATACTTTTTTTGTATCTTCATTGTTTGAATTTGCTGTTCTTTAATTCTTGATGAGATCACATGTTAATTATTCATCTATTTATTAATAATTTGTATTGTCTTTTCCTAAGTCATCTGGAATTTTTTTTTTGAAGAGCAGCGGCCTGTGGAAAGGATCATTTGCATGCTGCACTGAGCAGGGTGTGGCATCGAGGGAACAGTGAAGGGCATGTTGGGACTGAGTCTAGATATCCAAGGAGGCCTGTCGCTCATTTTCATACACATACTCCTTCAACTTGCAGAGTGTCTTCAGCCCAAGGAGATGGGCTTCTATCCAAAATATGGTAGTGATGAAAGCCAAATTTTCAGAACCATTTGCTTACAGAAAACTAGAACTTGGGGGAGGAGTGGCTCTCAACAAGGAGGCAGGAAGTCTGATGGGTATGGTGGGTAAAAGAAAAATAAGGTTTATGAAAGTGAAGGAAGGTTGAGAGAGAACACACATCGCTAAGGACCTGCTGGACAGGAGCACATAGCACTTCTCTTCCCGAGGTCCTGACTTGCCCAGTTTCACACCAGTATGATCCCCGTGCCCTGCCCCATGAGACTTACTTATGTTTCTGCTCTAGCATAAGAACATTTACATTTTTCCATATAGAGAAATGTTTCCAATTACTCTAGTTTTGAAATAAACTTTGATCACAGGCACTGAGGGAAGAGTCTCTGATTCATCTCCCAGAAAAGGGAACATATGAAAATGATTCATGCTTTCTTTTTATTAGCACATTAGAGAGTCACTGGGTACTGAGTAACGTGTAATGGTCAGATAATTAGAAACTTAAATGGCCTAGGTTCAATAGGAGGTTTGAAATATGAATAGTCGGTGAAGTCAAGCCTGCCTGAGAAATGCCCCAGATGAAGTCTTGCCAAGGAGCACATGGATAATACATGGCTAAGGTTGTTTTATAAAAGACATTGACTTTCTGGTCAAGGCTCCAGTAGCTTCCATCAAAGTCTTGTTCTAAACCGTCATAAACTAACAGATCAATAGTTAATGGTACTGCTAGCCAAGTTTAAAGCCAAATAACTCAGATCCCAGGACAACTCAACTTTACTCATTTGTAATTCAGAGGCTCTTTGGTACACAAATGACTTTGTTTAGCCAATTTGTAGATCCCGAGGTCCTCAGCCTGAGCCTCCTTTCATTAAGTCCACAAAGATCATCTGCGGAGTGTGGCTCACTAATCCACAGCTTGCTTCTCTGTTTGGTATTGAGACTTTTTATTACACAAGTTCCTTTATTAGTGGCATCTCACAGGAATAGACCTGATTATCTTTGGTAAGATCCTTAAGATCCTGACTAAATCACTCTAGCTGGTTTGGCTCAGTGGCTAGAGCCTTGGCCTGTGGACTGAAGGGTCCTGGGTTTGATTCTAGCCAGGGGCATGTATCTCGGTTGCAGGCTCGATCCCTGGCCCTGATAGGGAGCATGTGGGAGGCAACCAATCGATGTGTCTCACATCGATGTTTCTCTCTCTGTGTCTCTCTCTCCCTTCCACTCTCTGAAAAGCAATGGAAAAAATATCCTCAGGTGAGTATTAAAAAAAGAAAACCTTGACCAAATAAAAAAGTGGACTCCATACCAAAGTTGAGAGTGAGAGAATATGAGAATATGTATGGGGAGGGGGAGGTATACTTTTTAAAGAAATATAGGGCAGTTTGAGGGTGCCATGTGGCCTGGGTATATGTTGGTGACGGGATTTATGCCACTTCACATTGCCTGTTAGTTGTACCCACTACATAGTGATTTAAAAAATAGTATTGCTTAGCTTTAATGTGAGTTATATTGGAAAGAAGAGAATAGGAAAAGATCATTTGTGTTTCTGGCTGCCTACTCTTTATATGCAAAATTATAAAAAAAACAAGATCCCAAAATAGTACTTTTCTGCTCACCCAAAGAGATCTTCCACTTAGCCCTGAATTGTAAAAGCCTCCGGTTAAAGGAACTAGATAATGAATTAGGCTCCCGGGGGAAGGAATAGGAGAGGAAGAGGCAAGACTAACTTTAATGAAAGGCTCAGATTTGACCGAGTTTGTTGGTGTTTATTAGGGGAGGGTAATTTCTCAGTTTCTGGAGTAAATATCTGAAGATGCAGACCCCATGCTTGTAGTCTGAAATTTGCTTTTCCTTCCCTGATAGAGCTCTGGGTGGACAATACCATCACCACTGCCCATTTAGCTACAATACCAGTTAATTCTTCAAGACAGTGTCGCCTCTGCCCTGACCAATGCCCAGCTGGCGGGTAGGACAGAGCCATGGCAGTGTTGGCCAATAAGGCCTGATTTTTCAACAGCCTCCTTCCTCTCTCTCAGCCCCAAAACAGAGGCATTTGCATTTGGCATGCAATCCTCACAGCCAGGAGAGTACCTGCATTGGACCCTGATTCCTGGGAATCAGGATTTCTGCAAGCCCAACCCAGGAATGTGCATTTTTGACAAGGGCCTCAGTGATTCTTATACTCACCCAGATTTTTATGCTCAAAATTTAAGAACTACAATCTCACAGTTTTTCTTTTCTTTAAATTCTCAATCTAATGAACAAAATAAACTGATGAGCAAGATAGATACAGAGATATAGAACCATGGAGCAGTCGATGAATTTCAGAGGGAAGGCAGGGGTGGAGAGTGGGGAGCAGAGATTAATCAAAGAACTTATATACATATATGCATCACCTATGGACACACACCAATAGTATGGGGAAGGCCTGGGGGTGTATGCCGGGAAGAGATCAATGTGGGGGAAAAGGGGGATATCTGTAATACTTTCAACAATAAAGAAAAAAAATTCTCATAGCCCAGCCATCATGGCTTAGTGGTTGAGTATCAACCTATGATCCAGGAGATCGAGGTTTGATTCCCAGTCAGGGCACATGCCTGGGTTTTGGGCTCGATCCCCAGTAGGGGGCATGCAGGAGGCAGCTGATCAATGACTCTCTCATCATTAATGTTTCTATCTCTCTCTCCCTCTCCTTTCCTCTCTCTGAAATCTATAAAGAGATATATATTTTTAAAATCTCATAAAAAAGAGTATTTTGACCAGATTTTGACCAGATTTGGATGATGTATGGGCTCCACTTGGCCATCTGACTGTGCCTCAGTTGAGTCTTGGTCATCCAAATGGACTCTCCCCAAGAGAGTGACCCTAGAGTCACACTGGTCCCTTCCTCAGTGACTGATGGTAGTGGGCTATGTGTACCGAGTATTCTTTTTTTTAAAAGACTTTTTCTTGATTTTTAGAGAGAGAGGAAGGAAGAGGGAGAGAGAAGAAGGGAGAGGGAGAGAGAAACATCAATGTGAAAGTGACACATGGATGCTGAACCAACTGAGCCACACTGGCCAGTGCTGTACTCAGTCCTCTTTATTCTTCAAAACATGTTTTACTGGGGAAAGAGGAAATGGTGTCAAAGGCAAAACAAACTCCCCACTGAGTCTGCTTTTAATATAACTATGAAACTTTCCTCAATGGCTTTAATACTATTAATTTCTCTTGTGTACTATATATATAGCCCTAAACTTGAAGAATAATAAACTTTATAGCAAATTCTTGATTATTAATTTTGTGGATTTTCTAAATTTTTTATTCCAAGCTCAAAGTCTCCAGTGCTCAGACCCCTCCCAGGTTGCCATCTCCCAATTATTTTAAGCTTAACTTGACTGAATAGGTACATCTGCTACATAAATAAGGATTCCACATTTTGCTATAATTTTGGTTCAAATCTGTGGTTTCCAATTAAGGGCTATTGAGTGTAATCATGTTCACAGTGTTGGATGGAAGATACAATTTTTTATACATATATCTGTTTTTGTTCCAAATTTAGTGTATGAGCTGCGGGAGTGAGCACGTGTTTGTGTTGTTATTGTCCTTCTTTCATAAACATAATAACCTAAGATGATTAGAAAGTGGGGTTTTTAAATTTTTTTTATCTTCACTCAATGGGTATGTCTATTGATTTTAGAGAAAAAAAAAGGGGAGAGAAACATTAATCAGTGGCCTCCTGATCAGTTGCCTCCCATGAGCCCCGACTGGGGATCAAACCTGCAAACTAGGTATGTGCCCTGACTGGAAATTGAACCCAAAACCTTTTGGTGCACAGGATGATGCTCTAACCAACTGAGCCACCTGGCCAGGGCTAGAAAGTGGCTCTTCATCCAGCAATTATTCAAGCAACACAAAGGGCTCTCACTTTGGGGGAAGACAAAACTTCAAACTTGACTTCTCCAAGTTTACCCAACACAGAGGAGGGGGCCCTGTAAAGTCAGGGCAGCCTGATCTAAATATTTCCACACTATCAGCTGGGAAGACACAGCTCCTTGGCCAGCATTTCTTTTCATCTCTTTGTTTCTACTCCAGCTTCATCCCTGGATGACCTGACATTTGTCCAGGCTCCAGGCTGGAAGACACTCCAACATTCTCCTCTCCTGCCCTCATCTCAGCTCCAGTGCCCCAATACTCCCAGCCAGATCCACAGGCCTCGGGGCAGGACTCCAAGGCCAAGTCGGTCAATGCTCAACAGTCCCACTTCAGTGCCATGATCAAGTTTCTCAGCTCTGACTTCACCCCGAGGACTGCAGTGGGGTTTAACCTGGGTTTCTCCTTGACCATCTCACTGTGGATTATTAGCTCTATCATGAAGCCTAGAGAGTAAGGGGGCTGAACTTATTTTAGTGTGAACTCTAATTGATCAAGTCACAGTCTCTGAAACACACTCGCTGGGCCTCTGCAAGAATGAGGTAAGATCACCAGAGCCATCCACAGTTAATCCAGCTGCTAAATCCTTACACCAGTGTTTGGTTTCTTTTCAAGGTGCATTATGGGTTGTGACTAATCTTAGCAAGGTCTGGGCTGGGGAACAGTGGTGTATATGTGCCTGGAGTCTATAATTTTTCACCCCTCCTTAAATTTGTAACCCTTATCCCAGTGACTTAGTCAGCATCACTGCCTCAGGGAAGGGATAACTCCTACAGACAGCAAGTAACACAAAAGGACCCAATTATTAGCTTTTTGGTTTTTAACGTCTTGGCTTCAAGAAAACAGAGAACTGGAGTGTGTATAATACACATGGGAGAAGTGATGAATAATAACAAAGAAGCTTCCCCAATTCACACTGCTCCCCCTCCTCTAGGCTAAAGTGCCCACACCTCTTTCCACCACCCAGGAAAACAGAGGAAGCTAGGAGGAGAGAGGAGAGCTTAGACAGTGATGAGTCCTTGATGGAAACTGTCTGTACCAGGCTCCCTTCCTGGAATGAAGCAAGGAGAAGGTTCCACAACAGAAACTCCAGATACATTTGGGAACAGCATTACTTTCCTGGTTTTACTTTCCCAGATAGACTCTAGGAAGGAGACAAGACCCCCAAGTAAGTACAGTATGGCTATCTACTCTCTCCTGGCCGATGAGTTTGGAAAACCCGTAGAGTAGGTAGACCGGTGCATGAAAGGGGTGAAGGAGAGTGCTGGGGGCATGGAATGATTCTTTTGTACCCAAGAGTGCCACAGAAGTGACAAATGACTATGGATGGCCCCACCAAGTTTTCTCTAGTCCCAGAATGGCATGGAAGCATCAGGATTATCCTGTGTGCCCAAGAGGGTCCTAAGAGTTAGCTGACCCAGAGCCAGACCCAAAGATACTGTGATATGGCTCATACAAGGGATGACTTAGTCATGATGAGCAAGTGTGCACATCCCATCGCTGCAGTTGTGCTGGTGAGAGGTGATTGTCTGCTCAAGTGGGATGCTCCTCACACCCCTAACCTTCATTTGTGGGCATTTGTAAGTCTCAAACTGAGAGGCAATCACAGAGAAAGAGCAGGAACCCAGAAATAACTAAAATTAAGTTTCTACTGCTTGGAAGAAAGGGGTTGCAATATAAGTTTTAACTTCATTTATATATAGTAAAGTTAATTTAGTTTGTCCACAACTGGGTTTGTGAACTGAGATTCAGTATGACTTGGGGTTCCCTGAGATGTATAGCTTATACCATCTGGTCTTCAAACACTGTACCACATGGCCTCTGGTCACAGCTGTGTCTTCAGTCCCTCTCTGGCATCAGATGATCCTGCCCACACATTCCACAGACACTTACTTCATCCCAACTGAAAGCCTCTTTGGATCCAGTGTCCCCTCACCTCCGTTAGTCAAGCCTTTGACAGTCCCAGGAGCAAGGCAAACGTCCTCCTGTGTGTGTGCAGGAGAGTCCGAGGATTGTGAAAGTTTTCCTTTGTTTCCATCTTTCCTTCTGTGTTGCACGCTGCCTGGACTGTCTTTGAGCACCATATTCTTAAAAATCAGCTGTTGGTGCCAGGCTCTTGGCTCTAGGTAAAGAAAGACACTCTTTCCTCAAAGCTATTGTCTGTGCTATGAGTTTAGAACATGTGTTTAGAAGCTCGAAAGCAGAAAGTGGACTTTCTTGTTCTTTCCCATTCTTTTCCTTCTCTGGGGCCAATGCATGGCACACCTCTTCCATTACAAAGGCGCATCTGACCCAAATGAATGAATGCAGCTCACTTAGGAGGCAGGGAAGAGGGGAAGTCATTGCAACAAGAAGCAGGATGAGGGAACTTGTTACTCGGACAGAATGTTATCCTGGTCTCTCTGTGAGATCCTACATTAGCCCACCTGAGTTATCTGCTCTGCCCCTGTTCCCCATACTACAGAGGTCTACTTTCTTCACAGGCCTTATTTCTGTAATCTTGTCTTTTGGCATTTTCCTTGCTCTGCATTTCTGCCCTTCCTTTATAGTCCTGCCTCTCCACACAACTCTGTGCTGGCCAGTGGGTGCTGCCTGGTGGAAAAGGAAACAGTCAACGGGTGATGTCTTCGGGCCCTTGCTTCCTCCTTCTCTTCTCCCTCTTTTTTTCCTTCCCTCACTTTCTTCCTGACTCAAGGTGTCAACTGTCACAAAAATAGCTGCTTCCAGAAGGGCAGCTGCCAAATCCAGCAGGAGCCCAGGAAAGGAGGCTGGCAGAGGCTGTAGCCTTCATGCTGTCTCCTTGACAAATATCACAGAATCCTATTTTCTGTAGAGTAATTGTCTTATAGACTACCATTCTCTTTTTTAAAATTTTGGGGGTGAAATTTGATTTTAAAGTATTTTCTATGCTTGAAGCATAGCTTTGAATCATACTCTGAGGGGAAAGCTATTTCTGTAAGAGCACGACTCTAAAGAGGATCCATGATAACCACAGGGTTCATTTCTATTGAGACCTGTGGAAAGCTGTCCTTCAAAAAGGGAAAGGAGGTACACTGTGCTTTCAAAAGGCTTAGTGTGGTCCTAAGAGGCACCTGCCAAATGGACTTTTCAAGACAGCTCTTGTTCATCCATAAGGAAAATCATTTCATTATGAAACTCTCTCATTGTTAAATATAGATCTGACATATCTATCTTAAGAACAGACTTACTCTGTGGGTTCAGAAATTCTGTGTGTGTGTTTAATGCTCTTACTGTTGTGCTCTCAAACACTTGTGCTGCCTTATACATTAGGTTGGAGTAAGTTGTAAGAAAGTGCAATTTTAACTGAAAAATTGTATGTCTTCAAATAAATTTGCATATTGTTTCATTTATCCAGCATCTCAAAGTGATATAAATGGTCCCTATAGCCAACTCAGTTCTGAGTTGAGCACCTCTCCTATGTGAGAGGAACTAGGTTAGGCATTGGGAAGAGGTAATAACAACTAAGGCCATCCCCATCTACAAGAAGTTTGTAATCAAGTGGGTAAAACAAGCATTGAAAGAAAGCACCAGCATACAGGGCAGAATGAAATACATGTAGAGGGGAGGTACCAACCAACTGGGGCCAAGGCTACATGGAGGAAGAAGGGTAAATTCTGGGAGGGAGTCAGGAAAGACTTTCTAGGGAAGTACGCCTTGAGAGGCAAGGAGGATTTGGACTGGAGGAGAACAGGAGAAAGGCTCTCTAGCATGAGAGGACAGTAGAGAGCTGTCCCTAAGTTAGACTTTTATTACTTTACTTCTAAATGTTTCATTGAATCAACTTCTTGTCTTTCTGCTTCCCTCCCCCAAAACATGACTTTAAGCATATTATGTACACTTCTACTCAAAACTTATCCATAGTGCCCATGTTTCATTGCTGGTTGTGTGAATTCCATTGGACATTTAAGACTTTTTCTTACTCTGACTCTAACCCATCTTTCAGCTAACTGATCACTAACATTAGATGTCACTAAGTGAAAGACTGTGAGCCAAATATGCAAACATTTAGATGTTTGAGTTCATTTTCTACATTTTATAGTAAAGATACTTATTCTCCAATGAGAAAAACCATGGCTTCTTGGAGAAGTGGTTGATGAACCTAGAACATCGTGCAGTACCAGAAAATAACAGAGTGCTCAAAAAAGATGGGGCTAGTCAAAAGGACATCAGATCCCACTCTCCATGGCCAAATCTGGACAATTAGAGCAACATAATAGTAATGATAGTATTGGATTATAACCCACAAAATAAATATGCATTAGACCATACTAACATAATTGAATAAGTAAGTAAATGGGAGGAAAGGAACAGCTTTACAGAAGAATTCTAAATAATACAAATAAAACGAGTGAGGGAAATACAAAGTCATCATTAGGCAACATCGCGATAATAATTATTGTAGGTAAGATTAACTGATGAATGGCAAAAAAAATCAGTGGACACAAGTTTGACAAAAAACAGGACATTTGGGTAGCTTCAAAGTATCTCCCCCAAATATTTATCACATAGAGGTATAAATGGTAACTTCACAGTGAAAATCACAACAGATACCACCTTAACTGAGTGATCAAAGTGGACATCACCAGTCAGTAAGATGAATTGACCTCATAATATGATGCACTGAGCAGGGCATAGCATTATTTCTGTGGTGTTTTAGCCAAAAGTGCATAATATCAACTTAACCATGAGAAAACATCAAACACAAATTGAGAGATGCTCTACAAAATAACTGACCAGTTACCACCCAAACTGTAAAGATCACAAAAGACAGGGAAAGACTGAGGAACTGTCACAAATTACAAACAACCACTAAAAGCAATGTAGGATCCTGGAACAGAAAAAGACATTGGGTGGGGAAAACCTGGTGAAATTTGAATAAGTACTACAGTTTAATTCTCTTATAGCAATGTTAATTTTATAGTTTTTATCATTATATATGGGTTTATAAGTTACCAATTTTAGGGAAAGCTGAGTAAAGGTTATACATGAACTCTGTACTATATTTTCAGCTTTTTTGTAAGTGAAAAATTATAACTAAAAGGTTTTAAAAATCAAGTTATTTCACACATACACAATTTGGATTTCCATGTTAACTGGGAAAGTGACAGGTCCACATTGACCCCTTGGCATAGAGCAGCAGCTGCCTCCTTTTAGGTGGGGCATGTGTTTTCCAGTTTGCCACAGTCCCTTCTTCTCCCTATTGTGCTACATGGGGCCATGTTTTATTTATTTATTGTGCTATAAACCTGGTTCCAAGAAGCATTTGAGTTTCAAATTCATTGCTCAATAAAAATCCCAAGTTTCCGGCCAAATGGTCTACCTCCTGTTCCCTAAACAAGCTTTGTCCTAATCCTTTTCATTCTCCCGCTTTTGCTCAAGCTCTTCCTTCTATCTGAATGGTTTCCTGGCTCTGTCCCCATCCTTTAAGACCGAGTGTGGAGGTCGTCTCCTCCATGAAGGCTCTGGCCTTCTCTCTGTCTTTTGAAGGAAATAGGCATACAAGTCCAGGTAGCACAGGGTCCCAAACAAGGAGAACCCAAAGAGGCCCACAGCAAGACACATCATCATTAAAATGACAAAGGCTAAAGACAAAGAGAGAATCTTAGAAGCAGAAAGAGAAAAGCAGTTAGTTACCTATAAGGGAGCACACATAAGACTGTCAGCTGATTCCTCACAGAAATTTTCAGGCCAGAAGGGAGTGGCAAGAAATATTCAATGTGATGAAAAGCAAGAACCTACAACCAAGATTACTCTACCCAGCAAAGCTATCATTTAGAATCAAAGGTCAGATAAAGAGCTTCACAAACAAGAAAAAGCTAAAGGAGCTCATCACCACCAAACCAGCATTATATGAAATGTTAAAGGGTCTTCTTTAAGAAGAAGAAAAAAAAAGATCAAAAATATGAATAACAAAATGGCAATAAATACATATCTATCACCAATTGAATTTTAAAAACAATAAATGAACAAGCAGAACAGAAACTAAACAAACTCACAGACACAGAGGACATTTTGATGTTTTCCAGGTGGGGGGTTTGGGAGGAAAAAGGTGAATGATTAAAAAGTACGAATTGGCAGTTACAGAACAGTAACAGGGATGTAAAGTACAGCAGAGGGAATATAGTCAGTAATATTGTAATTACTGTGTATGGTGTCAGATGGGTATGAGATTTATTAGGATGATCACTTAGTAAGTTATATAATGTTTAATCACTGGGTTATAAACATGAAACTAATATAATATTGTATGTCATCTATAATTGAAAAATTAAAAATTATTTAAAGTTAAAAAAAAAAAGATCTTTCAGGCCTGAAGGAAGTCAGATAAGAAAAGCAGCAATTAGAATTTATGTGGGAAGTGCAATGATAGAGCTAAGAGTCTCAGAGGAGGGATAAAACACCTCAGCTAAATCTTGAAGGAAAATGAAGAATTAGGTAGAATGTGATGAGGACTGGAAAGTAGAGAAGAGCCTTCAGATGAGGGAAAAACTTCAAAGGCTTGCAGACCTGGAAGGGCAACCGCAAGCAGCTTAGAGTACATGTGGTTACAGGTGAGGTAGGGCAGCGAGGAGCACACTGCCTTGTGCAGTAGCCAAGTTCATATGTACCTTATCGCCTTCACCTGATTATTAATTCCTTGGGGGTAGAGGAATTTGGAGGCAGAAGAACATTAAGCTTCAAGTTAAAAGACCACACTTCTACTAGAGTCTCTGCCCTTTACTAGAGGTTATGATATTTATGGTTAAGTGTCTACTTATAAGCTGTGTGGACTTGGGAAAGTTACTCAATGTCTGTGTCTCAGTTCTCTCATTTATAAAACACTACTGACCACATAGAGCATTGAGAACAGTGGTGATAACCGCAACGATCACAGACACTGGATAACCAGAACTAGAATACATGCTGGACCAGTGGGAACAGACACTGGCTATAAAAAAACTTGCAAGTGCAAACCACCAAGATTTGCTGATTGTGAGGAATAAATGAGTTGATCTTTGTAAATTGCTTGGCCCAGTTTCTGGCACAGAGTAAGCAATTAATGAATGTTAGTTATTAGAACTATGTCCTGGGCACTGATGGGCTTTCTTTCTTTCTTTTATTTTTAAAATATATCTTCATTGATTTCAGAGAGAGAAAGGGAGAGGGAGAGAGAGAGATAGAAACAATGATAAGTCATTGATTGGCCTCCTCCTTCATGCCCCCTTCTGGGGATCGAGCCCTGACAGGGAATTGAACTGCAATCTCCTGGATCCTAGGTGGATGCTCAACCACTGAGCCATGCCGTCCAGGCATGCACTGATGGGTTTTCTGTCTCATGTAATTTGTACAATTCTGTGGGACAGATGTTGTTCTATATTTAACAATTGAGAAAAGTAAAGTTGAGAGAGGTTGAGAAACTTGTACAAGGTCACAAAGCTAAAAAGGACCAAAGCTAAGATTTGAAACTCCAACTGTTGTGTTCAGTTCCACTGCATAATTTACAGGTCCAAGTGCAAAATGAAAACGTGGCCCCTTGTTCAAAAATTAAGAATTTCAAGATAATGACAACAAAACATTGAACCAAGTGTGGGGTCCATCTAAGTGTGGGGTCCTCCAAGGTGTGGGGTCCTTGTAAGCACAGGGCCCCATGTGACTGCACACGTATTCCTGTAATGCTGGCCTTGAAGGTGTTGTTTCCAAAACACCAGGGTGTTCTGGAAAGCAAACCAACATGAAATAAAACAAAACCTGAGCATTAGCCTCAGGAATGAAAGAGTAAATATGGGACAAGTGCAGGCCCCTTAATGCTTCACAAATGCCATTGTGATGTGCTAACAGCTCCTAATGAGTACAGAGGTCATTAGTAAAATAAAGAATTCAAGAACAGAGACGAAAAAAAAAAAAAAGAGAAAAGAGCAAAGAGGAACTCACCCAGGCACGATCTACAGGAATGCGGAATGGGAATGGACTTACACCGTAAAGGGAGTTTACCGAATTGTTCTGGCTTTTCCGTATTTCAGGAGTCTAATTGTGGTCTGGGTCCGAGGTCACTAAAAACCTTTATATATCATACTTATTTGCGTTTGAACTTAGCTGCTTCTTGAAGTCGTGAGTTTTAATGTGGACAAATGAAGTCCAACTACCGATCACATTAGCTGATACTTTTGGAAAACCTACTCAGCAAGGACACTTAATTTCAACTTTGCTTAAGTAAGAAGAGAAAGGAAGGAAGGAAAAGGGTGTCTGCTGAGTTTCTCAGTTTCCCCTGAACTTGCTGAAGAACAGCCTCCCCTGTGCTGTATGGAGGGCTGCAGAGGGGGAGATGCTTTTCTGTCAACTCCGGCCACTGCTGGCTACTCGGATGCTGAATCCATCTTCCCAATGGCTACATTTACCTGAAGATGCTCAAACACGTCAAAAATAGCATTTTCACTTAACAAATGGGAAAGCTGAGGCACCCTGATGACGCCCCAAAATATCCTTTACCGTAGACCATGAGTGGGGAATGGCCAGCCCACCGGCTAAAATCATTTGGTCTGGCCCTGCCAAGGCAACTGCAGGCTGGACCCAAAATTCAATAAATCCAGGAGTGCTTTTCATAGCTAATTCTTAAGTTGATAATTTTGTATGGCCCCTGGATGACGTTATTAATATCCAAATGGCCCTCGGCTGAAAAACGGTTCCCCACCCCTGCTGCAGACGTTCAGCACCATTTCACTTCTTTTTAAATTTTCATCAGTTCTATGCTGAGGATGAATCAATAGATTCACAAGCATTTATTTGATACTTACTAAATTTCCTTTCCAAGTGTAACAAGGATTACTGAAGGAACTCCCATTGGAAAGAAGGGACTTTCTAACATGAGAACCCTCATGCTCTAGGAGCAATGTGATGGTGAAGGCCCTTGATGTGCTGATTAAGTTGGAGGCCCTGCCAACCCCCACAGGGTACTAAATGATACACTAAAGGACTCCCTTCAGGTGGATGGTCAAAGAAGATGAGGGGTGAGGGATGAGAAATGGAGAATTTGATGCCCGACAGTTATCCATAGGGCATCTGGCTGAAGCCCTCAAACTTGGAGTAACTTTTCTATCAAAGAAGTATTAACCCCAAAGTGCCAGATGGGCTCTACCTTATCATCAGTGCACAGAATTCAGTGGCCAGGACATTGGTTGTAGGCTAAAGTAGGTAAAGTCAGTGGTGGGTGAGTTGCGGCAGAGTGGAGCAAGGTCTGCTTGGAAATGGTCATATCTGCTAACAGGTGCACAGAGTCCCCTGATCCTCAGAAAGGATGGCCTGGGGGGCTTCTGCCCTGGGTTGCACATGAAGACGATAATAGAGCACAGCATGGGTGGGGAGGGATTGGTGGCAGAGCCCGGTAATTGTACACAAATATCCATCCTGCCTTCTTCCTTTTAGTAACAGAGATAGGGATATGGCAGTGTGGTTGGAGACTACTCTTCCCAACCTCACTTTCTCTCCATCCTATAAGGGAGTTTTTCTTTTTTATCTTTAAGTAACAACTTTGCTGAAATATAATTAATGTACCATACAAATCACCCATTAATAGTGTACAGTTCAGAGGCATTTAGTACATTCACAGTGTTGTTCAGCAAATAATATAATCACTTTTAGGACATATCTGGGGTTTTCTCCAGTCATTTCTATTTATCTTTTTTCTTTTTTTTCTTTTAACTTTTCAATTTTCTTAACTTTATTTATTTTTTAATCCTCACCTGAGGACACGGGGAGAGACACAGAAAGAGAAAGAGAGAAACACACACACACACATTGATCTGTTGCCTTCTGTACGGGCCCCGACCAGGGATGGAACCGGAAGCCCAGGTGTGCGCCCTGACCGGGAATCGAACCGGCAACCTTTCAGTGCACTGGCCGCTGCTCAACCGGCTGAGCCACTCCGGCTGGCCCATCTTACTTCTTACCTTTCCTTCCTTTGTCCCTTTTGTTTCCCATGCACTCCCCATTTGTCTTATCAGTAAGAACTCGCTTATTAGCCAGCTTGCAAGATTTTCTGCTTCTTAGAGAAATTTTGGATGTAAATTTAGTTCCCTTTCCTCACTGTGTTGCCCATGTCCTTTCTGGCCCTTCCCCCCTTTCCCAGCCTGAGCCATCTCCTCCTGCTTCTGATCATCCCAACATCTCTAAATCAGAGACCTTCACGTGGAGACTACATCTCTCCCCCTTTGGACATGGCTGTACAATTCGCCAACTTAATTGCTCACATCCATCATTAATTTCCTAAAAGCTGGCCACTTTGTCATTAGGGCATCATCTCTCATTGCATATAAAGGAGAAATTGTTCAACAGAGAAAAAGGCTTCACCGTCTCAATTGTTAATTTTGCTGAAGTTTTCAATAAAAACAAAATGAAATGTAAATCAATATCTACATGACAAGGAAAGGGAGCTAGAACAGAGCTGTCCTGGACCAGGAGACTGTGGATATTGCCGGAGCCGAAATGCACGGGCTTGGATTTAGCAGATCGATTAAGCACAGCTCGGTGCCTTCAGCGGGTAAGAATCAAAGCTAAACACTAAATCAGCCGTGCACCTCTGCCTCACCGAAATGAGGCAGCGTGTTTTTATGCCTGCACCTCCCGTCGCCTGCCGGACAGAATTCAAAGCACGGGAAAATATGCCTCCTGGTGTTTGGGGAGGTGCAAGATACATTTAAAAATTGATTTGCGCTTAATCGCTCTTGAAGCTTCCTTATTGCAAGTATAAGTATGAAAGGCCGCCTCGCCCAGCAGTCTTGTTTGTTAATGTACCGACGGTAGCAACAGACGTGCTGTTTTTCATCTACAACCTGATCCGTTAGCTGATTCATCTGCTTCGGTTTTCCTTTTCCTGTCATTGATTTATTAATGATGTCTTACTTATCTGTGGCTCTTTTATGGGGTGGGCTTCCTCTGGTGCGGTCTCAAGAGAGACGTTCTGCACCCCCGCCCCCCCCCCCCATCAAAAACCCAGCCCCTTTCTCTGGTGTTCTTTATCACTGCTCCAGAGATTAGAGACTTTAATCATTTAGTAACTGAAATAACCTCCGTGGCTTGCAGGGTTTATGGCCAATTTGTCTTCGGTGCACAGAATTCCACTGCTTTTCCTTGCTAAGAAATGGGCCGTGCTTGTTTCATTGCTTCTTTGCACCATGGGCAGTCAGTGTGCTGTCTGCAGACCCAGGGAAAATAATGGATGGCTCTGGGCCACTCAGGACCACAAGGCACCGCTCAGCGTGGCCCAGAGAACACATAGATGCTCACCATGGGGCTGTTAACATTTGAGTTTCTTAGACAGTTGGTGTGGCTTTTTGCTCTAAGCAGCAGAGAAAGGGAGGGTAGACAAGAGGGCTGAAATTCTAGGACCATTTTCAGAACCATCTGAGGAGTTGTCTGCTCCAAATGCCTAATGGACTCCATTGGTTGTCTATGTCACAAAGTAAGAAAAAGATCTTGGTTTGTTTTGAAACTTGGAACCCCTAGTAAACCTAATATGCTGTGCAAATTGAGGCTTACAAAGGTGTATTTCACCATGAAGCTTTACCCGAAGATCCAAAAGTAATTGCTTGTTGTCTAGTTAAGGTTTCTGAAACTCCATAGATGTGAGTAGGTAGGTTGGTGTAGTGGTTGTCAGGACTCTCTGTCCAGATCTCCCTGGAAGACCTAGGCACTCATGCCCCCTCCGCCTACTCCATGCCAGAGGCTACAGCTCTCAGCTAAGAGCTTTTCTGGCCTTGCTCTGAGCTGAAGAGGGCCAGCCACCCAGCTCACCTCATGCTCCTTCACGGGGCAGCCCTTACTGGGTGACTGATGCAGCGTATAAAGGCCTGGTCCTCTCAGCCTTTTTGTTGTTATTATTGTTAATCTGCACCTGAGGGTATTTTTTCCATTGATTTCAGAGAGAGTGGAAGGGAGGGAGGTGTGGAGAGAGAGAGTGAGAAACATCAAGACATTGATGTGGGAGAGACACATCGATTGGTTGCCTCCAGCACACACCCAACTGAGGCTAGGGATCGAACCTGCAACACAGGTACGTGCCCTTGACCAGATATCAAACCGATGACCCTTTGGTGTGCAGGCCGATGCTCTAACCACTGAGCAACACCAGCCAGGGCCCTCATCCTAATTTAGGGCCATCCTAGACCGAGAGCTCCCAATGGGGTCAGCTGAACCATTGTTGTGACTGCGTCAGCGTTCATCTTTCTCTTTGCCCAATTCTGCTCCTTTACTCTCCCCTCAAGGGTTGATCCTGAAAGCACTTCCACTTCCTAATAAGCTTTCTGTGGACAAATCTGTCTCAGACTTTGCTTCCCTGGGAACCAGATATGCAACAGTTGGTACTAAGAGTGATAAATCACAAACTAAAGGCTGCGTGTGAAAGCCAGAGGGACTTCATACAAAGAGACTCATTGCAGTTGGAGGGTAGAAGAGCTGAGGGACAGCTTTCTAGAAGGAGCAGAGCTCCGGAGAAGATTGGGTTCTCAGCTCCCACAGGTGGCTGTGCCACAGCCAGGAGTGGGACCTTGAGACATGGGACAGGTCCACATGTGTTAATGCACTAGAAGAACATCTCCCAGATTCTTCTGAACCTTCTAGACCCACAGATGTGGCCACTCCTCCCTGTTAGAGGCTAGTGCTCCTCCCTTATCTAAAGGTGGTGCAGAGGTCTCTGCTTTGCAAGACAAGACACTTCTTCCCCAAGTCCACCCACGGCTCCCCTCCTGGCCAGTGGGCAAATGATGAGGGTTGAATCACAGCATAACTTAGCTGGGGAAATGCCAAAAGAGAAAATGCCTGTACTCGGGAAGGAGCTGCAGAAGCTGCCTGACACGGTCTGGCAAGAGCTAGGACACGACGGACAGGACTGCATCCTGAGAGTGCTGGATCATTGAGGGCAGAAAATAAAGTTGGACAAAGGAGAGGGTATGGAACGGCTCGCCAAGTGGCAATCCTGTGCAAACTCTCCATGCTAGCGGCTCGTTGCTGCGCTTGGTTCTGTGTGTAGCAAGTCCTGGACCTTGACGTCTGGTTACTGGGACTCTCCACCATGAGAAGAGGCGCTCGCAGAAGAGTCCATACTTCATCTGCAGAAACCCCTGACTCTCCTTCAGGAAATATGGAAATAAATTGGGATGCCCATGGACCAGTGGTTACAAAGAATGGAGATCGAAATGAAGCCCATCAAGGACCTCCTGGATATGATTGCTGAAGAGAGCAGGCTCATCAAAAGCATTTCCAACAGTTAGGAAGAACTGACCACCTGTGCAGTGAGCTACACATTGAGCCATTGCAGGAAGAAGGAAAGATGACAGCCTCCCAACTAGAAATGAATTTTCAGGTAGAACTGATTCGAAAACTACCAAAGGATTTCTGTACTCGAGTGGAACAGATGCAAAACCTAGTAAGAGATTTGCATCCTTAGATATGAGTGATGCGAAAACAGAAAAAGGAGAGAAAAGTGAACTAACTGAAAGTACTTCCAGAACAAGACCAGGAATTATGTGCAGTTCCTTGCATGCCACACTGTGACATTGACAGTGGCTCCAGCAGTAGCATGTGGCCTACCTTTGGAGGGATAGTCTACTGCTTCCCAGTGTCATGACTCCAACCTTCTGCAGCAAGCCAGTCGTCACTTCTATCTATTGAAGGGGAAAAAAACCCTTCATGGAGCCAACAAGGGGAACCTGGAGCTCAATGTCAGCTTGCTGAGAGGTGGGTACCGCAGCCCAGCCCCACTCCAGCACAACATCAGCACTAATTCTGTTCCCAGTACCTATTCTGAGTTTGCGTGAGAACCTTCAAAGTCTCCATATCCAATGTTACCTCTCAAATCCTCAATTCAGCCAACATCCAGTCCTAAGAAACCCCGATCAGTCAGCTAGCTATTGCTCCTGTGCTGAGACTGGACCTGATTATACAGGGGTGGCTTTAATTTCTCTTCTGTTTAGGTGAGCCTAAAACCCTGGATAGGTTCCACTACATGGGCCTAACTTACAGATGAAAGTGCATCATAGGCTTAGTGGGTCCTTAGACACTTTATTTTGGCTTAAGAAATACTTTAGAAGTTAGCTCCAAGCAGGAAGCGCAGATCTTAGCAGGTGGATCCTCACTTTCCTCTACTCCCTCATTGCACTTGCTAAAGCACGATCAAGGGTGTGTATGGCTCCACCATGTAAGAGGATGATTGACCGCCGCTCCTTGGGTACAGGGTATAAGGAATGTTAGCTTGTACACACGTATTTAGCAATTAACATCTTTTTTGTTTAGGGAAGCTCAAGCAATGCCATAGCTGTGATAGCTTTGCCCTCCTCTAAAGGCCTGTCCCCACCACATAGGACAGCCTTCCTCCTGATGAGTGTCTATGTGTCAGAAGTTGAGATGGCCTGACCTACTGCCAAGGGGGTGACAGGGAGGTTGTACACAGTTTACAAAAGGAGCTACATCTATGTCACATGGTATGAATACAAGTACTATGTGAACTCTAGTTCTTCAGTTTTGCTTTGTCAGCACCTCTCGCCCCCATACCTGTGCTACTGTGCCTGAGTCTGCCCACTTCCTGCAGCTGGCAGCCAGGTTGGGAGGCTGTTGGAGAGACCTAGAGCCTTGCACGTCAGTCCCGGGGAGTTGTTCCCACCGCAGCGTACACAGTGCGGGCCCCCCTTATATTCCCTTTTCTTTTCTTTTTTATTAATCCTCACCTGAGGATATTTTTCCATTGAGTTTTACAGAGAATGGAAAGGAGGAAGGAAGAAGGGAAAGTGGGGGGGGGGAGAGAGAGAGAGAGAGAGACATCGATTGGTTGCCTCCCTTATGTACCTTGAATGGGTCCAGGATTGAACCTGCAACCCAGGTAACATGCCCTTGACTGGGAATTGAACTCTCAACTCTTTCGGTGTGTGGGCCAATGCTCTAACCACTGAGCAACACTGCCCAGGGCGAGGCCCCTTTTCTAGCTACCCTATTGGTTACTATGATTCTCTCAAAAGCTCTATTATTTATTCCTACTCTGCCTGCACAGTACAGTTGTCAGAGCACTGAATGAATGGTTCTCGGAGGCTTCCCAGTGTAGCTAGGTCTGCAGGTGTGAGTTCTTCTGTAGTCTAGGAATACATGTCCTGCTTTTTAAATATCACTTATTCTTAACAATATATTTAAACACAGACAATAGTGTGGTGAAGGCCTGGGTTGGGGCAGGAGCTGGCTGGAGGGGGGCAATGGGAAGAAGAAGGGGAGACAGCTATAATAACAATAAATTTCAAATAAATAGAATATATTTTTTAAAGAATTTAAAAAAGAGAGGTTATGGATATGGAACGATTCACCAGTGATAGAGAATGTGACATCCTGACAAGGACCCAAAGGAACAGTCTACCATGCTGCTAGGATGGTTTTAGAGCTTGGAGACATTGATGGCTCAACACTGTATGAAGTGGATCTGCCAGAACTACCATGGAAGATGGCAGAGGGCAGGACCAATAGACTCAGAGCAGACATGATGGAGTAGATACACTATGTAACACCAGAAAGTTCCTTGGAATACGCTGCCTCCAGAAGTTGATGCTCATACGCTGGGCTAAAGGGTTACCCAAACATTTCAGACACCGTTGGACAAAGGGTCTGTGCTGGCCTTGATACCTGGGGAGCTGAGGTGTCCTCTAGGTTTCTTGTTAGTGTAGGACAAGGAGGCCAGGTCATAAAGGAGGTCCTGGCCAGGTCCAACTCTGTGTGTCTCCCTAGGTACGCAGACCCACTGGGTGATCTCTTCCCCAGACCTGGAATGTATAATTGGAACAGAAATAACTGGGAGTTGGTGGAACACCCATGTCAGCTGTGGGGTAAGAGCTACCACTGTGAGGAAAGCCAAAACAAACTACCCATTTGCCCCACTGACCAAACTAAATAAAAAACAATTTCACAACCAAGGGGAAATGGCAAAGATTAGCATGATCCTTAAAAAACTAAAGATGAGCATGATTCTTAAAAACCTAAAGATCAGCACTGGGGATGGAGGGTAGTCCCAATCATATCCCCATTAATTAACCAGTCGGCCCTCAAAAAAGCCAGATAGAGCTTGAAGAATGAAATAGTGAATTGCTGCAAACTCAACCAAATAGTAGCCCAATTGCAAATGTTGTGCCCCCTGTGGCATCTTTGCTACAACAAATTAACATGGCCTTGGTACATTGTTTGTGGTTATTTAATATGGATATATATTTTTCATTTCAATCAGAAAGGCAGATAAGAAACAGTCCATCATCTGGCCGGCATGGCTCCGTCGTTGAGTGTCAACCCATGAGCCAGGAGGTCACAGCTCCATTCCCAGTCAGGGCACATGCTTCGGTTGCGGGCTCGATCCCCAATAGGGGGCGTGCAAGAGGCAGCCAACCAATGATCCTCTCATCATTGATGTTTCTCTCTCTTCTTCTCCCTTCCTCTCTCTGAAATCAATAAAAAACAAAAACCCACATATTTAAAAAAAGAAAAAGAAACAGTCCATAGTCACTTTGGATAGACAAAAAAATAAATTCATTTATGGTCTTTTCCCAGGACTATGTTAACTGTTCCTACTCTGTCATAAATATGATGAAAGTCGAGCATCTGGGAATGGGCACAAACAGGGCCATAGAGTGCAAGTAGGCTGCATGAGCAGGTGGCCCAGATCCCCATTTTGTCCACTGGTACACTGATACCTCTTCCTCAGCTACATGACTACCTGGCAATGGAGAGTAAAGGTCAAGTTCAGTTCCTACCTCTGCTCAGTAGGTAGGTACAAGCTGGAAATCTTCACAGTGGACCCTCACAGAGCTTTGAATGATTCGTCTGCCTGTCCACTTTGGGTAGAAAGAGAAGTGTCTGAGGTTAGGATACCTATGGACTCAGACAGTGGCAGATGCTTGGCAGGTTGGTCAGGGGCCTGGAAAGAGAAAGATGAGAAAAGTGAGGAGAAGGTCTGAGGGAGAGGGACATCTGGGGGAGAGGATATCCGTTAGGATGGGGAGCCATCCTCCAGGATACAGGGTATATCCTAAATCAATAACCATTCAGTGGCAATGCAGAAATATAAAGGTCTGGCCTGCTCACTCCAATTAGGGACAGCCCTGAAGGGCCATCCAGCCTCAAAGCTCCCCATGGGACCAGCTAAGACTTTTAAAATCACTGTCTATAGTTGAACTTCTCTCATTACCCAATCCTGCTTCCTTCACTCCTCCATAGACAGCACCCACCAATACATCACTAACATTCACCTTTCATCTCATATTGTTTCCTAGAGACCCCACTTGAAACAATTGCCACCTGGTTCTCATAATTGGCATTTTTATTTACTAAACTCCATACCAATTTAGTCTGACAGGCTAGTGTAAGCTAAACCAACAGGGAACCTGAAAAAAGACAGGAGCTATTCTTTGGCCTGTCACCTAATAATTCAGTGGCCAAGTCTTGCAGGAGCCACGGGCCCTGTCTACCACTGAAGTTCAAGGTCAGTGTTTTCCCAAGTGGGTGGCAGTCTGACACCAAGTCTTCTCTGCACCCACCTCCCCCATTTCCTACTCCACTCCCAGCCCCTGGCATGTCAGGGGTGTATTAAGAGGCGGTAAGAAGGAACATAAAAGAGAATTTAAGGAACAGCAGCAATCAGAGGTTAACAGGAAGATTGCAAATTGGCCCTATCAGCTATGGGGTCCAAGCTCTGTGCAGATGTTCTTGCAACCCACCCCCCTTCCTTCCACGAGCCTGCATGGAATGGGACTCCTGAGAAAATCCTTGTGCAGATGATTTCTGCTCCAGTGCATTCCACCTCCATAAATTAAGACATACAATTAACCACCCTTGTGCTTAGGAATATATCAGGTTTGAAATCTAAAAGGCCTCTCCCGTGGACTAAAACCTCTTCTCTCAACCCTAATAACACCAAGCGTTGATTGCTTCACTCTCAGCATGCTCTCCTGCCTGTCTGCAGAACCTTAAACTCCCAGCATGCTCTCCTGCCTGTCTGCAGAACCTTAAACTCCCAGTATGCTCTCCTGCCTCCCTGTCTGCAGCTCTTTGTGGGGAACTTGGCTGCTTGATGCCACAGAAGAGCTGGGATACTTGATGGCCTCGTGTTCAGTCTCCACTGGCCTCCTCTGCAGTGCTGGGTTTTCTTTAGGCATCTTCAGAGAGCCCTGAACAGCCATGGTTCACCCTCTTGGTGGGACCTTTCTTACTCTGGTGCTTTGACTCGTGTGCTCTGATTCGGTTCAAAGAGTTCACTCCGTTTCCTCTCTCCCTTGCTCCCATCTTTTCAGATTCGTCTGTTTTTTTAGCTGCCTGACTCTGCTTTGGGACTAAGTAAATGCAGGGCCAAACTTGGGGAATAAGTGTTGCGGTGACTTGTTTCAACGTTTTCCATTTTAACTCTCAGGCTCACTTAATGGAATTGCAAAGGGAAACGTGCATTCAAAGGGAACTCAGCAGCTTTAAGATGGCAGAATGGATGTGAAACAAATCCTTGCAGCTTCTTACTCAAAAAATGTAATTATCCACTCGGCTGGGAATGCCACTCCCACCCTGCCCCCAGCTCCGCCCAGCTACACACACGGATGATCTCCAACAGGATGGTGCAACGCCAGCCAGTCCCTTAGCCAACCCAAACACGCTGAGTTTATCCAGGGTCCCACGCCCAGTGTGCATGAGGTTAGAATTAGGTTCTTACGCTTGGTGGTTGCTGCTCAAGGAGCTGCCGTTTTTCTTGAGTAACTTTCTGCGCGTACTCTATATAGCAAGGAGCTTTTGTGCCGCTTCATGAAGTTTTCTCCTTTGCTTGGAGCTTCCATGAGCCCCAGCCCCCTAGTTCAACACCATGGCCATCTGCTTAACCCTTTCTCCCTGCCGAGCTGCATACTGTTTTCACACACCCCCGCATCCCGCCCGCCCCAGCTTGAAGCTGTTCTGCTTCAATCCACATGAACTCCGTCCCTTCTTAGAAGGCACCGTGATTATCCATGTGCTAAGGAATATTCTCTGCATCCAGAAACCCCATTTACCAGGTAGTACTACCATCCTGGGCGATACCCATCCTTCCCATGTTCCCAATTCATTATCTCTGGAGGCTGGTCCTCTGCCTGAGGGGCCAATGCTATAGCTGGATCTTTCCTCTGGTCCTGACCCCTGTCAATTCCAGCTTATTTTTATTTCTCCAACCATGCACCATTGGGGGCCTGGGATTACTTGCAGCGAATCCAGTTGACTTGCACAAAACTTCAACAAGGACAGAACTTGGAAAACATGCTCCCATGCAAATCTTACCCAGGCTTGTAATTTTCAGTTAGATGCCAGATGGGTTGTTACATTAAGACATGTCTCCAGTGATTCTTTGTTTGTTTTAATTTTATCTTTATTGTTGAAAGTATTACAGATGTCCTCTATTTTCCCCATTGACCCCTTCTACCCTTACCCGCCAGGCCTTCACCACACTGTTGTCTGTGGCCATGGATTCTTATATGTATTTTTCCACCCCAGAACCTTTTGAAATGAGAGATCATGTTACATGAAATGCACACTTGGCCCCAAAAAGACCACTGAAATGCACCTTGGGAAAGAGTAGCTTAACCTGAACAATTCAGGTAAAAGTCATCTTTCTTCTTTTTCCTCTTGTGAAAGCTGTAAACTTGATGAAGTTTCATGCCTTCATTTTCTGCCAGTAAGATTCTGGATCTTAAAATTCTTGAGGATATAAATTTGACTGATGTACTAATTTCAAAATTCAGGGGTTGTAAAGTAAGAGTTTTCTCTAGATATTTTGCTTATTTCCAAAACTAGCGAGGTGCAGGAGTTCAGTTCTCACTACAGTGACCCATGTGAGACCTAAGGGTTCCTTCCTGTCTGTTATCTACATTTATATGCCTTAGGTTTTGTGAAAACCCTCGTTCCATATTTATCCAACTATAGAATATAACTACGGTCCCATATTCACTTCCCTGTTGACAAAAGAAACAAAGAAAATAACATCTTTTAAAAGTTGAGATATTTCATGTTTGTTTAATAACTAAATATTGCCAGAGGATCTAGTCTAAGTGATACAGGCAGTTTTTAATCCTAAATGAGATACAGAACTAAGCTACTATCCAACATTATTTGATTGTGACTGCATTCGTTTCCTATTGATGCTGTAACAAAGGACCACAAACTTGGGCTTCAAGTAACACGTGTTTATCTTTCAGTCTCACTGGGCTCAAGTCAAGGTAGTAGGGCTGGGTTCCTTCTGGAGGCTCTAGGAGAGACTCTTTCTTGCCTTTTCTAGCATCTAGAAGCTGCCTGCATTCCTTGGCTCATGACTCCCATCTTCAAAGCCAACAATGATGGGTCCAATCTTTCTTGCATCCTATCACTGACTGTCATGTCTCCCTCTTTCATTTATGAGTACTCTTGTGATTATATTGGGGCCCCAGGTAATCCAGGGTCATCTCCCATCTCAAGATCCCTAATCACATCTGCAAAGTCCCTTTTGCCATATAAGGCAACAGGTACATAGGTCCCAAGGAGTACCAGGTGGACATTTTGGTGGTGGCAGAGCATTATACTGCGTACTACAATGGTATTGAAGCATAAACAACTTTACATATTCTTTGTTAAATATCTTCATTTTTTTTTATCCTTACCTGAGGATATGTTTATTGATTTTATAGAAAGAAGAGGAGAGGGAGAGAGAGAGAAAAAAACATCTGTTGGTTTCCTCCCATATGCACCCCAACTGGGGATTGAACCCACAAACCTAGGTATGTGCCCTGACCTGGAAATCAAACCCAGGATCTTTTGGTGTACTGCAGGATGCTCCAACCAACTGAGCCACCTGGCCAGGGCTTCATTCATTTTATAAGTCAAAAATTAACTCCTGAGGAAGTTTTAAGGATTGGTCAAGGTTATTCTAGAGGACCCTGTACCACTCTCCACTGCTTAGTCACGACTCATTCAATTTCTTAAGGAAACAGTCATGTTTTTTGGATCTGAGACACAGAGATGACTACATACATTTGTCACCTTCACTTTGCCAATTCTCCATTTTATTTAATTCTGTAGAGACTTGGCATATTGCCCTTGGAAACTGGCCACTCCCTAAAATACTGCCAATTTGGGACCCAATGAGAAAGATTATGAAATGGTTGCTCAAAACAGTGTGGCTTGACTGAAGATGTATTACAGCATCATCAGCAAATAATCAGAAAAAGATTTTTAAAAACAGTCTTTGTGTTGGGGTTTTGTTTAAAGCAAGGTGTACCCCTCCCGGCATTTCTCTAGCTTGGTGATTCTCTTCATTTTGGTCCCCAATGCAGAGTTTTATCATCTGCAGCACTATCCCAGTTGATGCAATGCAGCCAGCAGCTGCCCCCGTGTGTTACAAATGTCCCACAGCTTACCATGGAGAATCAGGACTTAATTCATTTACCCTGGCTCCTCCGGGCCTCTCCCTGCCAACACAGCTGCAGCACAGCTCCTCCATCTAGAAACCTGGCAGCCTTCCCAGCTGGCTGCTACCTGCCAACACTTTTCTGAAGACCAGCCAGAGGAGGGAAGAACAGGAGGGCGGGCGCCGAGGAGGAAGGGAGGGGAAGATGCAAATCTAATTGCATTGGCCTTCAGCCCCCTTAGATCTCCGTGCTGTCAGAGGTGGTGACACACTAGAATTCAACAGCCTTCACTATGGGGCTTGTGAAAGTCCTATTGAGACATGGGCACACTTTCCTGAGGTCTGAGTCTCTAGAATTGCCCTGATCTTCCTCTTTGAATGGTGGCCTCCCATGTAGAAGAGTGGTGAGCTGGTGTTCTTATGTCTCTTTACTGATATGTAAATTATGTAATTTTTCTTATTTGCATAGTGCGCTGCAACAATACTGTCCAAGTTTTCTAGGGTGAGGCCCCCTTGTTAATGTTGAATTTTACAGCCTCCCCACGTGATCATTGTTGCATTTTTCCTATTAGTTGATTTTTAAAATGTGTGACCAAAAGCATCTGAGTTCAGTAAGGTTTTGGATAAATTTGGGTTTTATTAATCACAACAGTATCTAATAACATTTAAAAACCAGCGAAGATAGAGACCACAATAGGACCTGGCACAAATTCTGAGTCCTGTGATATTCATGGGATGAATAGGATGGTACTTGCTGTAAATATGGATTCAGGGGCCTCTTTACAATAACTTAACAACCTGGAGGGGCTGTGGCTCAGGAAGGGGCACCACCAGAGGGATATAGGGACTGAACTTGCCCAGTTTTGTGTGGGCTGGGGCTGGGGCTGGGGCTGGGGCTAGGGCTGGGAGCAGCTCTGTCAGCTCTCAACAAGAATGTATCCACCCCAAGGAAAGAGGAAAGACTGCTGTTCAGAGCAGGCCCACCCACGGGAACATACATTGTTGAGATCCCTCCTTTCACGGTTCAGAATCCTTCAAAACAAACCCAGCTAGCCTGTAGGTTGGGGCTTCAGTTTCGCCCTTTTGAGCTTATATTACAAACCTTACAAGGAAAAGTGACCCCACTGCAGCTGGAGCTGAGGGGGTGAACCATCCAAGTAGATAAGACACCAGCCAGGACAGCCAGTCTAGTCCACAAAAGGGACCTCTCCTGGGGGGAGTGGTTTCAAGTTCTCCGCTTTCCTGCATATAAGTTATGGACCAAAGAAGAGGTGTCTGGAGAATTGGTTAGAAACCAGTGATAAAATGTTTGGAAACCCATAGGGTATGGTGATGCATCCCAGTGTATCAGAATGGACAGGTAGCCAGAGCCCTCAAGAAGGTCCTGAACCACACTCCTCGGACCCCCACCCTAATGAGCAGGCATTAACCCTGAGGGCTCCAAGGTGGCTACGGTGGTCATGCAGGGACTCCAGGCAGAGGCACCTTAGCAACTGGCAAGAAAATTTCAATATTTAACAACTACAAAAGCTATACCCCTGCATATTGGCTGCTAAAGTCTGTAATCAAGAACTCTGAAGAGTTTGAGCCATGGAAAGACACTATTAAAATCCCATTTCTTCATTTTTCTCTGACTGTTGCTATAGCAAATTCTAACCTAGACTTGCTTCTCCTAAGAGAATGAGAGTTCTAGATAAAAGCATCTTTTCCTGAGGTGAAAAGGGAAATTACTCTGTGTTGAGTGCATCCTATATGCCAGCCCCTGGGTGCCAAGTTTTACATCCTGGGTTTCACATCCCCTCACAACCGCTGCCCAGGAGGGTGTTTCTTATTCTCATCTTACAGATGAGGAGCCAGGTGCCCAAGGGCACATGTCTAGTAAAGAGTGGACCCAAACCCCACCCAACTCTACCTGATCCTGAGCCGCTGCCCTTCCTCCCCACCACATCACACAATATTGAAGGTTTCCCTGCCAGCCTGTTGTGGATACAGCTCTCCAGGTAGGCGTTAGCGCTCTATACTTTATCAAATGGGCCCATTGCATTCTTTTTACCCCCCCCCCCCAATCAACTGTTCATAGACAACAATATTCATCTTATTTTCATTTACTAACTCAACTAGTAACTCACTAATCAACCTACTCACACTGAAGTGATCAACGTTCATGGAGCAATAAATACCCTCCACACTTAAACCCTTTGAAATGTATGCTTATTGTATATAACAGGGCCTTTTGGCTTTAACTCTTTTACTTAGGGCTCCCTATTATCAAAAGGAAGACATAGTTCAATTAAAAACACATACATATTTACATACACCTAGATGCTCCCCAAAAATAAGAGTTGCTGTAATTCTGAAAGATTTCCTTGGGGTTTCCCCTAAAGCATTTTCCACAGAAATCAATTTCAGGGACTTGTTAATGGGAACGAGCGCCTCACGACAGAAATTAGGTCCATTCATGAAACCTTTCCAACCCCCATTACTCCTCAGCCTTCTTATCTTCTACTGTTTGTTGATAATGTGGTGTTATAAATATCCATCAAATACAAATCAATGATAAAGTTAATTGGGAACAGACATTTATCTAGCATCTGATACGCAGCAGACTGCTAAATGGTGGGGAAATGAGCAAAGCCTTTCTGGTGGGGAGTGAGGGTTTATGGAGCAAAGTGCCTTTCCTGCCTCCAGCCCATCTCCCGCTCCCTCCCACCCTCCTTGGGTGATGTGTCCAAATTTGATTCTTCATATGAAGGGGCAAAAGGCTGTCATCTCCTTTCTAGGGCTGGATGTGGGAACCACATGAATGAAAACTAGCTTGGTAGGGATTAAATGCACTCTACATGCAAAAAGACAAAGAAGTAACGTTTCTGTTCTATTGAGTACAAAGAAGGAACAGAATGGTCTACTGCTAATATTTTAGGATTTGACTCAGTAGTTGATGGGCTCTAGTTCTTGCACCCTGGCAAAGATTTAAACCATTGTAGGCCCTAGATTAAAGTATTTTATCTGAACTTATGAACACATAACTCTTCAGTTCCCCCTCAAACTCATCAAGCATATTGGGTTTCAAAAGATATCCCTACTTCTTGCCTCAATGCCTTCTTCATGTAACTATTTTTTAATGTATTATACAATATTTAAGACATTTAAAGAAAGGATGGGAAATTATAAGAGATACCCATGTATCCATCACTGAGCTCACAAAATACAACATCAGAACACAGTTAAATCCACTTTATGCTCCATGCCTTCTTAGGACAGCCTGTAACTTCTTAAGAGGTTATTTCCTGAGAGATCAGGGACTTAGGTGCTTGGTTCTGCTCATCTTGGCAAGGACTTAGAAAGGACCCTATGTCTCCAGCCTCTGTGTCGTCAGAGTCAGAGATGACCATGTGACTTTCGAGGCTGTGGGTGAGCTGTGTAATGTCTGGACCTTGGCTCTGACTTTTGAGCACTTCTCTGGCCCTGTTGTCAGGTGCAAGTGCACATGACTGCCTGCCTCTTCCAGAGTATTCACTGAGAGCCCAGAACCCTTGACCACAGCTCTGCACGAGTGGCCAGAGACACCAAGGGGAGCTGGCCAAGCTCCTGAACTTGAGGTGCACTTGACTCATTGAGAAAGAAGGGGTACCGCTCCTTAAGCTTCAACCCTACAGCCACAACTATATGCTGCAGGGTGGCCCTGCCCTGGGCTTGGTGGCAGGTCCATCTGTCCCTCTATGTGGCCTCTTCTGAGCAGGGCTTCTCCTTCAGCCACGGGACTGTCCTGGCTGAAGAGCTGCAAGCCAGTGCCTTCATGGGTCATTTTTAGTGAGGAGAACTCAGAATATTAACTGTCTTTTATATTATTCTGTGGACATTGGCCTTAGGTTAAAAAAAATAATAACACTTTAAGGCCCAATGATTTTAAAAATAAGAAAAAAAAATGCAGAGAACGTGGAGACATTTGCCCTGTCGCTGTGTATTGCAGCCAAATAAACACATTTCCCACACTTATTTATGCTGCAGACCAGTCTTTTTCCTTACATAGGAACCTTATTAAAACAATAAATCAGTGTTAACCTGGGTTTTAAATTGGCCCAATGTTTGGAGAATTTGCCGGTTTAATTTTCCTATTTTTCATTTTCAGTTAACTAATTTAGTTTTCTCAGCTGGGATACCACAATCATAACATGTGGATTTATCTCGAAACCAGGAAGCTCGACATACATTGCTACCAAAGCAAAAGAGGAAAACCCAATGTGTTGTCCTATAATGAGGTGGCAAAGCAGCACAGGTCCAGAAGATACCTATCCGAGCATTGCAAGGTGCCCGAGCCTGGGCTCTGGGAAGCAGCACCAACCGCCTGCAGTCCTCCTGAATACCCGGTTCTGTATTCTCCCCACATCCCCTCTGACTGAAAGTCTCCAGTGCATCTCTGCCCCACCCCCAAATTCATAGGTGTTAGCTCTAACCCCAAGGTGACCATATTTGGAAATAGGGCTTTTATGGAAGTAATTAGGTTAAACGATGTCATAAAGGTAGGTCCCTGATCCAATAGGATTAGGATCCTTATAAGAAGAGACACCATCAGAGAGCTCTAGCTCTTTCTCTCTCCCGGCACACACAAGAAAAAGTCCCAAGAGCACACAGAGAGATGGCAGCCACCTACAAGCCAAGAAAAGAGACCTCAGAATAAAACCCCCTTTGCCAGCACCTTGATTTTAGACTTCTCAGCCTCCAGAATTGTGAAAAGATGGATTTCTGTTGTTTAAGTCATCTAGTCTAAGGTATTTTGTTTGGCACCCCAAACAGACTAAGAATCTCCTGGCAATATTTTCCCAGGGACACTGTGACAATTAATTGCTGGTGCTCCTCCCCGCCTCCCCCCGCCCTGGAGTACTTGGAGTTCCAGCAATATCTCAGCTGGCACCTCTAAGGGGCCCTACCACCACACAGCTCGGGAAGGTTGCAAGAGAGCCCCATACCCCAAAGTATGATTGGGGACCAGATACCAAGGAAAGCATTTTCCAGCCCCCTGCCCTCAGAAAGATAAGTAGGGGTGTGTGTGCGCATGTGCGGGGGGAGGGGTGACTTTTGCAAAGGACCAGAACTAGAAGTGTCCTCAACCCCAGGCTGCACTGGACTTTATTCACCCTAAAGCGTGCAACTGGGGTCAAGTGTGGGCCTCAGGAGACACTGGCTCAGTGAGTGCTGTATTTTAGGGAAGCTGCTCTGTGTAGTGGAAAGAGCACTGGCTTTGGAGTCACACAAAGTGGGTTCAAATTCCAGCTTTTTACAGCATTAAAAAAGCATAAGCAAGGGCTTCATTAGCTCATGCAGGGAGGTATGTGCCAGGGAGCTGTTTTGCTTTCAGGCACAGCAACATCCAGGCACTCAAAAGATGTCCTTGGAAATGTGTGTTCTCTCTCTCCACAGTGACTATGTCTCCACTGACCTCACTTGGAGAAGTCTTCCTCAGCAGCTCCAGCCTCCGGCGATCCTCAGCACGGAGGGCGGACGGATGAAGGAGAGAGTCTCTTTGCCGAGGGGCACAGCAAAGATCTTGGAGAGGCTGCTGATGGGCCTGTTCGGAGGCACATGTACACCCCTGGGTGGGAGAGTTGGGGGGTCGGTCCCGTGTAGACCTGGGAAAGTTGGTGCTGTTACTTAAAAAGGAGGGAGGAATACGAAATGTGCTCCTAGCATAGTCAAGGCACAGAATGGAGGTGTAATAACTCCCTCCCATCTCCCTTTTCCTGCCCTGGTCCTCTCCTGGAGGTATGGGAAGTTCAAGGGATTTGGATGGTATTGAAGACGTCCTGTTGTTTCAGGCGAGGGAGCCTTGGACAACATGAGAACTTCAGAACCCACTCAGGCCCTGGCGGTTTGGCTCAGTGGTTAGAACGTCAGCCTGCGCACTGAAGGGCCACAGGTTCGATTCCCAGTCAAGGGCACGTACCTCAGTTACAGGCTTGATCCCCGGCCTGGGATGCATACAGGAGGCAACCAATCGATGTGTCTCTCTCACATCAATGTTTCTCTCTCTCTCTCTCTCCTGCCCCCTTCCTCCCCTCCCCCCCCCCCCCCCACTGTCTCTAAAAATCAATGGAAAAATATCCTCGGACAAGTATTAAAAAAAAAAAAAAATCCACTCAGTGAGGTTTAAGATACTTAGAGAAAGTTTGAAGTCCTGAACTAATTTATTATTGCTTTACTCATTTGTTTATTTGCTTATTTAGTGGCTTATTGTTAGTGATTCCTTATATAATATCTTTGTATTTTATATAACGATAAATCCAAATGAGAAAAATTTGAACAAGAAGACATCTTTCTTTGTTTATCAGATTGGCAAAGCTTTAAAAGTTTGGGAGCACGGCGTTAGCCAGAGTGTGAGTGGAAAAGGCAGGCTCATTTATGTCGCAGTGGTGACAGATATGAACTGGCTCAACCCTGGTAGAAGACAGTGTGGCAGTCTGTTCAAATTAGGACATGCACCGTCCCAGACCCAGCAAGTCCCCTTCCAGGACCGTGTCTTACAGAAACACTTGCAGATGTGCACTAAGATTACTGTACGAGGATTTTATTCATTACTGTTCCTATTCAGGCATATTGGAAACAACCCAAATGCGTATCAATAGCAGATTAAACAATCGCGATGCTTCTGTACAATGGGGCACTGTGGTGGCGCCAAAGGAGAGAAGCAGCTCTCCATGTGCTGACGTGGAACGATGTCCACTACTGGGAGCCAAGCTTGAAAAAAAGCAAAGGCAAAGTGAAAGGAGCACTGTGCATGTTGCTTTTCCGTTTATATACACTGTGAACATCTGTAAGAGCATCCACTGAGAGCGTATCTAGATGGGTCTGAACCCAGCAGTGTTTATCTCTGGGGTTACAGGGGCCTTTACTGTTTCATGGCATACACTCTGTAACTTATTACAGGCCTGTGTTACTTTTACTATCAGAGATACCAATAGTGGTTTTTAAAATAATCAAAATATACTATACAAAGAAAGAGTGGTGCACACTCATTTTTAAAAGCAACCGACACCAGAGAGCCTATGATGTAACTCTTGAAAATCAGGGTGTTTCTCTGAACAGATTTGTACACCGGTGTGTAAGTTTGGGGAAGAGATTCTTTGCTGCTTCTGACGTGTATATTCTAACTCCGGCAATGCCACTGCGCATCACTGAAGTATGGGTTTTCCATCGATCGGAGAAGCACTAGCCTAATAGCCTATTTCCTAAGATTTTTAACTAGAAAAGCCCACAGTTAAGATGCTGACATGAACAGAACTGAGAAAGTGGCAAGCCTCACTATATCTTACATTAATTAGGAGGAGGGGGTGGGGAGGAGGGAAGGGTTAGAGGAGAAAAGCATCCTGATGCTCAACTCAGGAAATGAGGCTCCTTTCCACCTCTGTTGTTGAAAATACATAGATTCTTTCATACTCCGTCTTTTCGATTTAACTTTTCAGACACGAAGTTTTCATGAATCCGTACAACTTCTAAAAGCCCTGACGACAGTGGAGACTATCCTGCTCTTATAGAATGGTTTACGGTGCCCTCTCTTGGATTCAGTTCCCAGGCTGGTGCCTGACCTCGGCTGCTCCGCGTTGCACCTAGAGCTGGGTTCCCACTGTGCGAACTGCCTCCTAGGTTTGGGATGGGGCGGTGGGGATCCCCATTCACGCTCCCGCCTGGTTAGACCTGGGTCCCAAAAGGGGCCGGGTTGGTGACCCATTCTAGCTTTCCCACTTACAGTGAAGGGTTGTAGGCTGGGAGTGAAACAGTTGGCTCGCTGCAGCCCGGAACAGGGAGCAAAGCCCAGGCCCCTGACTGCTGCTCTGGTTAGCAGCCCCACTGGGCTCTTTCCGTGGCTATATAATGGAAGTTGTTCCAACAAAGGCTGACGCCTTCATTTTGGTGGAACGTCTCAGGTGTTCGATTCAAATGATGAAATGCATATTTCCCTCTCAGCTCATGCACAGTCCAGCAAGTCTTCTCGAGATCATATTGGGCACAGTGGCTGCCCATCAAGCCTGGTAGCCCCGTCCTGTAATAAGGCATGGCTTTAGCCCCAGGGGCTGCCAGAGCCTTCTGCCCCTACGATGCTGCCGCCAGTGGTACTAGCATTGGCCAGGATCACAGGGCCATCATCTCAGTGCAGTTCAGTCTTCAACCTGGGAAGGAAACCTGAACTGCTCTTGGTGGCAGGATGCCAGCTTCCTGGAGAAACAACAGACGCTGTCACCTGGAACTGAGCTGCAATGTCAGAGCTGTGAGGGGAGGGCCTGTGCTGTAGAGGTCAGGGGCTTAAGGCCTTGGAGCCTCTGCCCTCAGAGGCAGGGAGCTGGAAGTCTCCACACTTTGGGTCCCCTTCTAGTCATTGGTTTACGAAGGTCATCAATTGCAAGAGTAGGTAAGACAGTCACAACACAGTAACACTGGAAATGGCCTGGAACTGTCAGCTCATAATGAGAGATCTATAGACCAGAGATTTTCTCAAATGAACAACATCCTAAGATTCACACGGTATTTCCAATAACAAGTTGTAAAACTGAAATGAAGTGCTAAACTGTAAGTATTAAAAACACATTTTTATCCATCACAGTAGAGGAAAGAATGAATCCACTTTCTAGGCTCTCTTTAGCAAACAATATTACAAAATTGGTGATATATATAGAGGCGATCAAAGAGCATGCAGCTAAAATAGGAACAAAGGAACTAGAGAGGATGTCAGGCTGCTAATGAAAACATTGTGTTGCTTTTCTGGATGTTGTAATGTTTACTATTTGTCACTATTTTAGATACTTAATTTGCTTTTCTTTTTTCACTCTAAATATTCATTTTGCTACCTAAATTCATACTTTTTTTACTAGAGGCACTTCCCCCCAAAACTGCATATCTATCATCTCTCCACAAAACTTGGATCAGCTTTTGTATGCCTTTCTTGCTCTCATTCCTAGCTGCATATGTGTGCGCCATGCTGGCCAGGTGTCACCTACATTGCTGTCACCAACATTATCGTTATCTCCTTTGCGACTGTCTATTGCTTCTGACTTTTCAAAGAACTGTCACATCTATAGTCTTGGATCTAGTTTAGTAGCATCTCTTAGTTACTTAAACTCTTTGTGCCTTAGTTTTCTCATCTGTAAAATGGGGATAATCCCAGTCCCTACTTTATAGGATGTTGTGAGGGTTAAATGAGTTAATGTACGTAATGTGCTCTGAACTGTGCCTGGCACAAAGCAGGCACTATGTAGGTCAGAGCTTGCTATTATTTTTTCTTTGCTTATTTATATGTACTTCACAATACACAGTAGACTAGACCTCAGGCTTTCTTCACCCTCTTCTCTCCTTCCCCTCAGTATAATTATGTTGGGAGTTGGGGGGACGGAGGGAGGTTGGCAGTGGTAGGGCTTGTGGTAAAGACAGGGAAATCATCATATAGAAGTCAACAGATAAAGTAAAAATTCATAAATCCAGAAATCACAGTAGAAGCATATTATCTAGAACTATAGACAAAGTCCAGAAGAAATAGTTAAAAGTTTTGAAAGTTGTGGCCTCTGAGGAGATCAGGAGGGATGGAAATTACTGTTTTTCACCATAAACATTTACTCTTAACTACATGCATGTGTAACTTTGAATTTTTAAATTGTAAATATTGTTTAAATGTTACAAGTGTAAATATTTGACTAAAAATAACACTTTTAAAGCATTCTTTTGATTGAAGAGCTGGGGTTTTTTTTCTGAAGTGATAACAATGCTCTTGGTTACTCTTTGTTGTCATTTTCCTAAGAAATTAATAAGCAGCAAATTGCAACAAAGAGGAAGAGGTCTGTTTAGGTAAATTGTAAGTAAGCTTTCCCTCGTGGGAGCCTTGGCTTAGTCAGGCTGCAGCTGGGTTAATTTATTCTCTTCACCTCTCGGTGTGGACTTACATGTGTGTTCCCACGTGCTGCTGTTTCCGCCCCGCATGATCTGAGACTTTTATTTAATGGAATAAACTTGGGTACAACTGGAACTGCCCATGAGAAGCGTATCCTAAAGAAGAACTTACTTTCTTGTTACAGTTGTGTTGCTACTGACTGTCATGGAGTGCAGCTGGGATGGACAGTGCAGGGGCGCTACCTGATCCCTCTGATCTCACTTTGCCGTTGTATTGCTTTTCCCATTCATTCCCTCCCCTTCCCAGTTCAGTCTGAGGCCTCGTGTGAGTGCGCGGAGGGCTGGGGCGAAAGCAGCCCTGGTCTCCGTGAGTGTGTACCCTGGGGCACTGGGCATGAAGTTCAGGCGTGAGCCTGTCTGGAAAAGGCAGCATTCTGGGCACAAGGTGGAGAGCCATTCGCTTTTTTAGTTTGAAAAGTGGAGAATGCCATCCGGACATGTTTTTCTTGTGCCTCAGAGTATCTCTGCTGGGTCTGCTGGACATCGATTGCATTTCATTATCATCTAACAAGTGGCATCGGTCATGCTCCCATCTCTGAGGCTCGCTGGGATGGAGCAATGAACAGGACATATTATTGTTGATTTTCTAGTTTAGGTACAAGGAGATTTCATTTTATTCCTGAATTGCAAGCCTCACTTGCAGCCAAGATTAATCTCTTGGTGAAGATTCTGAACTGTTCCTTTTCCCTGCTCATATTTTATGGAGCCAATATCTGGCTTTAAAAAAGATAATAAAAAATTAAAATTAAAATTAAAAAATTTTTAATTAAAAAATTTTTTTAAAGTAACAGAGCCCAACAGTCCGTTTTGTAAGGCAAAACTGGAGATTGAGTTTGAGACATCACATCATATCACAAGATACTACTAAATCATTCTGAGACTCACCAATGAAGTATTGAAAGTAACTGTTTAAAAACAAAGTATGGCTGAACCTTGAAAACGTTATGCTAAATGAAATAAACAGGACACAAAAGGATGAATATTGTATGATTCCACTATATAGGAGGGATCTAGAATAGTCGAATTCACAGAGAAAGAGGTGGGATGGTGGTTGCCAGGGGCTGGGGGAGGGGAGGGGAGGGGAGGGGAGGGGAGGGGAGGGGAGGGGAGGGGAGGGGAGGGGAGGGGAGGGGAGGGGAGGGGAGGGGAGGGGAGGGGAGGGGAGGGGAGGGGAGGGGAGGGGAGGGGAGGGGAGGGGAGGGGAGGGGAGTTCTTTTTTCTTGGGCCGGAGTCTGTTTGGAACGGTGAAAAGTCCTGGAAGTGGATGGTGGAGACGGCTGTGCATCACTGTTGTGAATCTACCCGGTGTCGCTGAACTGTACACCCAGAAAGAGTTCAACGGTCCATTTTGTTATGTGTATTTTACCACAATAAAAAAAAATACAAATAGCAGTATTTCCTGTGACGCCAGTACATTCCAAGTTATATGAGTAGAAACATCATGCAATTGTGTAAAACTCAGAGATATTTACTCCCCCACCCCAGCCACCAAACAAACCCTTTGGCCTTTTTTTCCGTAATGTTTGTTCCTCAACAACAACAAACAAGTGAAATGAAGGGTGGATACATTTAACCTTATAAATATTGCTAATTCTTGGCCTAATCCGTGGCCCTCTTGGAACATGGGGTTAATTACAGCCTACTCAACATTTAAGCTTGGGGTCATCAGTAGATCGTTTCTCATCCGGCTTATCCTCGGTGACTGTGGAATTGTGTTTTGGATGTGCGCTGGCTCAGCGCCGTCATTGTCCCTCTCCCGATTGCGACTGGCCTCCCCAGCAGCTGCACAGAGAACTGCGGCGAGAGCTCCGGCCGGGGAGCGGTGGGAATTCTGCAGGATTAGAGCTGGAATTTGCAACTCCGGAGCAGGGGCCAGGGTGCTGCAGATGGACACTTGGCCTATTTGTTATATAAATGCTCCCACAGCACAGCTAACTCCTGCCTGTGTTTCCTCATCTCTAAACAACCTCCTTCCTGTGGTGCTAATAAGCAGGAGCTGCCGGGAACACCTTCCATGCTTCTGTATCGGGGGCAGCGTCCTGGAGGTCCCCTGGGGCAGCTGGGCAGTCACTGCAGTGAGCAGCTCCCACCCGCCCTTCCGGGACTGGGCACTTGCTCTATAGTGATCTATGGACCATCAGAAGATGAGCAGTCAGAAGATTAATACGTTTTACACTTTCCTCCCTTTAATATATTTAAATCATGCCTACCACCCAGAAGAACCTATTGTTTCCACTCTTAAGATTTTGTAATTTTAGTTTAATATGTCAGAGTTGATGGAGTAGAAATAAGGTACTGTGTCTTTGTCTCTCTGATGAAAGCATAGTTATAATACCTTTAGCCCAGTATCCAGCCACACTAGGTGTCATGGCCAGGCCGATTCAATTTTCTGCATGTATATGAATACCTTGCATTTAGCTCATTCATATATTACTCTAAATAAGAGCATTTTGTGGGGTTAGGGAAGGCTTAAAACTCAGGGCTGCATTGGGTATGTTAGTCTCTAAAAGAGACTTTATCATGGACACCATTGTTGAGCAAAGAATTTTTAAATGATTGGCATACCTAGAAAAGTTGAGAGGAAAATACAGTTGTTTAATGCTAAGGGAAAAAAAAATCCCAAACTTGGAAATATGGACAGGAGTGAGTGTATAATCCTTGCTATGTCACATGGGAGCGATGTCCAATGGGCCCACCTAAGGATTAATTCTCTAGGGGTGTGACATGTACCTTTGCATGACTTACTACTTACCAGTGATTTGTGAATGTTACATTGCAGTAACCTTAGAGCAATGCCAGTGATTCTTATCTGATAGCAATACAAATGAATTTTGCCCACAAAGACATTTTTCCCCCCTAGGAAAAGCTTACAGCCCAAAGGTCTAAGTTTTATTGCCCTGTGTGACATTAACCAATTGTGTGTGTAATTCAGTCATTTATTCCAGCGTAGTTTCTTTCAGCAACTATATTTACATCTGTTTCTGCTTTGAACTAGTTTTGGTCCTTTATTAATGAGATAAGTAGGTCTTTAGTGTGTGCTCACTTTTCTTAAAATCCTCACCCAAGGATATGTTTATTGATTTTAGAGAGAGGAAGGGAGAAAGAGAAAGGGGGAGAGAGAAAAACAAAACATTGATGTGAGAGCCCATCAATCAGTTGCCTCCACATGCAGCCCGACTGGGGATCGAATTCACAACCCAGGTAGGTGCCCTGACCAGGAGTCGAACCTGCCACCCTTTGGTGTACAGGATGACACCACAACCAACTGAGCCACCCGGCCGGGGTGCTCATTTTTGTATGACAGCCATGTTTCTAACCTTGGGAAGGTTTGACACCGATCTGCCTCTCAGAAGGCAAGTATCCAGTGCCCAACTTCAACTGCCTATGTTGGTTAGAAGCCACCTTTTCTCAGTGAACATCAGAGACCAAAAGACGCTTCTGTGAAACATCAGCGTTGCTTGTTTTTCCACACATCCAAAGTCCAGATGGGCTTAAAATTGCCACCAACTTGCCTAAGCCTTGAACTAAGACATGCTAAGCTCACCATCAGAGGGAAAGATGGATGTGCCGGCAGGAGAGGGGCTGTGGGAGGAGAGGAAAGGATCCTGTGGAGAACGGCTTTACCAAGCTGTCCAAAATGTGAAGGGCCAGTGTGGTAACTAAAGCTACACATGCGAGCCCAAGAAGGTATGAGCTGTACTGCATGATCTCAAACCCTGGAACCCTGTTAAAAATCCCACCCCCAATATAATGGAAGGAACATTTTATATTTATAGGTGGAGGGGGGTGTACACAGACCATCTACTCCTGCCTTAAGGTCATGAGATTCACCACCACCGAGTAGCTGTTTCTGGTTGTGAAAGGCACAGCTCCCCAGACCTGAACCGGGAGGGGAAGGCTGAATGGGGAGAGATAAATTGGTCTGTGCAATAAAGTGAAAGTTTTCCCACAGCTTCTCTAGAGGGAGGAAGTGTGGTCCCTGAGGGACTTGGCGACGTGAGGAGATGAGAGCAGTTTCCACAAGAGAACAGGCCCCGAGTCTGCAGAGGCAGATCCTCCCATGGAGAGAAGGATCTTGAAGAAAAGTCACGTCCAGTATTTGATTTAGGTTTTGCTGCTGCTCTATGACTGCCCTCCGCCTTTTGGCAGAGATCTGTTAGGTTAAGTGACAGTCTTGTGTAAGGTGTGCTTTGGGGAATGGAGGAGGAGGGGCTGAGTTCTCACAGGAGTATTGAGGAGGGGACAGGAGCTGAGATGGGCAGGAGGAATTCAGCCCGAGAGGTAACAGAAGAAAGGCACCCCTCTCCTCTCCACCCAGCTCGCAAGGAACTTTAGAAATGGGGGAAGCATGCTGGATTCCCTATGTTTATATGAAAGGGGGCGCCATTCAGTTTTCTTAATTAGAAGAATGATCCCAGGATCCTAGAGAACTTAGGAACCTAGTTTTTGTAAATATAACTTAAAAATCGGGAGTAAAATGGGCCATGAAGAGTGGGTTGAAGTCAAACGCAACCCAGTCAGTCTCCGTAATTCACATACCTGTTATGTTCTTGCTGGTTCAGGGCAGGGTGCAGCGGGTTTGGCTCTTTAAGAAAAAGACCAAATTACCAAGATAAAACAAGGTACAGGGCCCTCGATTGGAAAGCCCTGAAGAGGACGCTTTATTGGCTTCATGATTTGTTAACCTCTGGACTCCAGGTACTTTTTTTTTTTTAAGACTTTTTATCAATTTTTAGAGGGAGGGAGGGAGAGGGAGCGAGAGAAACTATGTGAGAGCAAAACATCTATCAGCTGCCTCCTACACACCCCCGACGTGGGATTGAACCCACAACTCGGGCATGTGCCCTGATCGATATTCAAACTGGCAACATTTTGGCGCACAGGACAATGCCATGATTCCCAAGCAACTGAGCCATACTGCCCAGAGTGGCTCCTGGTACTTTTAAAGCAAAATTTAAGGAAATAAGTGAATGACATGTGTAACTTCTCAAGTCAAGATCATATTTAGAAAAGGAAAGCCCGAATCCTTGTCAGAGCAGTTTGAACACAGGGCTTCTCATAGAAGGTGCTGGAGCCTGGTTCTGGTGGTCATTTTGGTGGACATGGTGCTGCTCTGGAAGTAATTCCCCACAAATAAGAAAGGGCTTTGCCACCCCAGGGCCGGTGCCACGACCACTGCCCTGAAGAAGGCTGATTGAAAAGCCAGGCACCGGGCAGCCCTCCCGAGGAGAGGTCACCAATAGCTGTCACACACAGGCAGGGTTCCCAGGTAATGGCTGGAGGAGGCCTCTCCCTTCTCAGCTTTCAAAATAGATTTGAGGATTTAGTGGTAATCCTTTTGTTTTCACTATTTGGCTGAAATCCATTAGCTTGGGTGGTCCGAACTCATTTTGTTAAAATCCTACACTTATCCTTTCCTTGCATCAGTAATAGATTTTAGAGGTTTTGTGGTGGTTGTTTGTTTTGCTTTTTATTTTTAGTTAAAGTATAAGGAGCTGGCAGCAGGCTAAAAGGGGATGAAAAGGCATTCACACAGCTTTTTAAGAATAAATGCCTGGAAACACTCCAGGTTCGAAAATTTTGTGGTTCTATTTTATACAACTAAGAAAACATTCCTTGCACCATATAGAAACATATCTGATGCTATATGTTGTCCAAAGCACGTTTAGGTAGTTCATTTCATGAGATTCCCATGAGGTATGCACAGTGAATATTACCGTCCTTTTCTTGTCTCTTCCCACTGACCCACCCACCCACAGCCCTCTCCCCTGAAATGTAATGATGCTAACAGAGAAATCAAGCCTGGTGACAGAGATCCTCAAGCTGGCATAGCAGCCAGGGAGGGAACTGGGATTGGATCTCAAGTTTCCTGACCCTTGGGGTCCAGTGGTCTTTCCTCTGGTATCTGTAAATAAACTCTCCCATTAATTCCTTTCACTGGTTAACTGGAATTGCTGTCCATGCCATGAGTCCTTACTCCTGTTTGCTCTGACCCATGATTCTCGTGGCTCTAAATTATATCCTAGGGCCTGGCTCTACCAGGAGACAAGGACATTTGTGTTGGGCCTAGGAGGAGTCACTGCTAAAGAGATGAATGAATGAATGAATGAATGAATGAATGAATGAATGAATGAATACTGAAGGGAAGGACGGTGATGGTGGATAGAGATGCTGACCTGTATTTCTCAGGACACAGGAAAGAGTCTCCCTGCTTCTGGAGAGCTCTGTCCACTGTGCCCACACATTCTTTTCTGTTTTTTTTCCTTTCTTCTCTGGCTACTCCTTCTATCTTGTTGGCAGGCCTATCCTTCTGCACCTGGAGTGGGAACTCCTCCAGGCTCGTTTTAGGCCCCCATTTCCCCCCTACATTCTTTCCCTAATTGGGTTCAATCATGCCCTCTCCTTCAGGTGTCACCTACATGCTGATACCTTCAAATCAATGTCTACCCCAGACTTCTGAGCTCCAATCCTGAAATCTATGTATTTCATATTTCTACTAGGATGTCTCAAGTTCCCAATAGGCCCACACAGAACTCAAGATCTTCCCTCCTCCCCCAAATCTGTCTTCCTCCCGGATTTCCTATCTACCACACCTCCCATTGCACAAGGCAGGAATCTGTAATTCATCCTTGGAACTGCTTTCTTTACCGCCCTCTAGAGCCTGTACATGACCAAGTCCCACTGGTTTTGCCTGCTGAGTATCTGGTGACTTTGACAGCTTCCCTCCATTAGCATCTCCCCAGTCTAAGCTGCTGTCATCTCTCATCTGGACTTACGGTAATTGGTCTCCTACCTGTTCATCTCAAATCCACCTTTGTTCCTCTATTATTTATTCATTGCACCAAAGTCCTGCAAACCATTCATCCGATTCCACTGTGCATCACCATGCCACCCGTCGCTCTATGCTGTGGCCACACTGGCTGTCCTTGAGTTCCCCGCAATAAGCCATACTCCCCATGCCTCTTTTTGCTCCCTCCCCCAACAACCACCACCACTGCAGGGTGTTTACTCGTGGTCTTCTCTATGTCTGGGACCAGACTCCTCACCCCCAACACACACACAACTGCCATTACCTCCTACTTATCCTTTACGCCTTGTCTCAGTCATCATTTCCTCAAACGTAGGTCATGTTCCTTTGTTAGATACTCAGAGACTCGTGCTCTGGGTACATGTGTCTCAGATGTATAATTACACTCTTTCATTCAGTCAACAACCCTCTACTGAGCACCTCCCCTCTGCCAGGCACTGCCCTGGGCACTTGAGGTCTATCAGGGAACTAACCAAACAAAACTCCCTAATCTTGGGCTGCTTACATTCTATGGGCAATTCTGTGAATAATTATGAATTCATTTCTGCTCGTCTTTCTAATATCTGTCTCACACAGGGCTCCACATTCAATGAGAGCTGGAATCATATCTGTTTTTGCTGACCAGTATCATCAGCTCTCAGAATAATGCTAGTTTCCATCAGATCCTCAAACATTTGGAAATTAATGGATATTTACGTTTGTAAATTTACAAATGAATGAATTAATGTTATTTTAATATTGTAACTTGACTTACATTGAACTTGATAAATGTTGTGCTACATGATCAGCAAGGCCGTGTGTAATCGTCAAGACAAGCTGTCTCCCACTTACACATTAACTTTTAAAAGATGGGAATAGCCATTCATTCCCTTCTCCCCTAGCTTTTAGGTGGCTTCTGAAGAACTAGCTGAACTTTGCTGCCATCTTTTGACCAAAGCATGAATACCACACAGATGAGGGCCACATCCCATCACATTTCAAGTTCTGAGTATCGGTGAGAAGTCCCAGCACCGCGGTCCATCTTTGCCTAGAGACGCACAACATGTTGCCAGTTAAGAGGGGCGGGTGGCCACACCCAGCCCGGCCTGTTATAGCTTTGTCTGTTTGCATAGCTATCCCCTACCCTCTCTCCTCCCACATCTCAGCACCACGGTACATGCTTAATAAATGTGTTTTATTTCTGTGAACAGTGAATGAAGAACAGTTTTATGTCAGAAGTGGTGCAGCACAGACCCAGAGACACTAGCTTTTATTATTAACAATATCAGTGTTATAAAGAGCCTCCTCCTGCAAAGCAGATGAGCTAAAGACAATTAGTACTGCTCTGCTGCGAGTTCCTCCACGCAAGAGGCCAGGACCCCTGCCCCGACTCAGTGTGAGATTCTCTTTTCCCCTCTCCCATTCTCTCCCCACCCCCACCCCCTCCTTCCTCAAAAGCCTATTAAAACTACTTTTTGTCTCTATCTCAACCTTTTATTCTGCTCTAACATATTTTATGTAAAGACTGTGGTAAGAAAATTATGTCAAGTTCCCAGAAAGCTAGTTACCACATGTTAAATATTCAAAAATTATTTTGGAAAATTCACAAGGTTGAAAATATGTCCTCTGTGAAATAGCCATAATGCCAGGGAGTCTTAGTACATTTAAATCTAGGTGATAGAAAATAAGAACCAAGAATCATGGCAAAGTTAACTTCTTTAAAGAAAGAGAGCCAGAGATTAAAAATTTGGCTTTTCTCAAAAGAAAAGCCTGGAAGGATTTCATGCATAGAAATTTAAGCAACGTTAGACTAGTTAAAAGAACAGATATTCCCTGGAGTCTCCAAAGAATGGCTACAGCAGAACTGGCTACAGGGAAGGGAAGTTATTGGCTAATCCAGGGAAATATAAACCTTGAAAGGAAGGGGTCTGAGACGAGCCCCCTGAGCATGACAGGGAAATGCTGTGGCTGAGAGAGAAACCTTCCCATTCACATGTATGCCTCGTACACATCAGGTTGTCAACAAATATCAACTGAATTAAAGAGGACCTGGATTAGCCAGATTCTCACCTTTCTCTTCATTACAGTTCAGCTCATGGGGATTTAATCATTCCAAGCACACACTTTACATTTCCAGTCTTAAACAGATCCAAATATGGGACATCAAGAAAAATGATGTAAAGTGTAGTCTACCCCGCAACTGAGAAAACTAAATGAAGTCAGTGGGCAGAAATTTGAGTAATTTTATATTTAGAAGCTATGTCACATTTTTTTTTTTTTACTACCCTTACTAAAAAAGGTGGCTCGTTTTTATTTTTGCACAGAAATGTTCTGAGAATTGGACGCTGCCTTTGGTCCTTGACATGGGGTGGTTCTGGGTCACCAGGGATAGAATGCGTTCCTTTGGGGGAAATTTTCCAGTTCCAACCCAACTGTGCACTTTCCAAGCATCAAGCAGTAGGATCTTTGTCTTCCCTGCCTCTTGCCTGAAAGAAGATACCTGCTAGCAATTTGCTGTGCTGACAGATCAGGCACGAAGCCTGAGACAAGGGGAAATGGGAGAACCGGCTGGATCAGACCAGTCCTTTGGGAAACTAACTTTGGCTGCGAGGCACCTGCCCAAGACATCACCTGGTTATTTAAAAAAACCTTTGTGTAGTTCGGTAAGCTGGATGGGAGTTCTATGCAGAGGACAAGAACTGTTCCTTTCTCTAAGGTTTAACTTTTCAGAAGAGCCCTCAAAACAGAGGGCCCCTCACTTTTGAGAGCACTAAATCCTTTTGGTGACTTTGGTGAAAGAGACATGAAGTAACTGACGAAGGCAAATGTGTTTCAGATGGAAAATTATGGCTCCTGGAATGGAACGCCTGGTGAGCATCTGGTGTCCCTGTACCGTGGATGAACATCTGTCTCCCTCAGTTAACAGACCGCACCTGTTGACCCAACCAAGCCTCACTCTACATCCGAATAACGGTGAAAATACGGATGTTGAGGCCTCAGCCCGAGAGATCCCGATAGAATTTCTTGGGTGGGTTCCGAATACCTTCTAATACTAACTCACAAATTCTCAGTAAACGACTTACAATCTAAAAGTAAACGCTGATAATTGAATATTTCTATGGCATTTGTTTGAACTTTGGGAGCATTTGCCCCTATTCCTATATGTTTGTTTATTTTTGCTTACTGTTTCATTTGAAAGTGAAATCTCAGGCCCTTTCCCTGCCAGGAGCCTGCTCTGACCTCATGGGCACCCTGTGGTTTCTTCTGCTCTCAGTGAAGCAAGGGGGCATCTTACCCCCCTGTGTGGGTTGCCCCTGAAGGGTGTCTGAGCTCTTACTTTCCCATTTTGTCTTCAGAGGAATTTGTTGAGTTCCTAGGAGCAGCCCCATGGGCGTTTTGAATGGCTCCACCTATATTTTACTGAAAGGCAATGCTCTCTGCTGACAGTGTAACAGAGAAGAAAACAGGATCTGGAACTCTGTCCTGCTCCAGGTAAATGCCCTGCCCTCATAGGCAGATCCCCCAAAACCTCACAAATCCCTATTGCGAGAAGGAAACCTTATAGTGAGGAGGTTTTGGCTCTGGGACTGCAGCTGCCAGCTATGGATCCGATGGACCACAACCAATCCCCGGCCTCTGTATATTCCTTACTATGCCATTTCTATCTAATCAGTAACCTCTGTGAGCTACCCTCCAAGGTCTAAATATCTTTCTCCTGTCACCCAGGACAGTTTTGGAATTTCTGGTCTTCGAGTTATTTCTATGTCCTTTTTAGAAGATTACATCTTAACCAGTGATCAATAGTAGACAATTGTCTTTCAAAAGGGGAACAATGGGCAGCCACACTGTTTCTTCCTTTAAAAGTTCTATTTCCTATTGTTTTTGAGGGCCTGCACTGTTTTCAGTTTTCACTCCTCTGAGTGTTGGTAAATCCAGGGATTTACTAAATCCAGGGAGTCCCATTTAGCATGGCCAGTTACAACGGGAAAAGGACATTTCTTTTTTGTATCCTAGTCACCTGAATGATAGCCAAGAACTGTGTCATTCATAATATTCACTTTAATTAAGCATTCAAGTATTGAAGTAATCACTTCAACAGAATCATGTTAACAGTGTTTTTACTGAGCATTTGCCTCTTTCCCCTGCACCCCCAATCGTCCTGCAGTATGGCTACTCTAAGCCCTTCAAGTAGTTGGGGATTTCTTTGCAATGAGTCTCTGTATCCAGAAGTCCCATTCATGCTGCATTAGCCCCCTCTATTGGCTCAATGATTATTGCCAGAGCCATAAACAACAGCAAGGCCTGTCTAGTTTTATACTCGGCGTGCGTGGGGAGGAGGCGGGGGGGGGGGGGGGGAGGACTCACAACTTTGCTCTATTTTAAGTCAGTGGGCCAGATCCAGGGGGATAGGGGGACATGCTTCACACATGCTTCTTCTGTTATATATCTCAGTCCCTTAGCTGTCTCAAACCACAGATGCTCATCTGATTCATCCAACTCTGGTATCACCTTGGTCTCTTCATCTCTATTAGGGTCCCTTCCTTCCTCATGTCATTGCTCCCACCTTTGCCTCTCTTCTGCAAGGTGACCATGTAAACAAATGTCAACGGCAAACTTGGACCCATGGAAAGACCAGACTCGGGCAGCATTTGGGTGCAGTGAACAATGCGGCCGTCAGGATAAGCGGTGGAGGCATCTAGGCGGACAGAGGTACAGTTCAGATCCGCAGAGCCTCACGAAGGGAGCGCATAAGTGGGCTAAAAATATCCTGGAGAATGAAAGCCCTCCTCCAAGGAGATGAGATTGGAGAGTTCTGCACATTAGCTCGTCCGATGTGTGCCAGCAACACTCCGCTGGGTCTGATGCATCTCAGGAACAATGTGAGTTTGGAGCCTGGGGGCCGGGGGGGGACGCCCTACTCAGGGTTGAACTCTGTTCTCAGTCTCTCTGGCTGATGCTGTCTAGTTTCATTTCTCAACTACAGAACCACAATATGAGTCAGTTACTCAAGCACGTCTGATTCATATCAACAGCCATGGGCTCTAGCTTACAATTTGTAGAGACTTCTACTTGGAAAAGGCCTATAGCCTCACCTGCTTTCTGTTCTCAGCTCCACAGCCTTCATCTCCACTAACTGAATTGGGTATAATTGGCTTCCAGGACAACCCAGGAGTCCTCTGAGCCTGTAGGGATGCCCGCTCTCTACCAAAATGACCATTTCCCCGTATCCCCAGCACTGCAAACAAGGACAGGCCTGTGTGAGCCATTACACTGGGACCTGATGAGACCGGAGAGAGGAGTTGTTCAAAGGGTAACGTGAGCTTGGCAGGGAGACAGATCTGTGTCCACACCCAAACTTCTTCCCCGAGTCCTCGTGATGTGACCTTGAGCGAATTACTTGTCCTCTCTGTCGTAGTTTCATTAGTAAAATGGAGATAACAGGTTGCAAATCTGTTGTGAGGACTGAACAAGAGAAAGTGTTTGAGACACTGGGATGTAGGCAGCACTTGGTAAATGGCAGCTACGTCACCACCATGATTATTTCCAAGTCTAGCTCTGGCCCAGCCAGGAACATTTGCTTGGCTGCTTTATGGAAACATTGCAGTCTGGCTTATCCCCCTATGTTTGGGTGGAAAGATGGAATGTTAAATTCCAAGAAGAGTTCCCCAAATTAGTTTTATTTTCCTCTTCACATTTTCAAAATTTTTCTTTAGTGCATCATTGCACGGATTCTAGAGCACTGGAGCTCAAGAGTGACAGGTTTGTCTCTGCCAGTAGCCATGTACAGGAGCTTTGGCTGCCCAGGGCCTCTGTTTTCTTAGCTGGAAATTGGAAATTATATGCTCTTTGCAAAAGTGTTCAAAGAGTCAGTGAGGTGAGGTGCATGAAGCTCTTCATATAGTATCTGGCATATTGCAGGAGGCCCACAGATGCTGGTGCCTTCTACTCCTTGCCTCTAGACTTCAAAGCTTTTTTCTTTTCTTTTTCTTTTTAAAGGGTGGGGGAAGTTGGACTAATTTTTCTTCCAGTTCTTTCACATCTAGTGTCCTGTGACTCTTGCAACACTCTCATGGTACATGTGTCAGTTCCCTAAACACAGAGAAGGATCTGGGAGAGAAGCCCCTCATAGAAGGTTTCGAAGCCCTTGGCTCTTGGCCCCACGGTGCTCAGTTCCCTTTCCCCACCGGTTTGTGTCGCCTCACATGGCAGTCTGGAAGCTATTCTTCCTAGTTGCCTTTGATAAACTCTAACTCTCCTGTAGCTCTTGAAACCTGAGTATATTATTGGCCTGGCATCACTGCATAACACATTCTTCAGAAAGCTGTACCGTGTTTTGTATCCAAGCCACGAAGGCCATGGCCTGATGTGCTTCCCAAACCGAGTCCTCCCTCACTTGGGGCACACCACGGCCTCCCACTCGGTTAATGCATTACAAATTAAGGGGTCCTTCTCAAGTGCTCCCTTTCCCTCACCACCTACATCCAAGCCAACCAACACATCCCACTGGTTCTACCTCTAAAACATATCCCAATATGCCAGTTCTGCCCATTTCCACCACTGCAACACGGGAGCAAGCCACCAGCACTCCGATGGAGACTGACTGTAACAGCCTCCCCCCTGCTCTCCCAGCTTCCTCCTTTGCCCACCTACAATTTATATGCTCCACATAGGACGTTTTTAAGGAATGTGAATTAAGTTATGTCATCCCCCTGCTTGATGTCCTTCTTTCCTTCACTTTTTAAGGCCCTATACGATCTGGCCATGACTGTATTTCCACCTTTATCTCATACCATGCTCCAGTCACTCTGACCGTCTTTCTGTTCCTTAAATATCCAAGCCTATTTCTATCCCGAGATTCTCACGCTAGTCGCTTCCTCTGCCTGGTACACTCTGGCTCCTGACCTTCATGTGGCCGGCTAGCCTCACATTCAGATCAAGGGGCAAATATTACTTTCTTAGGGAGGCCATTCTAGACACCCCACTCTAAAGTATCCACTCACTCCTGACCATGTCACCCGATTTGAATTTTCTGCAGAGTTTTAATTTTCACTAAGAGTTTTCTTGTTTAAAGTTTAATTTTCTGTCTCTCCCATTACAATGTACACTCCTTGAAGTTAGGATTCTGACGTATCTTCTTTGCTGCCGTAACCAGAGAACCTAGAACTATGCATGGCACAGAATAGTAAGTAAACTGCTGAGGGAATGAATTCAATTTGTTCTGCTGTGCTTTACATCAATACTTAGCATATATCATACCACTAGAGGGCGATAAATCGCCCAATTGGAATGAGAAAATTGGTGCCTTTATACCACTTTCCAAGATAAACTTCATTGATTTTAATTGTTTATGTAACAGAAATTTAAGAAAAACTCTCCCATTCCCAAAAAAGGAGGGGGATGGGGGAAAGATCCTGGAAAAGATCCTCTAGATTTTCAAATGAGCCACCAGGAGAAAAATTCATTCTGGGATTACACACAGTGAGAAAGTTGTTTTTTGGTTTTGCTTTGTTTTAATACATCTTTATTGATTTCAGAGAGAGGAAGGGAGATAGAAACATCAATGATGATCAGCTGCCTCCTGCACACCCCCTGCTGGGGACTGTGCCCACAACCTGGGCATGTGCCCTGATAGGGAGTCAAACCATGAACTCCTGGATCCTAGCGATGCTCAACCGCTGAGCCAAGCAGACTGGGCTCAAACAGTGAGAAAGTTTTAAACAGATTTGTTTAAAGATGCTATTCAGATTTAAATAAAATCTCATTATGTGATATGACAAAGTATTAACTTCAGTTATATGGAATTGTTTTGGAAGTCAGGGAGAAATTAAGCAATACCATGTTTTCTCCATCTTTTATACACACTCATGTATTCCTTGGTAACTATTTTCTTATTTTTGCTTTTCAAAGTTTGAATCCTAGTCAGTCTCATGGGAGTGGAGATTCTAAAAAGAATTTTATTTTTTGGTAATTCCATTTCATTTCAAGCTTTTAGTTCTAAGTTTTTCTTCTAAAGAAAGCAACATGGTATGTTTAGGATATGCCATCAAGCAACTAGACATAGCCTGAGTGACGCAAGTCCTATGATAAGGACAAGGCTTCTGTTCCTTGAGCTTGCCGCAGTTCCTGTCACTTGAGGCACAGAAAACAGTCGATCACACAAGCTAGCTTGTCCATTCAGTGACAAGAGGGAAGAAGACACACTGTTCTCAGTGGACTCAAGGTGGCAGTGTGGAAATGCTTGAGATGAATTTCCCCGAGTTCAGCTATTCAGTGAAGGACTCCTTTGGTGGTGGGCTGGTTGTAAGGACCATTCCCAAAACCACATTGGGTCAGTCACCATGACAACTGGAAGGCTGTACTGGAAACCATGAGTTTCTAGTGTCCCTGTCTCTAGAGGGGAGAAATGACTTAGGGGGAAAATTCAAGCCTAGATAGGTAAAAATTTTTTTTTTTAGATTTTTGCTGATGTGACCTAGTGAAGCAGAAAGGCTTCCCAAGTGTGAATGCCCGAGGCTGTGGGAGTGGGGGGTTGGTCGGATAAAGCTGTGGCCTATGCATTTCCAGGGATTCACTGGAGGAGGGAGTAGCTTAAGCTTTTCTAGTCACTTTGTAACGAGTGGTTTAGTGCTCCCACCAGGTGTGTTGTGAGGAGGGAATAGTCAAGGTCAGCCTGTTTGCTTCTTTAAGTTCTTTGGAGTAGGGCAGGATCTAGCAACTCAGATCTATGACTTCCTTCTCTAAAGAGAGAGAACATTGTCTTCTACCCCCATGTTCTGATTTTCCACCACACAAAAAAATGCATTCATATATTCATTCAAAATAGTTACTGCACTCAAGGAGTCAAACGGAAATGGAGTTACGAGAGGCATCGACAAAGTTTCATGGAGAATTCAAAAGAAAAACACTTGATTTTCTCTTACTGGAAGCTTTAAGTTATATGTCATGGAGTAACAACTTTGACCTTAAAAGATGAATAGGTTTTTTAGGTTGATGGAGTTGAGAGAGAAAACAAAGCATCCCAAACCAAAGGGACAGAGTAAGCAAAGGTATGAAGGTGCGATAGTTCAGAGTGTGTCGGGTATACAGAGAGGACAGGCAAAGTATGGTAAGTAATTGGAGACAAGGCTTTAAAATCAGTGTCTTTTAATCCAGGAAGATTTTGCCACCCAGGGGACATTTGATAATGTCTAGGGACATTTTTGGTTTTTACAACTCAATGGGGGGACATCTAGTAGGTAGAAGCCAGAGGTACTACTAAACATTCTCCAACGCACAGGATAGCTTGCCACACAACATTTATCCATCCCAAGTGTCAATAATGGCCAGTATTGGGAAATCCTGTTTTTAAGGAAGGTTAGTCTTGGTCAAGGGGCACCTTAAATGTCAGGTGAAGGGATGGAACTTATTGGGTAGGCAAAGAGATGCAGAAGGCTTTTAAGTGGGAGAATAAATTTATCAGTTATGATTTACAGGGGTTATATGTATGAAAATGTTCACAAACTTTCCCCTCCCTCAAGTTTTAAAGAGAAACCCTGTTTGCACTACTTGGCTAGCCAGCCTTTGCCTTACTAGAGGGTAATAGGTGGAGATGCAGAACCAGAGAAACCTAGATAAATGAAAGGAATCTCTCTATATAGGGATGTGAAACCTCCAAGAGAAGGGGTGAGGGGGGCAAGAGAGGAGTAAGGGAGTAAGGACAAAAATCAGCACAAATTCAAGTTATAAAAGGGGATACTGAATTATGGGCAGGTGCTAAAATAGAGACCTGGCTTCTGCCCTTGACGAACTTACAATTTCCTAAAGATTCTACATAACCAAGTCTCTGTTACTCACAAGAAAAAGTATATGTATTTTCATAAGACTGCCATTTCCTGGAACTTTCACTGGTGAATAAAAACTAGGTGGCTTCAACGCAGGGGCAAAAGTCACCTTGGTCTGCTTTTCTTATGGGTTTTTCCTACACTGAGCTTGAAGAAGAAAAAAAAAATTGACAAACATCCAAGTCCAGTATCAAGTTGCTTCTATCTTTTGGGCGGGAGATGGATTTGACCAGGAGACTAAACCTAGTCAGTTGCCCCTTGTTAGAGGTGGGTCATCGCAAACATGGCCAATGGGAAGCTGAAGTGGAGACACTTAAGGCTGCAAGAACATCAGTTCTTTGTGTCACAGTCAGTTGCCTTGGTCTGCGTGCCTTTGCCAACTTCCAGTGGCTAATAAGCTTTTGGACCCGTGGTGAAGCAATGGTGCCAATGACAAAGATAAACAACGTTGTCTGCCAGGAGCAAAAGCTGAACTCTTTCTGGTAATTACAACCCGATATGCGCATGGCCCCAGGATTGTCTCCACCACAGCCATTTACTACCTATCTGTAATGACTCCAGGGGCCTCATACTATATGATGGCTGCCATGGGTGCCGCATTGTCATGAATTTCTCAAGGCAGAAGGACCATGTCCTTTTTGTAACTTTCCAGAGCAAATGGAGTTGGAAATGAATGGACTTTCAGAAGAGCACCCGCAGAACTCAGCCTCTCTCAGTAGAGGTCAATCAGATGAATTCATGCACCAAATTAAGAAAAGTTGATAGGGGGATTTTTTTAAAAAAGGGTGGGGAGAAACTTTGCTTCTGTTTTATTTGGAAGTGTTCCGTATCATCTAGAAATGTTTTTGATTGCTACTAACAGTAAGCACAGTAATGAAGGCTCATTACTTTATTTCATGACAAGGAGTCCTACATGAGTGAATTTTATGATTACAACTTCTGAGATGCCTCAAGGACACGGGATAGTTCTACATTTTCTGTCCCTCATTCTTAGAGGTTACCTTTTTCATTTTTGCATGTTGCTTCATATGTCATCAGCCACTTCCACCTCTCATCAGGAAAGAAGAAAGTTTTCTCACTACATGTCATGGGCCAGAAAGGGAGGCTAGGAAAGTGAATGTCTGTCAAAGGAGAAGACCATTGTCATGACTAGGTTAGACCAGCAATGATTCATCTCCTACAGCTGGGCTGTTTGTTGTCACAAACAAAAATAGGGTTCTATTAGTAAAAGGAGAGAGAGTATTGAGTAGAGAGCTAACAGCATCTGTCAGGACCCCTTGCTGTGACAGACTCAATGGCCTGTAGCTGTGGGTTTTAGCTGGTGTGGGATAGAAATACAGTGTGCTCCATCACTCTTTGCAGCCTTGAATGTCTTCCTCTACTTCCCTCCCTTTTTTGAATTAACCTCTCCTACTTTGCACAAGTCAATTCCTAGTAATTCCTGCTCATAATTAAGATTCCACTGAGATCATTTTCATGAGACCTTTCTGGACCCACATCCCAGTGTTAGACATCTATGCCTGCTCCCCCAACAAACCCTACCCTGGCATGTATCACACTGAAGCGTAGCTGTCTCTTATCTTTCTTCACCACCAGATTGGGGTTCTTGAAAAGTCTTATCTATGTGTCATATTTGTATTCATAACCTCAAGACTGAGCCCAGAGCCTGACAGACTAGCTGAGTCAATGAGGACTCCAAAAAAAGTTTTGTTACATGTTATAATTCCATAAGAAATGGTGTCTGGATAAAGCACAGAGAAAAAGTCACTGTGAGATTGTGAAAGAGCACACTTTTCAAAGAAGTGTTCTATCGCCCAGAGAAGACGTCCAGTCTGGTTCTTCTACCTTTGTCTGCTGGCTTCTAGTTCCAGCAGGCATCCACCATCCCTCCACCGATGCCAGATCCTTAAATGTATGCGGTGGAGGGAGAGTGCCCTCATCCATGGGCCATCTCTGAGAAGGCAGTGCTTCACTGCAAAAACAGCCTGAGCTTTGGAGGTTTGAATCTCGGCTCAGCCATTGTCACATTCTACTAAAGAGCAACACGAGTCAGCCTGTTAACCTCATTGATCTTCACATTGCTCATTGGTAGAAGGAGAAAATAACAGTTCAGAGAGTTATTTTGAATATTAAATGACACTACATATGTGAAGTGCACAGCACATGGTAGATGCTCAAAGGATTAGTGAATGCATCTTGGATCTTCAGTGATATACTTTTATCAGGTCAGTTTTATTTGCCAGTTATATTTTCACTGCCTTAGAGTCAAAAAGTTCTATATCACACAATGAAGTTCAGAAGTTTCTTAGCTCTGTATCATGTACATATCTAGTCACCGCTATGTTAAAAAACACAATTATATCCCTAGGTTAAAGGAAAAGTCATAGGAAAGATCATACTCATAGGAACCACCGTTTTTCACATGTCAATTTTTTTTTTTACTTTATTATTTTCCCCCCTTTGCCCACTTCTACCCAGCCCTTATCCCCTTCCCTCTGGCCCTTACTACACTGTAGTCTGTGTCCATGGGTTATGCATATATGTTCTTTGGCTAATTCCTTCACCTTCTTTCATCCAGTCTTCCCTCCACTCTCCCCTCTGACAGCTGTCAGTCTGTTCCATGTATCCAGGCCTCTGTTTTGTTTGTCAGTTTATGTTGTTCATTAGAGTCCACATATAAGTGAGATCATATGGTATTTGTCTTTCTCTGACTGGCTTATTTGACTTAACATAATAACCTCCAGGTCCATCCATGCTGTAGCAAAAGGTAATATATAGTAAAGCCATATATATTTTAAATGTATGTAAAAAAATTTATAATTATCCCTCATTCTTTCATTAAGATATAACTCACATACCATAAAATTCACCCTTTAAAGCAGGGGTGGGGAATGTCCAGCCTGCGAGCTGTATACGGAGCTTGAAATTATTTGGTCTGGCCCTGCCAAGGCAACTGCAGGCAGGACTCAAGATTCAATAAATCTAGGAGTTTTCATAGCTAATTTTTAAGTTGATAGTTTTGTATGGCCTGCAAATGATGTTATAAATATACAAATGGCCCTTGGCAGAAAAAAAGGTACCCCACCCCTATAAAGTATACAGTTCACTAGATATTATATCCTGAGTTGTACAACCATTATCACTAACTGCAGAATATTTTCATTACCCCCAAAGAAACCAGTATACCCATTAGCTACCACCCCTCATACTCCCCTCCCGCAAATCCCTGGAAACCACTCATCTCCATTCCGTTTCTATGGATCTACCTATCTCAGAGATTTCATATAAATGGAGTCATAAATATAAGAATATAAGGATTGATTCCTAGCCTCTCAGTTCTATGCTGTTGATCTATGTATCAGTCAGGAAAACAGAACTAGTAGGAGATACACACACACGGATTTATCGCAAAGAGTTGGCTTATGCGATCGTGGCCAGTCTGAAATCCCCAGGGCAGGCCGTCAGGAGGAGCAGGCAGAAACTCAGGCACAGGCCGAGGCTGCTACACTCAGACTGAATTTCTCCAGGGAGGTCTATGTTCTCTTAAGGCCTTTCAACTGATTGAATCGGACCTACCAGATTATCTCGGATAAACTTCCATTCTTAAAGTAGACTGATTATAGACTTTAGTCACATTTACAAATACCTAGACAGCAACACCTGGATTAGCGTTTGACTAAATAACAGGAACAGCAGCCTGGCCAAGGTGACACGGGAAATGGACCAGCCCAGTCCAATTCTCCCTTAATGCCGGCACCGTATCATGATGTGTTGAAATTAGGAAGTGTCTTCTAACTTTGTTCTTTTCCAAAATAGTTTTAGCTATTCTGGGTTCTTTGCATTTCCATGTGAATTTTAGAATCAGCCTGTCAATTTCTGCACACACATTCATTTTTATATTAAATAAATTAATGAATCTGTAACTGAGATCTAATCCATATGACGTAAGGGAGTGAGCTAAGATGCTCTGCTTTCTCTGAGGATCATTTCGTGTATTTTATACAAACAGTACGTTCCACCTGCCAATGCGAAAGACAGATGAAAAACCATCATGGGAATCAATGGATTAATGACACCCATTAAGTAATTTCAATTCTCACATACCATAACTTTAGTCTCTCTCCCGACTGTTAAAGAGAAAGTGGCACGTTCCACATTTGTTACTTGATGTCATTATTGGTGACAAAAATGATATTTTCACCTTTTTCAGAGAGTGAGAATTTCCTCTCAAAATCATTTTGTTCGGTTACCCAGGAACCTCTTAAGACTTGAAGATCAAAGCCCTGTGAAGTGACTATGGCTGGAGAGATGAACAAATGTGGTTTCTGCCTGTGGGAAGCTTGGGGCAACTATCAGAGCAGGCACAGCACAGCCAGATGAAGAAACCAGAGCCAACCTGTCTTGCCCTTTGGCCGATGGCACTCTTTTTTACCCAAGTATCAAATATGCATCCCTTGCCCCCATTGACTGGGCCATTTTTCTAGTCATTCCTATGTGGTTGACTTTTTCTAAAAAAATTTTTTTTACCCTGAAAACAAGTCAAGCTGGTAAGGAGTAGCTGGGAAGTCCTATGCCTTCAGGACAAGAGGGTAAGTAGAAGGCCCACTGATACAGCAACCTGCTCCAGGTCCTCCTCCCTGCTCAGCCATTTGGTTTCTGGGGAGGTTTCTCAACCTCCCCCCACCCCCTCTGGCAACCTGAAGTGAGACAACAGGTATTGTTAATAGCCACTTGCTTAGAAAAATTTCAAGTTTAGCAGTTGGCCCTTTTGAGGTTTACTCTGAGGACGCCTCACCCTTGCTCGTCACTGGTTTTGAGAGTTCATGTAAGGAATGGAGCGGAAAGCTTAGAAATTCAAGAAATTGGGCTGTACTCTATAGACAGGCTTTCTACTTTTCTCTTTTTCAATAATCAGATCCCTGGGAGAGATAGGACACTGAGGCTAGGGCTTGAGAAGTTGTGTTCCCTGCTGCTCAAAACTGCACCAGTTGCTGGGGGGCTGGAAAAAAGGTGGTCCTCGAATTTTAACTGGACACTGTGTCCTGTGATGAACGGCACAGTCTCTTATGCCACCATGAATAAGGAAGTTTTTAAAGGACCATTGGAAACACTATTTCTAGAACACACCAGAACCTGTTTAACAGTGCTCATTATGATTAAGCACTTAAGGATAAAAGGATGGTTTTTGTTTTTTCGAAATAAAGATGGTCTGGGTATAGACGCTGATTATTCTTGAGATTCTCCAACCAATGAGGCAGAACCTGGCAGCCTCCCCTGACCAGGCCAGTATAAAGTCAGCATGAATGCTCTGTAATCTCACCAACAGGATTGATCCAGGTCAGGTATTAAGGGCTAAATGGATTAAACAAAAGACATTCCCCTTATAACAAGAAGGAAGAACTTCAAAGGTGGGATTTGTTCTTGTTATGACAAAGAAAGTGGATTTGCAAACTGCCTTGAGGAACACCCCTCTGTGACTTTCAATTTTCTCTCCTCTGTACCGGGAAGCTTTTTCAGCTGCCTTCTCTTTTCCCCCCTGGCTCCTGGAGTCCTCCCCCGGGTAAGAACTTCAGGTTAAGAGGATCAGATTGAGAGTGATTTTATTTTGTTTGTTTGTTTTTAAAGACCAGGCACACAGGCCCTGATCAAATGACACTCATGTCCCTGCACCTCCTAGCTTCCCATTGCTCAGACGTGTAACAGTGACAATGAGCAGGTTGAATAGGGAGGGCTATTTAGATCCCTCCAGCAGAGCAGATGGACTGAACTCTCCATTCTGCTTGCATTTGCATTTGGCATGAATATCCCAAGAGAGAAATGCAAACAAGAAGCAGGGTATCCTAATGAATTAGAGGCCTCTACTCTAGGAGAGCAATGCCCACACCTGGGTGCATGGATTTACAGTCCCGGGTCAGGATTAGCTACACTGGGCTTTATTCTTAATACCCTGATGCACTGTTACAATAACGTAGCTTATCTCCTGGGAGTTCAAAGCATTTTGTAGTTTTAGGTAAGATACATGTGCACATATATTCATATACATGTGTGTGTATAACCACTGTATTTATCAATTATTGTACTCAAGTTACCCTTGAAATGGACAGATGGAAATTAAAACAGTACTATGTAAATGTTGGTATGTAAATGTTGCATCACAATTTCTCAAATTTGAATGCTATACAAACCCCTTCAGAAGGAAAAAACTCCCACTGATGCCCAGATATTGATTTCAAGTATGTTTGTAATAGTATTAAACATGTGTAAACATAAAACTAGTTAGGAACTCATGTTGCAGTTCTTATTCAATTATAAAACCAAAGGAAGGGCAGTGATTACAAATTTCAGAGCCAATAAAATTCAACTTCTTAAACACATTAAATTGACGTGACAATGTCGTCTTGAAACTGAATTACCAGGTATTTACAACATGACTGTGGTGCTGCTTGCTCTTCCCTGCTCTTTTTAGTTGGACACGTCACTGCAAGTATCTCAACTCCTGGACAAGAAACCCACTAGCTATAAAATAATGTTTTATTGTATTATTTCAAATGAGAAACATAAACAATTGTTCTTAATCCTCTCTGCAATGGTAATATAAATTATGTCACTTTTCAGATATACTTGTAAGATCACAGTGTTCGGGGTCTTTGTGGAAATGTAAAGACACTGCCTGTCAGGGGTAAAGTACAGGAGGCCCTGCCACCGTCGCTACTACTAGAGTGGTCTCACTGGAGTCGTCATGGAAATGTAGGCCTTGTCTTGTTAAATCCTAGACAATCACCTAGAAATGAGACAACTCACCTCTAGATGGGCACTGTATCACAGAGAGTAATGGGAGGGCTGCAGCCCAGCTCACAGGAATAAGCTCCCACAAGAGATGCACCCTAACCTCTCCCCTTCCTACATTATGCACAACCCCCTCCCGGTCGCCCCCCCCACTCCTGCAGAGTTCCATTACAATCCACATCTCACTTTTAGCAGTAGGCACACCCCTCTCCTGGAGATCCCTCACATATTGAGGAATCGATTTGGGTAGTAACTATTGGTGTGGACTGAAATGTGTCACCCCACAATTCTTATGTTGAAGCCCTAACCCACAATGTGAAGGTATTTGGAGATGGGACAATTGGGAGGTGATTAGGGCTTGATGAGGTCATGAGGGTAGGGCCCTCATGATGGGATTATTGTCCTGAGACACCAAAAGAGCTCATCTGAGCAGATTAAGATGGTTTATCTAAGGCATAGTGCTTCTGATTAATAAAGACAAAAGTAAGGTATTGATTGCATTCAAGGTTAGTCAAGCTAGCAATTTCAGTAATGACTAAATGACTCAGAAATAATGAAGACACTACATATTTTCTACAATGTCCCATTTAATAGCTCATTTCTAAACCTACTCCAGGAGTGAACATCATCTAACAGTTTAATAATAGGGGATCTTTTCCAAATTAAGAAAGAAATCTTATAATTGCTGGTGGAATGATGTGGTAAATAGCAATAGTGACCCAAATTTTTCATCCCTTCCTGTGTCCATGCCCTTTGTCATGTAACTTTGCCCTTCATAGGGCAGGATAGCCTGGATGTTAATGCCCTGTACCTTGACATTGAACTCAGACATATGACTTGCTTTGGTCAATGCAATGTTAGTAGACAGGACACAAGAAGAGTCTTGAAATGGGCCTGTGCATTGGTTTGCCCTCCCTTGCACTTCTGCCATCACCATGGGGACATGCCGAGGCCAGCCTGCTGCAGGACAAGGGCTGACACACCTGTCACACCAGCCTAGACCAACCTGCAGCCAGCCAAACTCCAGACACATGAGCAAATCCAATTGAAGTCAGCAGGGCCACTTATCTACCCCCCGATGGCCCCAGATGCACATCCTACAAACAAACTGCCACAGGCTGCAAACCTATGCTCTAACTGCTCATCCCCAGTAGAGGCAAGGGATGTGTCTTTGTACACCTAACTGAAAAACTTTCAGACAGTTGAAGCTGGTAGAGGTTTAAACAATTATGAGAACATCTGGGCTCTGACATGCAAAGGTGACTTCAAGGTCTGTTTATCAAACCAAATGATGATGGGCTTCAATCCTACAGTTATTTTCAGAGTTATTCGAAGGTACCCCTCACTTGAGGACATTCCTATTTTAGTTCTGCCTAAAATTGTTTCCAACATGAGGTAATTGTCATTCTGGTAAGAACACAGTCATGTTCCCACCCTGTGCCTTGGCAAACAACTGTGTCCTCAGATCATCATTATAGGGTCTGTGAGGTGACAGTAATGTCTTTCAGAGATGGCGGAGGGACTCATCCCAACAGTGTCTCACATCCAGAAGTACTGCTTCATGATCTAAATTGGACCTACCCAAATTTAGGTCAGTGTCTGGCAAGCACTTCTCCTGCCCCCTGGGTGAGAGAGAAGAAAGCCTGATAGATCTCTCACATCTGTAACTCCTGATTTGGATGCCAGTAATGAAATGGGAAAGAAGCTCCCAGAATCACTTTTAATCTGAGCCTTTTCTCTGAGGAAAGGTCCCTAAGGAGTTAATATCATGTCACTAAGTAATTAGGTCTCCATTGCTTAGCAAGAATTCTACACCAAAGGCAGGGTAATTCTATTAGAAAGTGAAACCACAGTATTGTACAGTTCTGAGGCTACTGTGTATTTAATTATCCAGGTAATGTAATTATGCAATCAGTTCTAATCTGATATCAAGAGAGAAAGTTCTTGGTGTTGTGTTTTTCTTTTTGCAAGGTTTTGTGAAAGGGCCATGCAATTAATGTGACACACTTAATTACCAAAATGTAAAGATATCTTTGTAAGAATAGTTCACCATCCAAGCATGTACGCGGCATTAGCTCTTTAGATCTCTGCCATTACTAATGTACTTGTGGCTTCTTATCTTATAATGACCTATGGTAATAATTATCCCCATGATGTAACGAAGACATTAGCTCTGTATTGCAGAGCTCAATTCTGCGCACGATTTCACAGAAAAGAGAAACAATAAGGAGTCGGAAAATAATTTAGGTTCCCTTAAATGCTCATAAGAAATGTTTTAAAAATCTATCATGAAAATCAACCTGAATTACACATTCTCAAATATGTGCCTCACAAGAAAAACATAAGATTAATTGCATATTATTATAAAGTTATTTAACTTATGTGCTACCATATAAATAAGATTCTTCTCTTATAGCTTATAATTCCTTATAAATACAGACTTCAAAAAATTTCTTAAACGGTAGACTTCTTTTTTTTTTTTTTTTTAAATCCTCACCCAAGGCTATTTTTTCCATTGCTTTTCAGAGAGTGTGGAAGGGAGAGAAAAAGGGAATCATCGATGTGAGAGACACATCGATTGGTTGCCTCCCACATGCATCGGGACTGGGGCTGGGCATAAGGCCTGCAACTGATGTACACGCCTTTGGCTGCAACTGAAGCTGGTACCCTTTAGTCCGCTGGCCAACACTAACCACTGAACCAAACTGGCTAGGGCTGGACTTGATTCTTAAGGCTGCTCCCTGCTCTGTTTTACCTCAATAGTTATTTGAAGTCCTTTTGTCTTTTCAGGCACACCTCTACTACATAAACAAGGTTCCCCAATGCTTTGTTTCACTTGATTGGTTCTTTAAGATTTTAGTTGTTTGCCCAATGGTCCCAAGATAGAAAAAGCACAGTAGCTTAAACAGGTAGCACAGACAAGAACTCATGTGCCAACACGGTCCCCTTTTGGTAAGCCTTTTTCCTATCTTGAACTGTGAAATTTTCTAGTCTTCCATTATCACTTTTGAAGTGAAGTGACAGTCTTAGGAGGCTCACTTAAAGTCAGACATTCTTCTGTGTTTTCACTTGTTTATCCCTTTGGCCAATAGCTGGTGCAAATGATTTTTCTCCCAGCACCGGTAGAAGCTTTATGTGTGGTTGTCATTATTTAACATTGAAATCTTGTTCCTGGAGGATGAGTATTCAAGATAAGTGAGGTGACATGCAGGAAGAGCGTGTATCATTTGCTCACGGGAAAGCCAAGGGATGGAGCAGTTCAGTGACTGAGCTGGGATCAGAATACATCTTCCTTAGAATTGGGGGAGGAACTTGCTGGCATAGTGGTTGGGAATGAATTAGTTTTCTATTGCTGTGAAACGAATGACCACACCTTTAGTGGTTTCAAGCAACACAAATTTATTATCTCCTAGTTTCTATAGGTCTGAGTCCATCAGGCCAAAGCCACAGTTCTCATCTGGGGCCCAAGGCCCTTTTGTGGACAGAAGCCATTTCCTTGTGATTGTAGGATTGAGATCTTTGTCTTTGTTTCCCTGATAGCTGTTGGCTGGGGCTACTTTCAGCTCCTAGAGGCTGTTGCAGGTCTTCACCATGTGGCCCCCACAGGCAGTGCATAATCTGGATGTTATTGTTCATCCAGCCTTCTGAAATGCATCTCTCTGCTTTCCTCTCCTGTGACCAGCCAGAGAAAGCCATCTACTTGTGAAGGGCCTGTGTGATGATTAAGTCAGGCCCACCGGGATGATCTCCCGATCTAAAGGTCAATTGATGCGCAACTTCAATTTCCATCTGCAAAATCTCTTCAAAATTATACCTATATTAGGATTTGATTGAATAACTTGGAGAAGGGGTGTGTACACCATGGGCTGGGAAACTGGACTACCTTAGAGTTCTGCCCACCCCAGGGGACCTGTCAAGGCCTCATTCTTTTCTTTGAAATGGCTGTGACACCTGAAACTTTCTAATGAGAAAGTCATAAAGCTTAAGCCCAAAGGAATATTCCCAAGACTGTCTTGTAAAATAAAGCCAACTACCGCCTCTACTTGTGTAATACCATTGCTGAGCACCTGCCATTTGCCAGGCACTATGTATTATCATGTCTTCTCAGTGACCCTGTGAGAACTCAGCGAGATAAACAACTTGCCGCCACCCTATTGTCCATGGATGGGTTGATGCTCAAATAATGGCTGTCTGACAGCAAATTGGTTTTTCTCACCATACTCCTTTACTGCTCTGTATCAGCCAGAGTTCTGATGAAGAACAATTTGCACATTCAAAGAGGTATAATCAAAAAGAGCTTAATTAAGGGATTCTTTATAGAGGTATGCACAGGGTTAATAGACTTGACAAGAAGAGGAAGCACCTGGAGACTGGGAGTAGCAGGAAGCCATGGCTACCTGTAGGCCTGAAAGGACAAGGAGAGGGAACAGAGATAACATAAGCTAGAGAAAGCTCTAGCCATGGAGGAACCTGGGCATTGACAAAACCTGACCCTTCATGGAGAGGAGGTGAAATAAGATACCCTTCTTTTCCACCTCCAGTCTCCTATTAATTTCCATTGGCCAAACGCAACAGGAAACTAGAAGGTAAGAGCCCTAGTGATACAATCCACTGGATCTGCTTCCAGGGAACTGAGCACGGCAGTGTGGAATGCAGGGTGGGTCTGGGAAGGGAAATGGAGAATAACTAGAATAATCCCCCAAAATGCAAGTACCTCCGCACGGGCAATGCATGGCAAGCTTGGTGAGGCCAGTCTCCGTCTTCTGTTTTGTCTGAATATAAGTTACAGAGACATACTTGAGTATTATTTATCAGCAGTTAACATCTTGACAAGTGCATGAGCTCCTCGGTGTCTTTGTGTGTTCACATGTGTTCAGATTGAATTAGGGCCTAGCACAAGGGCTTCAATCTAACCTAATCATTTGTTTAAAGGCTCTATCTCCAGCCTGGCTGGGCATGGCTCAGCAGTTGAGCGTCGACCTAGGATCTAGGTTATTGGGGTTTGATTCCTGGTCAGGGCACATGCCCTGGTTGTGGGCTTGATCAATGACTCTCTCATCATTGATGTTTCTATCTCTTTCTCTCTCTCTCCCTCTCCTTTCCTCTCTCTGAAATCAATAAAGATATTTTTTAAAAAATAAAGGCTCTATCTCCAAATATAAGTCACATTCTGAAGGGCTTCAACAAAGGAATTTTGGAAGGACACAATTCCACCCATAACAACAGTGTTGACTTCTGAGACTAATTTCTATGTAGCTAAAAGGAAATGGGAAAAGTCAGAATTAGAGGAGAGGCAGGGGAAGGAAATGTTCAGTTTTTTGCCCAAGAGGACACTTCTGAAATATGCACGTTCTGCTGGACTCTGTCTGCCCATGAGCAGTCTTCAAGAATTGGTGGGATATGGGGTGAGGGAACATCATGGAGAAGAACCCTAACAGGAAGGGGATGCTTATTTTAGAATTTTGCCAAGTGATGCACTACCTGGACTCCACAGTAATGAAGAGCAACAATTTAAACTAGGTTCCCTAAAACAAGAATGCCTTCAGACATAAGATGAGCTCAGAAAGCACTCAGATTTTTAAAACCCACTTGTGATAATGCAGAACAGTTAAGTACCCTAGCAGCTGATCTCAACCCTGGCTATGCATCAGACTCTGCAACAAAACTTAAAAATAAACAGACTTGGGTTTTGTCCCTGGATATTCTGATAAAGTCTGAAGTGGAGTCTTGAATATTTTTAAAGTTTTAGAGATGATTCTGGTGTCTAGCTAGAGCTGAGAAACACTGGCAAGTCTTCAGATAGCAGAGTTGCCTACGTGTGCAATTCAACACAGGTGAAGTGAACTCTAAGAACTCAGAAATCATTGAAAAAAAACCCAGTATTTACCCTTACCCTGCCACTCAATGTGCATGAGCCCTGGAGCACGTGTGGCTGGGAGACTGAAACCAGGGATCCACTTTGCTATGCCTGCCATCTGCCTCTCAGATGTGTGCACATTCCCATCCCAAGTATGAGAGGTTGGTGTTTAAAATATGGATTTTTGTACATCATGGCTCCTAAACCAAACCAACAACTTCATCTGGCGCTTAACCAAAGATATAGCAATTCCTATTCCAATCCTAATGAAGAGACTGGCTGGTCTTATTCAGAAAGAAGTATGTTGGACTCTATAGATTTTAGAGCCCAATCCCTATACAAGATATGATTCTACCACAGTAAGTGCACATATCCTACAAATAGAGGGCATTCCTATATTGAATTGAATGAAGTATTCTTAACCACTTTGTTCCTTTAACATTACATCAATATTTAACAAGTGCCTACCATGTATTGTGGCTACATAACCAAGATGTGTGTCACTTCTAAAGCGCAGAAGCCAATCCAGGCCAGGCAGCTTGACTTTGTGTCCTGTGTCTCCTTTCTCCCTGTCTGGTGCCTTCCCCAGTAACACTTTCCCTTCAGGATCTAGTGATCCATTCTTTTAAATCCTGCTCAATGGCCATCACTAGCAAGAGTACAATTGCTTCATTGCCTTTCTTGGGAGTATCTGCCTTCTGTCAGCCAGCAGGGAGGGTAGGATTCCCCAGGTCAAGGAACCTTCCCTATGACTCCTCAGATCCAATGGAATCTGCAGCTGCCCACCAGCCTGTACATGAGTCTCAGCCTGCTAAAGTAAGTCTTAAGTGTTTCTAGAAAAAAAAGGAAAGCCAAAATAAACTAATAGAGAGAGGAACACCCTAAAAAGTGTCTTGCCTGAGCAACGGAGAGGAAACAGGCCTCACCTCTGCTCCCCTGAGAAGCCATAATGCTTTCAGGCCTCAAAGAATGCCCCAATTTATACAATTCACTACTGCTACAGCATTAAGCCTGAATGGCATTTCGTGGCAGATAAAGTCTCTCTATGTCACACAGTGGAGGGCTGTGCAGCCAGATCTTGTTTTGGATTACATTTAAAACCTGGAAATCAAATGATATGTCCAGATAACTTCTGGGGTAAACCCCTAACCAGTTATGCTTCAGGTTAAGCCTCTGCATTTCTAAACAACATGGCTTTATTCTCTCCAGGCCAATACTCAGACCTTCCTGCAGGCAATATCAAGTAGCAAGGGCCTGAATGTACCTTCTGTGTGAGCATTAAAGGATCAACGGCCCAAGAGGCAGGGCCTCTCTGCCGAGCAAATCTTCATCTTTGATACATCTCCTCAACACATACATCAAATTGGCTCATTCCTCTTGGTTTCTTGGGTTATTTTCTAATCTCTAAAATTAAAGAGACCAAAAAAAAAAAAAAACCCCAAAAACTAAACCTTAAAGACATCCCACCATGCCATAAAAATAGGGGGGAAAATTCAGAAAACCAAGAATTCTGTCTCATTTGAACGAATGGTGTCCCCTTGCAGTATCTTGTTCCACAGGATCTCAAAGTGTTGATGCACCAGAAAAACTGACAGACTCTCTTGGTGGCAAGAAGATAATCCAATCCTGACAACATAGAAAAAGGACATTTGTTTTGTGTTATTTAAGTCTCATTTTATCGTGAGAAAATTAAGGCTTCCAAGGGAATGCGATGTCTTAAGCAATTTGGGGAATAGGGCTATGATGTTGACGGGGTCTGTGCTAGTGTCTCTCCCTTATGAATGAACCCGCTTCCTCTGGACATCCTTCTGGCCTTCCCTCTGCCTCCCATAAAGGAATCTATTCTGTTAGGCCCATGTGCTCACTATCACACCAGGCACCAGAGAAGCCTGTAGGCATCAATATCGGTTGTGGGATCAGCTTCCATTTGAGATCAGAACTCATAAGTGAGTTGCTAAGACTTTCTGCTGTACGTGCTCCCCCAAAGCACCGTCTGATGCAGAGGGAGAAGAATAAGCTCTGACATGGAGCAGGTTTCAGTCTATCAGGGCAGGGACATCCCATCTGTGGAAGGCCAGCAGGCATCATTTTATTACTTTGCAAGCAAGAAGAATTTATTTTGCCTTCGGGGGGAAAATTGTTTCAGTAGATTCTCTTGCTAAAAGAGTCATTTAAATATTACTGGTCACGTCACATTGTTGTTTGGAAATAATTATATCCATATCACAGACAGTAAATAATAGATGTGCATTCACTAACGTTTTATTCATGTTCTGTTTTAATATGGCACACTTAGAAGTCATTTAATCTCCCAGTAAATTGAAGTGGTGGGGGGTTCTCCACACAGAAGACGGCAAGTTATTAATTCGGGGCAGTCTTCATCTTGTACAATTAGTCACTGTTTGCAGCTGGAAATGTTTAATTTTCCATAGCAGTTGATTTTCCACAGTTTTCTCAGTTTAAATTAAGCAGTAAGAGCTGTGTTTCTTCTTAAATAAATTTTCTTTCCACAAAAATACATGCCTCTGGCTATGTCAATTTTCCCATTTGATTAAAGTGCCAGCAGGCAATTAATAACTTAATGCATTTTAAAGTACTTTTGGAAAAAGTAATTTAAATAGCCAAACTTGTGCATTTAAATTGATTGTTGCAGAAGATTTAATAGGCAATTGAAAAATCCTAGAACCTTGGAGAGGACGAATGCAGCCCAGTAACCATGTCTGGAGGACTGTGGGGTGGTTGCCATAAAAGGCCCACAGCTGGCACTCACACTTTGTGAGGTGCAGATGATTGCCACTTTCCAGGAGGTTGAAGGAAAAAAGGCCACCTCAAAATGGTCTTCGTGGGGGTGTATGGAAGACTCTAGGTTACAATGGTGTGGTCTGAGTGGGAAAGCCATTTAAAAAGCAGTAAGATAACATGGGTAGATCTCAGACATTATGCTAAGTGAAAGAAGCCAGACACAAGAGGACAAATATTGTACGATTCCACTTGTGAGGTACCTAGCGTAGTCAAATGCATAGAGATAGAGTGGAATAGTGGTTGCCAGAAGATTGGGGAGGGGGGAATGGGGAGTGAGCATTTAATGAATACAGATTTTCTGTTAGGGGTGATGAAAAAATTCTGAAGTTAGATAGTGGTGTTGGTTGAGCAACATGAAACTTAATGCCACTGAATTATAGACTCAAAAAGGTTTAAGAGGGTAAATTTGACATTATACATATTTTACAATTTAAAAAAGCAATATAGCCTTTTCCAGTGTTCAAGATGTAGAGGCAAAGATATGCAAAATTCTGTATTTTCCTGGGTCTTCCAGGAAGTCATGACCAATAGTATTGATAATACAAGAGCCAAAATTCTGTATATTGTCCGTGAAGTAGCTCAAGGGATGGCCCAAAAGACTGCCCTGTACTGCTGTGGGTGACCTGGTGATGGCCACAGTCAAGAAAGCAAACCAGAGTTTGGGAAGAAGATACAACCAGCAGTGGGAACTCAACCACAAAGTCATCCTGCAGAAAGAGGGTGTTCCTTTATTTTGACCATTGTGTGTGGATCACAGTAGACAGTAGTGAACAGCAAAGGTGAGATGAAAGGTCCTGCGATCACAGGATCAGTTGCAAAGGTGTGTGCATACTTGTGGCCCAGGATTGTGCCTAAAGCTGGCAGCATTGCATCATTCTCCAGTGTATTTGTTTAAGAAAACCTCACTGCATTAAAAATTTGCTCCACTACTCCTGCAAAAAATAATTACGATAGTCAGAGCTAATTTTTTTTTTTTTTTTTTAAGTAAACATGCCCTAGTGTTATTGATAGTGAAAGTTAGAAGCTTCTCTTTGACAGTGGAGTCTCTGAAGGACCTCCATGTAATCCACTTGCAGGGTTAGCCCACCCACCCGCTGCATCTGTAGAGCATACTGAGCAAAGCTCAGGCAAAGCTGGAAGCTCAGCACCAGTAGCTAAGCTTGAGCATTCCTGCTCCCACCGGTGCAGGTACGCCTCCTGAGATTCCCTTAGGACTGTTCCCAAACCTGTTTACACCAGTTATTTTAATTACGCAATTTAATTAAATATTATGTAAGCTGATGAAATGGGAGCTCACAAAGAGTTATTTCTTTGAAAACCCAGTTGAATGCCTTAGTAAAACTTTATCAAGTTGAGCCCTAAAAAAAAATATTGCAGATGTACTAGGTGTGGACAAAGTCTAGTGAAAGCCAGGAGGAAAATTCTAAAAATAAAAAAGCATTCCGAACTGAGGTTTTTACTTCACTTGAAAAACAAATTAGGAACACCAGGGGCGTCTTCTAAGCCTTCATGACCAGAGACTCCAGCAGACTCAGACACAACAGTAGGCCCTTGACTCCCATCCGGCTGCATTGGATAAAATAATGTTCACCGAACTTTCAAGCATCCAGAGCAGGGAGTCAATCATTTTTATAGCAAAGCCAATGGACAGGTATTAGCTGCCTAGTGGGGTGTTGGGAGGTATCCTGAAGTTACACCTGGACTCAGTCAGCAGGAATGCAAAGAATCCCTTTTTTTCAGTGGTGTGAAAAGGAAACGGAAAAAAAGCCACCATCACTGACCTAGAAAAACCACAAATGAAAAACCTAACATTCTAACTGCTGTTGTGTGTGTGTATTTTTAACTCTTTGCCAGATCTAAGCGCTCATGTTTTATTCTCACAAAATGGCATGAGTCATCCAAAGCACCCTTCTTGTTTCAACCCCAGCACCGGTTCCTCATGATCACAATGAGATGCCCCTTGCCTTGTAGAGGAATCAACTAGGTCCCATAGGTCCTGCTGATCTCCCCCAGGACTCTCCGCTGGAGAAGGGTCCTATTCACTAATCGTCTTTCATAAAGAAATGCCAACAACATTGACAACTGTGTTGGATTTCTGTTGAAAAGCCATTCTTAGGGGCTAGCCAACTTACACTTCAATCATCCATCTGTTTAAAGTATGTGCTTTTAAAATATGCTTTGCAGAGTGGCATCTTGTATCTCAGAGATGATATTGGATTATCTTCCTAATACTGAGCTGACATGTTCCTGACAGCGCTAACGTAGATGTTGAATCATGTGTGTGGTTTCGGGAGAGAAAGGGATGGTGATATATGTTGTGTAAGTTCACACGTCTGAAAGTGTGATGTTGCATTGATACAAAAGTATTGAACCGATAGGAGGAAGGGGAATTTGAAACTGATGTTATTTACCCCTTCAGAAAACTTTTTTCTAAATACTTTTTTTTAAACAAGTGTTGATTTTTTTTTTTTTTAATATATCTTTATTGATTTCAGAGAGAGGTAAGGAGAGGAAGAGAGGGAGAGAGAGAGCTAGAAACATCAATGATGAGAGAGTCATTGATCGGCTGCAGCCCGCAACCCGGGCATGTGCCCTGACCGGGAATCGAACCCTGATCACCTGGATCCTAGGTCAACGCTTAACCGCTAAGCCACGCCCGGCCGGGCCAGGAAACATTTTATTTAGGCTTTTCTTCATGCCTTATTTCTTTAGCCATCAAATTTAGTTATGTTTTGATGTTTTGTAGATTTTTGTGCAAAAGAGGGCCTATTAGAAACTTGTTGAAACACTGAGGTATATCTAAGTTCTAGGTCTCTGAGAAAATCTCTCAGCTTTCCCATCTAAAAAGATTGTAGCTCATTAGTCATTATCGATTAAGTTACACAAAGAGCAGATATATCTGTTAAAGTTAGCTTTGGGTGCATATAAGTAGCATGACCAAAAAAAACAACAACAAAAAAAAAACCCCAAACAAAACAAAAATCAAGCAGAGGCTTGAACAAGATAGACGTGTCTTTTTTACCTAAAAAGTCAAGGGAGGGCAACCAAGGGCTGAAACAGCAGTTCCCTGGTCAAGGACGAGGCAGTCTCTAGCTGGACACTTGGCCATCATTTGTACACATCTCATGTTCCAGAATGGCTATTCAAGTTCTAGCCACCCTGTGCACCTTCCAAACAGAGGGATCAAAGAAGAGTACCTCCTCCCATGGGGGGAAAAAGAATCTAGACAATTTTTTGATGGGTGTAAGAATTAACACAAAATGGATCACAGATCTAAAGAAAATAGAGAACTACAGAAGTTAACATAATAGATAACATAAGAAAAAAACCCATGAGTTTGGGTATGGTGATGCCTTTTTAGATAGAACACCATGATCTATGGAAGAAATAAGCTGGACTTTATTAAAGTTAAAAACCTCTGCTCTGTGAAAGACAATACCAAGAGAATGAGAAGACAAGCCACAAAGTGGGAAGAAATATTTGCGAAAGACCAATCTGGTAAAGGACTATTATCCAAAATATACAAAGAATTCTTAAAAGTTGCCTGGCCAGGCATGGCTCAGCGGTTGAGCATCAACCTAGGATCCAGGCGATCGGGGTTCAATTCCCGGTCAGAGCACATGCCTGGGTTGCGGGCTTGATCCCCAGTTGGGGGCGTGCAGGAGGCAGCCAATCAATGACTCTATCATTGATGTTTCTATCTCTCTCCCTCTCCTTTCCTCTCTCTGAAGTCAATAAGAGATACTTTTAAGAATTTTTTTTTAAAATATAAGAAAACCTGATTTAAAAATGGGCCAAAGACCTTAACAGACATGTCATTAAAGAGCACATGAAAAGATGTTTCACATCATATATCAGGGAAATTCAAATTAAAACAATGGGATACCACTACACATCTATTAGAATGGCCAAAATCCAGAACACTGACAATACCAAGTGCTGACAAGGATGTGGAGCAACAATAACTTATTTATTGCTGGTAGGAATATAAAATGATAAAGCCACTAGAAGAATTTACAAAACTAAACATACTCTTACCATATGATCCAGCAGTTTCTTTGCTAGAATTTTGTTTAGGGAGTACTAAATACTACTCTCACCACTATCACCTCCCCACCAGATGTGAAGTGTTTTATCTTTTTCCAGGAGGCAAGTTTAGACCCCTCTGGCAAGTTTTATCTTATTGTGCTTCTTAGGGGAGTCCCGAACCACCCCATATTCCTTCTATCCCATCTCCAGAATATTTCTAGACCAAGAATTAATTATCATTCAACAGCAACAACAAAATGCAAATTTAAGTATTTTTTGAAAAAGTTTAGAACTAAAGTCATAATAATGGATAATGTGGAATTTAGGAGGGTTACCATTTCTTTCTGCCATTTGAGTGTATTTGCTATTTTTCTTTTTTTCCCCTTCCTTTCTTCCTTCCATCATCACAAGAGATTCATCAGCATTAGTGCATAATTGCCAACAAATGCGGAAGTCCTAAGTCTCTGGATCTTCGGTTGCTGATGTAGAATGCCCCATGCTTTGAGCAGCAGGAGATAGTTGTGTGCTGTAGGCTCTGGCACCAGCCTCCCATCCAGGCGTCTTCCAATGCCCCGTCCCTATCCCAGTGCCAGCCAAGGCTGTTTCAGGAAAGCATCTCCTTTCTGCCTTTCCCAAGGTTTTTCTTTTGTGTTGTGCCCCTGCCAGCTCCCCCTGCACTCATTTGCATTGATTCCTGAAGTCATCAATATGTAAGCTTTTCTTTACTGCTTGCAAATATTAAGCATGGGTAATGTCTGAGAAGTTAAATGGAAAGGTGAGTTAACAGGCTATTGGATACATAATGCGCTTTACTCTTGGTTGAGGGAAAGAGCATTCTAAGCAATAATTTTAAATCCTTTCCAATGAGTACTTTGAAGCAATGAAAAGGAGTAAAAAAAAAAAAAAGCAAACTCAGAGAGCACTGAAAATTATTTAAGCTTAACTAAAATAATTTGTTCTATAAAATCATATGAAGTACGGGAAAGGATTCTGCACAGTCAATTTGTTTTCTCATGCAGCTGCTGAAGAGGTAAACAAAAATGTTCAATTCTAAAAGTCTCAACTTAGTGAATTAATATAGATGCGGGGGTGGCATTAAATGCCTGAAGATGATGAATCATTGCTGCAAATGGATTGGCAAATGGCATTAAACATTTAGTGATATGAAAACCTAATGAAATGAAAACTGAGTTTTCACAAATGAGCTGCTCCCCCACATCTGCAACCCCCCAAAAAAGTGAACTTTCAAGGATTTATAGAGACCACTAGGGTACAGTGGTTAAACCATAATTTGGAGGCAGACTGCCCGAGTTTGAATTGCAATTCTGCCCCTTTGAGATACGCCCTTGGGTACATCAACTAAATACCCTGCCTTTGTTTCAGCTGGAAAATAGGGGCAACGGGTGAGCTACTAGTGTGAGTGCTTAGAGCAGGGGTTGGCACACGGGACACACTATATGTCAGCTATTTCTATTTGTTACAGGTGCATTCCTGGCTTGTTGGGTAGCGCCACCTTTGGGACTGAGCTCTGGAGGAACTGCACCCGTCAGCATGCTGGATGCCTTGGTCTTCACAGAGGGATGCTCACAGCCCATGATTCTTCACCATTCTTGCAGTGTGGGGCACAGCATGCAAATTTATGCTGAGGTAAGGCAAGTGTCTTCTCACCTCACTCCCATGCTCAGGGTGCTCCTACCTGTGGGAAGGGGTTCAGTGGTCACATGTTCCTGTCCTCAGGACTTCACGCAACAAAGTGATGAGTGTTGGTAACACTGAGACTGACAGTCACCACTTGCTCCGGAGGCCACATGAGACACAGGCATACATACAGACATGGCACAAAACACCATGAGAGACACAGGATGCAACAGCTGGGTTCAGAGGGATCAGGAAAGATTTTATCCAAAAGGTAACAACTGAATGTTGAAGACTTGATGGGACTCCCCAGATAGACAACAACAGATGAGGCAGAAGAAACCAAGCACTGAAGTGCCCAGTTTGGGGAATATAGCCAAGTCACGTTCTATGAGTCTTGCCCTGGCCTTGGGTTAACCTTCTGGCAAGGTTGTGATTAGTCCATATGGGCTCTTTCTAGTTATGATGACAGTTCTCTTGGTGAGTGGAGCACAGGCAGACCAGCCCCAACTGCTCCTTGGCTGGGTGCCCTATGCTTTGGTCCTGCACTCTGGCTCCCATAGCTCTTTGCTACACACATTGTTTTTCTCAAGGTCAAGGACTACATGTGACTCCTCTCTATATCCTCTGGGATAGCATCTCAAATTGAGGTTCTCACACTTCATCAGAATCATAGGGGGAGCATGACTTAAAGTGCAGCTCTCCATGCACACCAGCTCTGCTGAATCAAAGTACTAGGGGGTGGGGAGTGCTGGAAATCTTCATTTTTAATAAGATAGGCTGAGGCAGAAACATACTTTTAAGAACATATTCCCCAGGTAACTGATGCATATAATAGAGAAATCATTGTCATAGGGCCTAGAAAAGAGAGCCTGACATATTACTGGTGATCTTTCACTTATTAAACTTTTATTTTTGAGTAAGTGGATATCTAGGAGGGGAATGTGGTATAGACAGAGCAGAGGAATGCGAAGTCCCTGAAGTATGACAATGGGCAGCTATAATGTATGACAAAGGAGCGCTGAGGTCCTTGGATGGGGAGGGGCTGGGTATTAGGACTCGGGCCATTCTGAGTCTGCTCGCGAATGCAGCCCTCAGGAGAATCCTTGACTCAGGGCCCTCTTCTGCCCCGTCCCAGCTTTTTCTTGTCCTTGTTCTGCGCAAGGACACTTTTCCCTGATTGCTTCTCCAGGGAAGGGTTAGCCACATATTCACCCTTGTAGCCCCAGTGAGTTCAGGGCTGGCATTGCTACAGCTCACCGGTGTGGTTTGCTACACCCTGATTTCTCATGTTCCTCCCTCTCTTTTTTAAATATGCTTTTTGATTTCAGAGAGGAAGGGGGAGGAAGAGAGAAGCATCAATGATTAGAGAGAGTCATTGATCATCTGCCTCTTGCACGCCCCCTACAGGGGATCGAGCCCACAACCTGGGCATGGACTCTGACCAGAATCAAACCGTGACCTCCTAGTTCATAGGTCAATGCTCAACCACTGAGCCACGCTCGCTGGGTCTCACACTTTTTATAAGGGAAAAGTCTACTTCTTCAGACCTCTGTAGGCTAGCTGATGAAGCAGCCAAAAATTTCAACAGGTGATAGCAGATGAATATCAAAAAATCCAGGTAAATAGATTCAGATGAATTTAGTGCGAATTCCAGGTAAGAGCCATGTAAGCACAATCCTTCCAAAGCCATGGTTTTCAGCCTTGGCTGCACACCGGGATCACCTGGGGAGTTTTTAAATGCACTCCTCCTTGGTTCCATGTCGAGAGGTTCTGAGATATTGGTCTGGGTGTAGCCTGGGCACTGAGGATTTTTAAAAGCTCCTGCAGGAATTCTGATATGCCATCAGGGTTGAGAATGACTGATCTAGAGACACCATCCTCTGTGAAGTTCTAATGCTAACCGCCAAGCATCCTGACAAGTCAGTCCAGGAAGGGTAATTGAAGGCAGGAGGGCATCATACCGTATCACCTGGGCCCAGAGCTCAGTTAAAGGGTGGCTCAGCAATTAGTCAACAAGGCAACAAACAGCTAGAATCCCCAGTGAAGAGCCAAGGTTCCCCCTAACTGCCGTCTGAAGTGGGCCTCGTAGCTGGACGCAGTCACACAGCTAGTGCATTTTCAATGTCATGACCCAATTTGCTTGGGGTGCTGCCAAAGTGGTGTCTCCCCCCTCTAGGAGTTTATAATCCTAACAGGGAGAGAAGGTACATCTCCTCTCTACAGTACCCAAGCAGTTATATAGCAAACTATATCTCAGCATAGATTGTAGACCATGTACCTATGTTTTAACTCAGTTATCTCATCAGCAAAATGGGATAATTACCCACAGGGTTGTTCCTAAGTGAGATAACTATATATCATTGAGAGGAAATATTTAAACACCTGAGCATATAATAACAGCTTAAGAAATGTTTTCCATCTACTGATCAATGGGAGAGAGAACTTAGACCACCAGGTCTAGTTTTGTCATTTTAAAAAGGAAAGTGAGCTCTGCAGAGGTTAAATGAATTGCCCAAAGTCACACAGCTCGAGAGAGGCAGAGCTAATAACTGGAGGAAACTTTTTCTTTGGATTTCTCATAAAGTGATTGTCAAGGCTCTTCAAAATTCCACATTTCCCCCCAAAATGAGTGTCCCAGAACACCACCTGAGGTCATTTAAATGACAAAATGCAAGTCCCCCACCAAGGTTTAGAGCCACATTCGTCTGTTTTCAGTTGAGAACGCTGCTAATGGCTCTTAGCTGCCCTTCCCCAGCTGAAGCACAGAACCAGGACACTTGCAGCCTAAAGATTCCCTCCCACTGCTTGTAGATCAAACACAAACAAACAGTGGGGGGCCCGGCCGTCTCTGACAGAGAATCGATAGCAATGAAACAGACAAAATCCCAAAATCTTGAAATAATGAAAACAAAGATATCCAAGTAATAAAATCTGGTAGAATCACAAAGACAACTCGGATCTCAGCTGCTGGAAGAGAGTGTCCATTAACAGGGGATTGGAGCAAGGGAAGTACACAACCAGTCCATAGGAAATAAAAACATTTTGCACAGTCTGGTTGCATTTGAGCCCACCCTAGGATTATGGATGCTGGTGTGTTGAGATGCTGTGGTTCTGGCTACAGGAAGAGTCTCCAGAACCCAGCCAGATGCCTTTTTTTTTTTTTTTAAATCCTCACCTGAGGATTTTTTCCATTGCTTTCTCAGAGAGTGGAAGGGAGAGAGAGAGAGAAGCATCAATGTGAGAGACACACATCAAGTGGTTGCCTCCTGCTCAGGCCCCGACTGGGGACTGAGCCTGCAACCTAGGTCATGCCCTTGGCCAGAATTGAACCCGGAATCCCTTTGGTCCATGGGCCAAGGCTCTAACCACTTAGCCAAGCCCGCTAGGCTGGATGCCATCTTAAAGAAACACCCCAAGCTGCGATCTGTTGGACCGAAAATTTGGAACTGACAAGACAGAAGATGAGGCAAAACATCAGTTAACTGTCCTTTAGCCTTTTCCTTTATAATTTTCAAATTAAAATTTGAAAGAAAGCCTTGGAAAGAAAGGCTCTGTCACTGTAGTATCTTTTAAAATATGTGTTTTAGTCAATGTTCCCAAACGTTCAGCTTTAAGGGGGGGGGGGGGGGGAGGCAAAACACAAACACACCAACCAGGAAAAAAAAGAAAACCCCAGAAACTGGAATAAAATTTTATTAGCTTATAAAATGAGTAAAATGACATTTCCATGCCCTATGTGAAGACAATGTGGACATATTTCAATATAAAATATTTTGAATGAAATTGGAAGCAAATAAATTAATAGTTGACCCACAGGCATAAATTAATTATATTCTTATAATGGCAGTGATAGTCCTAGTTAATAGCCAAGCAGCCCATAGAGGAATTAAAAGTATAGTATTTATGATAAAATGAACTTTAAGTAGTAAAATTTTTGCTTATTTTATTTGAGGGAAAAGTTCTAACTACATCCATTTGATCAGCATGTCTGTAACCAAGAGCAATGATTTCAGATAAAGTGGATCTAGTGTGTTTGTTAACCCAAGAAGATTCCTAAGTTAAGAACCTGCTTGGGCCCGCGAGCACATAAGCTCTGGTCGAACACAGAAGTGCCTTGGCCTGAAAATGTGCCCTGGGCCCCTGGAAACTTATTACAAAGAAAAGCAACAGGAGAGAACAGAAGAGGGAACGGGTCAACTGAATCCTCATAGATGCTGAACCTAAAAAGGTTCAGACCATTTGAATAGAAAATGTTACCAATGATCACCAATAGCTCATGTTTCACACATGGCAGATCAAGACACAAACACTTGATCTGCCACAGGACTATTTAAAAGTGGGACTGCCTCAGAAACAGACTAATCCATAGGTTTCCCTCTGATGGACTCGTCACTATCCCAGAAGAAAAGTCATAGTTGTGATGGCTTCACCTATTCCTTCCAGAGCTCGGCAACGAGGGTCTGTCCCATCAGCTGCTGTGTCTGAAAAAGCCTTTCCTCCCCACAGCTGTTACGTCTACACGTGTGTACATACAGGCTCACAAAAATGATTTGTTTTCCAACTACTAAAATGTTCCTCACTTCATCTACTAGCACCCCATGTCTCCTAAGGAAAAAACATTTCAGAAAGAAGTGAAACAGTTCCAATTAACTTGCTACTTTAAATGCAAAGGATTTGAGGCAGGTCTTTGGGGCTGAAAACATTAGCAAAGGCTTAAACAGAGGAAAAGACAAGGGTACTTTTGGAATTGTCTATATCTAGCTGTTGGGGAAAATCTTTTCCTGTAGATGATCTCCAAGCCTTCTAAAAACATCACTTAGCAAAGTAGCAAGGCTTAGCATCCTTTTTTTTTTTGCTTTTTAAAAATTTTCCTTAAGCCGAGACCGTTTCAATGTTGTTCGATTGCACAGCAACCAATTGTGCTGCGTTCACCAGCACCCATGGGGAATTATAAGAAAGGTACTTAGTAGGGGGATACTGATACCGAAACTTCTCTGCTCCAGATTAACTTGGTGCCTTAAGTCAACAAACTTCGGTGCCTATTATGTGCCAGTGACTGGGAATAAGAAAAAAGTGTCCTTAGGAGGCTACAAAGCATTTAAGACATAAGGATGGATTTTGAACTGAGAGCATCCTAGAGTCTAATCCCAGAGTGACAGACGCTGCCGTTACTTGTCCAACCATTTCCCCCTTATTCTTGCCAAGAGATTCCTGCTTTGGTTTTGTTCAGATAGGCGATACGGTTTCCTGGCCTTCCCTGCAGATAGACGTAGCCACGAGACATGTTCTGGCCAGTGAGATCTTAACTAGAAGTTTCCCCAGGATCATACCCAAGAAGGGCAGCCTTAGCTGGCAGGGTTTTCTGCCTGTGTCCTCGCTTCTCCCTGCTAGCAGTATCATCTTGTATCTTCTGATCTTTAGCATTCGTGCTGAAGATGACCAGTAAAAATTATCATTAGACAATGACATGAATTTCCAAGATAAAGGTCTACTACCGGGCAGACCACTCGCTTAGTCTGGAAAGGATGACAAAGACCTGGCAAACTTGCTCCCACTGCTCTTCCTGTGCCCGTAGCAAGATCATTGTCTGCTTGAGGATCCTCTCAGCATCCAGGAGGAAATTAAATGTTCATCTCTGGTCTAGAAACCGCTATCCTGAGTCTTCTTCACAATCCCCAGTCTATGTACAGTAATCAGTGGGCTGCCTCCTTCCCTCACATCCCTACTTCCAAGTTTTTTTGAATATATATATCTCCTTTCTTCATGTGCACTGTGCAAGCTGTCACCCAGGTCTTCAGTGTGACTAAGGGAGTCCATCGGGTTCGTGTTCCTGTGGGTCTCCGTCGCCCGCCCCCTAGCTTCCCTCCATGCCCCACTCTGCTGCCAGGTGGTCCGGAACCGAGCTCGTTTATGACTTTGTCTTAAACACCCCCAACTGGTCCCACTGCCACCAGGCAACATCCAGATCCCTTAGCCTGAGAAGCAAAGCCCTTAATGAGATGCCGATCTGTCTTTTCATTTTAACCTTCAGCTACCTTTTCTCGTTTATTCCCATTCCAAACTGTTTCTCATATTACTACTCCACAGTAACCTAGCACTTTGAAACCTGTTTTTGCATTTTTTGGCTGGAGTCATTTTTTCTGGGTGAACATACTTTTTAATCCATTTATGGAAAAAAGAAGCCTCTCCTATCTACTGGTGACGAAACTACCATTAGAGCTTAATTCCCTCTTCAGGTATTTACCCACATTTTTCAGCCTGGAGAAATTTGGGAGTTTTTTCCTGAAAACAGGTGCTTTACACTGAAGACACAGAAGCATGGGGAGAGGAACTTCACCCAGAGGAAGAGGGGCACAGATGAGGGAATGTGCCCAAAACAAGTTCTTCCCACTTCACCACTCCCTAAGGCCAATGCCCAGAAAATTATCAATTTAAAACAAGGAAGAAGGGAGTGAATCTTTTATCGAGTGTCTACCTCACATGTGTTTTGCTGGGTACCTCACGTACACTCAATGTTAGCTATCATTTTTAAAATAACCATGTGCTAGGCATTACGTATGTATGTGTGTGTGTGTTTGGGTTTTTTTTAGTTTATCCTCATGGCAATGTTATAAGCAGTTAGGCAATTATCTCCATTTTACAGATGAGGAAATAGAAGCTCAGAGAGGCTAAGTAATTTGGCCAAGGTCACACAGCCAGTTCTTCTAATTCCAGCCACAACTAGATGCTGGAGCTGCCAAACTGCAGCACAGCTAGCTGTATGCTCTTTTCCATGCACCACGATGGCTCTCAACAGGCAAAGCTCTCCATGGGAAAGATTGCCATTTCCTCTTAATCTTCAGATGCCCAGCTCTAGTTGAGTTCCTCGCTCATAGTAAGCACTCAGTGAATAAATAGGAGAGAGAAGACTGGAGAAAAGTAGGTATGGCATGTTAATATATTTCAAAGAAGAGGGAAATATGAAGTAAGTGGGTGTCCTTCCTAATTCAGAGTGACACCATGTTGCACCATTTCTGGTCGGCTGCATTTAATGATGCCCGATTTACATGGTCAGAAATAAAGTCAACTGCAGCAACCATCATTTCATGAGCCTGGTTGGACTCTCCTTACCTGCTGATTTCCATTAAGTGCCATTTAGAAAAATAATTGTAACTCTGCCCTGTTAGCATTAAATATAAATAGTCGGTTTGGCTGCTAAAATATAACATTTCAAGGAGTACAGAGAGACAAGCAATTTTTTTTAAAGATGCTTTAACTGAGGACAGGAGATACTAGGTTTCTCATTGCAACCTGCCACATGTTCACTCACTCTGCTGGAGGTGCTGTGCTATCTGTGTCACAGAGCCATCAGTAATGGATTATGGCTGCAAGGGGCGCCCGGTTTAATCTCATTTTTGAAGGAATTAATATTATTAGTTTTGACAAATTAATGGTATTACATGTGCAAGGTTAGTATGAATGATGTCCACATCCACCTATTACTAAATGTGCCTCATTCTTGTGTGCGGGAGCTTATTGAATCAATTCAGTGGAGTTCTTTTTCTATGTTCTAAAATACCTTCTTGGAAGCCTTAAAAGGATGGGTTACTGCACCTATGAACAAGTGTTTGATGACATAAATTTGTACTTCAGTCCATGCTGAAAGTGGCTAAAGTCAATGTCACCAGAAGATATGACATTGTAGTGGTTTCTTATACATTACATCCTTACAGATGTAATAAGTATATTGCATCCAAGAATATCTTCTATAAAAGCTTTGAGCTCCCCACCTGCCCTTCCACCTTCCAATAAAAAAGGTCAGTGCTAAGGTAAACACAATTCCTTGGCATTAAAAAAAGCCATGTGCTTCTGTGTATCTTTTAATTTGAAATCATTTTTTTGTTGTTCAAAATATTACAGATGTCCCTTTTTCTCCCCACTGACCCATTCCACCCTGCCCCACCCCCTCCCAGTCCCTAGCCCCACCATTGTCCGTGTCCTTGGGTTGTGCATATATGCGTGTAAGTTCTTTGGTTAATCTCTCCCCCTCCACCCTCCCGCCCCCCTCCATCCCTCTGACATTTATCAGTCTGATCCACGCTTCCATGTCATTGGGTTGTTTCCATTTTTTTTCTTAATCCAAGTCTAAATGAAATGTTTAGAGTCCTGTGTCAACAAAACTAAACTTTATGTCTGTAGTTGAAATTTGGGGGAGGTGATGATAAATGTGAATGAGCCCAAATGATAGCTGAAAATATTCAGACAAAACTATTAGTTTAAGGGATCTATAATATTGAATGCTGTGAACCTGCTCATTTTAAAATCTGGACACTGGCATACAGCTGTGTTACCTTTATTCTCTGCTTTAAGAAGTCCAGGTTTAAAAATATGTACTTTCTAAAAGAACAAAGAAGGTTTTGTTCAGGTAATAGGCAGAGATTCCTCGATTTCAAGAAAAGGTAGATTCTTCCCCCCAGGTTTGTGGGGATGCTATTATCCTCTGGGGGTTCACAACCCAGTTCCGGCCAATGAGATGTGAGAAGGGATAAAGCTTGAAGACTAGTGTCAAGCACGATGCCTGGAACTTGATAACTACTTACTGCGTTAGTGACGTATTTACTGGTGTGTTTTTTGTTTTGTTTAATAAAAGGGCAATAACTTTTATTATCCTTCACATATTTCATAAGAGGATGTGGCAAACAGGTCAGTGTGGAATAAAATAAAATAATGCAGGTTTGAACCTGTTGCTCTTTACATCTGGGAGTAGCTTATCCCCCGACAGCACACACAGCAGCTGCACTGGCCCGATGCTCCCCTGCAGAGACGGCCCTGGGCGCAATGGGCACAGCCCACGGGCGGCATGAGCAGTTCTTGCAGGAGGCGAATCTGCAGTCACTGCATGTGCAGGAGCCAGCACAGGTGCAGGATCCAGCTGCTGGGCAGGGGCAGCTGGGGGTCATTTCCAGCAGAGATGAGGGAGGCGGTCCAGAGCAAGAGAGGCGCTTGCACTGGTGCACTGCATGGTGGCCTCTGTGTACTTAATGGACATTTACCAGGAAAATATTCTGTACACCTGCACCTTTCGTAACTCACTTTCCTGAAATGTACATACACGTACTCAGGTGTATGACCTCTGGATTCTTATTTTCTCATTTAAAATTTCTACCATTTTCCGCTTTATTAAAGCCTTTTGCTAACATTCTATAGATGTGCTGTCCAAGGCATAATGCAGGCCACATACATAGTTTTAGATTTACTGGAAACCACGTTTAAAAAGTAGAAAGATCAAATTAATGTTAATGTTTTTAACACATCCATAAATCATTTTTAAATTTTTTATTTCAGAGAGGGAGAAACAATGATGAGAGTCATTGATCGGCTGCCTCCTGCACGCCCCCTGCTGGGGCATGTGCCCTGATCGGGAACTGAACCATAATCTCCTGGATCCTAGGTTGATGCTCAGCTGCTGAGCCACACCCGGCCGGGCTTATTTTAATCTTTTGTTGTATTCAGGAAATAGATGGCTAATTTGTCAGTAAAGAATCTTCTGAGCATATATGTCTTATCCCTTGAATGATTTTTAACACCGCCTTCTCATATTTAAGTGGCATTAGTAAGAAAGAAAAATTCCTGCTGAAATCCTTTAAGAGAAGGCTGAGCAATGCATACATGGGAGTGTCATGAATGGGGCAACACCATGTTTGATTAATAGTTACTTATGCACAGTTTGCCATGCTCATTGTCCAGTGAAAATGGCATGTTCTAGGCAGACAAATTCCAGCCCCAGGTCTGGTACCAGGTAGACCTGTGATCTTGGGCAAGTCCTCTTGCTCCCTAATTCTCAGTATCTGAAGGGAGCTGTTTGGTCCAACTAATTTACCAGTTTAATGGTGAAGACATGAGCAGGGCCTCCCAAAAGGGTGAGGTTCTGGAACCTGTCCCCCAGTTTGGACCACCCAAGGCACCTGAAAGGAGGCCTCACTCTTGGAATCTTTCACAGGCTTCAGGTGAAATGTGGTTAGAGTTGAAATTCTGAAGTTGTATAGAACAAAAATTTGAGAAAAGGTCAGGAGGATGTGGTGCCCCTTACTTCCACCCCAAACTCCATGCACAGGACTTAGGAGGAGCTGCCCAAAGTGTCATACCCAGTCGATAGAGGCTGAAGGACCACTCTTCAAAAGTCGTTTTCCCTAGTGCACTGGAAGGTCATTGCCTCCACGCATGTTTCCCTTAGAAGCAGGGCTTTCAGAAACTTCCCAGTATTCCCAAGTCTTAGTCACCATTACCTGTGTGCTTTGACTCATTTGGCCCTTTAGTGGGGAGACCAACTTAAATTTCATCTGGACCTTTCCCAAAAATAGTTTAATTCAGTTCTGTTCCATTCAATGTAACTTGCCTCTAAAGTGGAACTTCTGAGGAGATGAGTCCCAGCCCCAGCTCTCCCACTTTCCAGGCCTGTGATCTTGGGTGAATCACATACCCTCCAATCTGTTCCAGCACTTCCCAGCCATGCTGTCTCAATTCCTAAGCTAAATCTCTCCATTTTCTCTGGTTCGAGAACTAATCTATGAACTACTCTCTAAAACAATGACTCCACAGGTAAATAGAGACAACTGTTCATCTCCATGGCCCGTGTGTGTGTGTGTGTGTGTGTGTGTGTGTGTGTATGCGTATGTGTCCACGGCACGCATCCCAAAGCTTCCTTCAAACTTAGAGTGTTGCGATTCTAAACATCTTTTGGGATTCTCTGAAGATTGTTCCTTTTCTACCAGGATATTTTGTACCCCCAGGTAAGCAGTAATCCCCCAGTGTTTTTAGCTCTAACCAGTATTTAAATGCTTAATTTTTTCCCCAAGTTCTATTTGTTTTGCCCATGACACTAATTTATGGTTAGGTTATAATGATAGCTACCACAATCATTTAAATTGCTGGGAATCGTTCTGGGGAGGAAAGAACCCCCCTAAAGACTTGTTTATTTTTATTTTTGTTTAAGAATTCTCTCCCCAACCTTACCTCATTCTAAGTATTTTAGGACTAACAGTGAACTTGTCTGTGTAAAGTTGCCCTGAGCTATTCTTTAAGTTAATTATCACTTTTTTTGGTTCTGTGAATGGCTGTTCAATGACACTGTCAGCAAGTGGAATGAACCAAATTACTTTAATTATAGAGTAATTTGCACAGAGTGATGGTAATTAAATCTTGATCAGTTTAAGTGAGTGAATTAATTGCTCTAACTTGGAATGCACACCACAGCAAGGGGGGTTGTTTTGTAGTTTAATTAACACCATCCACTAAAGTCTTATCGTATCTAAAATGTAGACAATTAATGAGTTTGATATTATTCTCACCTTCACAAGAACTAGGACAGAAAACATGCTGGGAAAGCTAGTGTACTAGGGAATGATAGAACACTTAGTATTCTTGTCATTTGTATAGACATATTGGTTGCAATCTCTACTTTGCCTTCTGGAGAAATGTGCAAATGGAAATATTTCCATATAATTAGCTTCTGACCCCATTTCATTTCCAAATTCCCTGATTTGTACAGTAGTATACATTCCCAAATTTGTCAATGTTTTTTAAATTTCTACAGCCTGAATTATTGTGAATCTTTCCATCACTGACTTGTTTAATTTGTAGGAATTCTGCCCTCGTGAAGGGATGTTTGAGGGTCCTCATAAAATTTGATCATTTCTCCATTTACGAGGTTTAGGTGTCCATGCTTATTCTGTTATCCAATCTGAAGTACTGGAGGATAGTTTTTAGAGGACCTTTCTTGACAAGAACTAGATCAGTGATGTTCTTCCCTATTAGAATCACCTACACAATTTTTTAAAAATTACCCATGGCCAGGCCCCACTCCAGAATTTGGAGGGAGTGGGACCCAGGCATGTGTTTTAAAAGCTCCTTAGGTGACTCTAATGTGCATCACAGGCTGTGAACCACTGATTTAGAGTCTTTATACCCATCCCATTAACTCTCAGAGCATCATCACGAATTTTCAGGTAGAGACTGTCAGGCTGGTTCAAGTGGTCTGAGGACTGAGACCTGCACCTACTCTTCAAACTCTGCTGGTTCTGTCCCTTAAGAGCCAATTTTTTATAAATGTTTCACAACCATGCTCTAGAATAAAGCAAGTTGATAAGTCCCAGTTTTCAAACTAGAGAAGCAAAGAGACAGGAAGTGAACATGTTTAGTAGTCTTGGGCATTGTCTTAAGCTCCAAATAAGAAGACATTGTTCTAAGCTCCAGAATGGTACCTATATGTGCAGTTTGCTTTGGGGTCATTTACTTGTCAATGGGTAGTAACAAGAATAGGATTAGTCACGGATATGACATTTGCCAGTTCATCCCCGATGTGTGTATTAAGTGAGCTTCTCAAGGTCATGCATTGCCAAAGCCAGAACTTGAACCTGGTCTTCTGATTTCAATGCTCGCAAATGTTGAGCCTCTATCTACACCACAGGCTCTAGCCCAGAGTTAACAAGACTATGGGAACTTGACCCAAGAAAGCGGGTAGGTTCTTGAAAGTGTCTATGAGTTGACCTGTGAGTTGGATTGTGAAAAAAGCCAAGGAAACGGCATGTGGAGGGGAGAGATGTTAAAGCCAATGGATCAAGACTATTAACCTTCTCCAAGGCCAAAAAAAAAAAAAAAAAAAAGTAAGTTTAGCAAGGGAATGGACAGGAAGATTTGTGGAGCAGCAGAGTAAGAGGGAGCTGGGAAGGGCTCATTACAGGATCGGGGCTTTTACTGGGTCTTTCTAAGGAGGGTTTAAGCAAGTGCAGGCCCATTCTGGATTGAGTGCCATCAGGAACAGGGGTGATGCAGTAACTGGGTATGTAATTATATCTAGAAGGATTAAAACAGGACCGGCATTGTCAGTGGTAAAGTCTTCCATGTTAGCTGGGAAATAGGTGGTCAATTATTTTTTAGTTTTAATTTTTTTTTTTTTTTTACCCTTGTCTGTTCCAGACATGGCTGCAGGGAGAAGCTGATCGCTGTTCTGTGAGCAGTGTGTTCTATGGGAACACCACAGGCTGGCTGCCTGGGGTGCTTTTTACTTTCTCAAGGGGCCAGGCCCTTGATGGCCATTTTAAAAAGGAGCTAGGACTTGTGTGTTATATTTTTTTTTAAGTTTTTTAAGTCCCTATCTATTGATTTCAGAGAGGCAGGGAGAGGGAGAGAAACAATGATGAGTCATTGATCAGCTGTCTCCTGCACGTCCCCCACCGGGGATCGAGCCCGAAACCAAGGGATGTGTCCTGACTGGGAATCGAACCTCTATCTCCTGGATCACAGGTTGATGCTCAACTGCTGAGCAACTCCGGCTGGGTTCTTAGTTTTAATTTGTTTGAAAAGACCCCTCAACGTGGCTACGTGGGGGGGGGGGGGAGTGAATGTGGCAAGACTGGGTACAGATGGTCCAATAGGAGCAGAGGAAAGAAGATGCCCTGGGAATGGGAAAATAAAGGACTGCTAATGATACCCTATGGGCAGGGAGAAGACACGTGTGCTGTAGGATCATTTGAAGAGAATATGGAGAAGCAATACAAAGTTATTTGGACAAATCAAGGGTGTCTGTCCCCATTATTTGGGGAAAAATACACTTCAAAATTTCAGTTCCTATTTTCTTGAAAATTAAAACCTAGTACTTCTAAGTTCTTGTTGGGTAAATAGTTTCTTAGGCACCTAAAACTTGTTTCAGCTCTGGTGATGCCCCTACAGTAGCCTTTTTTTATTTGGGATGGAAAATGTTTGCAATACAGGAGCGGGCAAAAGTAGGTTTATAGTTGTGAGTACATGAAACATCAGTGATGAGTCATTGATCAGCTGCCTTCTGCACACCCCCAACTGGGGGTGGAGCCCGAAACCCGGGCATGTGCCCTGACTGGGAATCGAACCTCGATCTCCTGGATCATAGGTCGATGTGTAACTGCTGAGCCACGCTGGCCAGGCATAACTTGTTATTGTAATCATAACTTGCATGTCTTTCCCATACAAACTGTAAACCTACTTTTGCCCACCCCGGTATATCCTGGTACGACTCAAAGCAAATATTCCAGAGAAAAGTGAGCCCAGGTTTTCTTGGGATGGATTCCATCTGTTGGCCCTCGGCCTTGAGTCCTGAATCAGCTGCCAGGAGCCTGAGCAGCAGATAGGAAGGACAAGTGGGGGAAACAGGTCATCTGGCTCAGGCTTAGTTTCCAGCATTTTTATCTCATTGTGCCCCAGTGAAAAGAGTAAGTGGGCCCTTCTGGAGAAATAAGAAATGAGTAGAATATAGTAGAAACCTGGAATTAGGAAATTTTCTTTAGTGTCCGGCAGGAGATTCAGTGACTGAGCACAAAGGAGAGGGGACCATCTTTTTTTTAGAAACAGTGCTAAATATAGGGTTGTCTTGTGTGTGTGTTTTTAATCCATGAAATTGTCATTTACTGGTGGTAAAAACAGATCCTAAAGAACACTCATTTGGTAGAGGGGAGAGTGGAGCAAACGATGAACTCGGTAATAATCACAGTATTACAACTAACAATGGCCATAGACAGGAATGTTAGCCATTTCAGGGCAAATAAATCCAAGAGACCTTCCTTCTAGTCTTGTTTGTTCTTTGGAAGATTGTCCCAAGTTACTTAATTTTAATCTGTGACAGCACATTTATATAAGTAGCTTTGAGCAGAGTGCTTCTTAACACTTCTCCATCTGACAAATGTTTTAAGAAACAGACATTGGTTTGAGAGCAACATTTCATAAACTCAGATATCTTATTTACCCAGTACTTCTACAAGCCTGTTTTGCAGATTAATCTTTTCTAAAACTGTGGGGTTTTTCCTCATTTGTTGTTTTAGTCAAGTGAAACCCTCAGAAAGTGAGGATTTTATTAGTTCATGACCTTGTGTTTTAGCAGAGAAAAAATGGCTTTGCAACCCATAAAATGTGTTAATGTAGGGATAGAAATCTTACTTCCACTTATACTAGTTCCAGTCAACAGAATGGATTAGGCTCTAAATAATCTGACATTAGTATTAAAACAAATATTTATAAACATGTGTATCCATTACTGGTACATTATGTATGGAGCTTTATTGCTCAGTATTAAGACATATCCTGACTCCAAACACATTTAGTAGAAATCATGACGATGTGAAGTTGGGTAGGGAACAGATTATGACTTACATCACTTTTTCAATTAGTAGCAGAGGAAAGATTGACGGCCATTTAAGAACTGATTAGTGAGGCAGATTAGAAAGAGGTACCATGTGACATTTTGCTCCCCTGCCTTTGCATGCCTGACTACGGTGCTAGAGGACAGCTGGCAAGAGCAAACAGGGCAGCAATGTTCAGATTTCACAACTGAACATGCACAAAAGGCATGTCAAAGTCTCCCCAAACCACAAACCAGTTCAATTAACAATTTGGAAGTGGCATTACATACAGCTAATGTGGTTAGTTTTCCAGAAATACAATTTTACATATTTCAAGATGTATTTTACTTCCCTTTCAATTGCCAATGTTTTCCCAGCACCTAAGTATTACTGTGACACACTTCTTTTAAAAAACACACACGTTTTTATTGATTAGAGAGAAACATCAATGTGAGCAAGAAACGTCAATTGGCTTCCTCCCACAAGTACCCCGACCGTAGATCAAGTCCCCAACCTGGGCATGTTCCCTGATCAGGAATCGAATCAGTGACCTTTTAGTGCACAGGATGGCACTCAACCAACTGACCCACACTGGCCAGGGCAGTGACCCATTTGGCACATTTGGCTCCTACCATTTGTTTTTTAAAAATATATATTGATTTCAGAGAGAGGAAAGGAGAGGGAGAGAGAGAGATAGAAACATCAATGATGAGTCATTGATCGGCTGCCTCCTGCAAGCCCCTGACTGGGGATCTAGCCCGCAACCCAGGCATGTGTCCTGACCGGGAATTGAACCCTAATCTCCTGGATCCTAGGTCAACGTTCAACAGCTGAGCCACGCCCGGCCGGGCCTGCCATTTGTTTTTATTCTGAAACCCCACAGGTATATAGGTGTAGTACATTGTCCTTCCTCTCAGGGAGCTTACACTCTACATGAAGGATCATTAGAAGGTTAAGTGGTGGCATGTTCAAGTATGAAGCCAACAATCTAAGTCACAACACATTGCTTAAGTGTCAAAGTGGAGCAGATCACGAAAGTACTCTCAGCTTGTGGCTGGCAGGCAGGTAGGCAGGCAGTCACTCTTGGGCTGGGTAGTCAGTTGAAGCTTTATGAAGAAGCGAGTACTAAGCTGGTTCACAGAAGATGGGACAGTGGTGAGCTGGCAGAAACCAGCTCTTGAGCTGGGGAGCCTGATTTTGCAGTTTTCATAAGTATTCCCACCCTTGGCTAATTTAAAGCTACCAACCTAACATCATTGAATGTGAAATGGGAAACAGATGCTCAAAATTGGCTCTTGTGAGCCAGCCACTGAGACACCATTGAGTGGGAGACTTACAAGAGGTGAAGATTCTTTCAGTTCAATAAGTATTTTGAAAAAGGATGGTGTGGTTTGCGGTCTTTCTAAGTAAAATAGCATTTTGCCTTCCCTCCGCCTTCAGTCTCAATTTCAAGCACAGTCCTAATTATAAATCAAATGTCTTTGAAACTACATGAAGGGCCTTTCACACCTGAAGAGACAACGCTGACATAGTGCCAGCAATACCTTGGGGGGGGTTTCCCCGGGGGGGGGGGTGTCTCTCCCAGATCTATCCCTTCTTGGGAATCGTACCTTGCTTATGAGAGACCCAAGATGATGAGACCAGACTAGAAGCACAGGCTATGTCCCCAGAACAGATCAAAATTACATACAAGCACAGAATTAGACTTTAAAACTTGGCTATATGTTTGAATTGTCCAGTGGGGACTCCCGAGTCCTGCTCTCATCGCTTAAGAAGTGTTACAATGCCTCTGCTGAAGCTGACTTTAATTCACCATGACTGTCAGAACAGAGGCTTTGGGAACTAAAACAGTAACAAATCTCCTGTGGAAGATCAGAGCTCTTAGGGGGAC